>NC_133757.1:48747857-49057410 GCF_036562045.2 Rhinolophus sinicus | reverse complement strand
TCTGAGGTGCTCCTCCCTAGAAACACTGCCTCTAGAAGGCCCCACCAAGAAAGCCCCAGACTGTGCCAGGCCCTGTTTCCCGATGTCGGAGAGTTTTCTGGCATTGGGTCAGTGAGTCAGAGGATGACATCAAAGCAGATGTTCTGGTCAGGGAACGACTGAGGAAAAAATTACAAAGTTAGTTAAGTACAAAACCCACCCATCAATGGGGAAAACATGAAAAATCTTGTGTTCTGCTCAAAAGGGGTCAGAGTCATCACATTCACAAGAAAAGATGACAAATTTGTCCTACGGGGCAGGAGCCCCCAAACGAAAACAGGAAGGTTGGGGGTCCTCAGAGGGTGTCCCCAGAACCCTGATATATGGAGTATAAGAAGGGCCAACTTTAAAAAAGTTCTGTGGTCAAATAAATTTGGGAAACATGGAACAGGTCTGTTCACTGCAGGACTTGTCATAGCCTTTAATGTACTAATGTGCATTGTAACTTGCACAGGGTGAGGACGTGATGATGTGGTGTCTCTCCAACTTACGTGGCACAGGACCCTTGATGCAAAGGCTCTCTCAAAGGGTGGCATGGGAACACCGCAGAAATATTGCAATATTCTGCACTTTTCTAAATATTTCACTTTCAGTGTAAGGAGGGCTGCTCCCACAGTTCTCTCTCAATGGGATCTCTGAGCATTCACGTTCGATGTGTCCAGCATCAGAGACATAAAATGGAATGAAGCTTAGGACCCATCGGGCTCAAAATTCTCCTTCTCCCCAGGATAACTGAGGGTCAGGGATGGGGAGTAACTTGGCCAGCGCATCATACAGC
Organism: Rhinolophus sinicus; assembly: GCF_036562045.2. Classification (NCBI taxonomy): domain Eukaryota; kingdom Metazoa; phylum Chordata; class Mammalia; order Chiroptera; family Rhinolophidae; genus Rhinolophus; species Rhinolophus sinicus. The sequence goes on along the minus strand of NC_133757.1, from coordinate 49,056,593 downwards.
AAATTAGAGGCCAAGTGGCCACCAGACAGGCCCATCAAGTCTGCTGCTCATGCAACTCAGTCAGATGTGGCTCCCAGGCCAGTGGTGGGTCCCCTGGCAACTTTGGGGACCACACTTAAAAAAATGAATTTTTCACTATGGAAAATTTCAAACACGCACAAATATAGAGACCAGAGTACAATGAAGCCCCAGGTACCCCCTATCCAGATTCAACAATCGTCAACCCTTTGCCAGCCTGTTTCTTTTAAACTCACCCCCAACTTTTTTCTGAAGTTCTTAGAGCAAATTGCAGTCCATCCTTAAATACTGTATATTTATGAGGACTCCTGAAATACCCCCAAACACGCCATTATCACACTGAACAAAAGGAACAATTCCTTAAGGACTCCTAAAACACCACACCACAGACCATATTCAAGTCGGGGACCCCATTTTTGAAACCACATTAGGATCAGAGGCTTTCGCCCTTTTTATTCAGTCCTCAGAAACTAAGCCTCTGAGATAACTGAAAACAGAAGAAAAAGTGCCTTCAACAGTGTCTGTCGTTTCATTTTTTAAATAAGAATGAAAACAAGAACAAAAAAGATCAGAAGCAGATATGGTGAAATGTCAACAAATGTTATCTAGGGGGGGTACCCATGTGAGGAGGGGGTGTTATATCAGTTTCTGCACTTTTCTAAATATTTCACATTTGCCAGGGATTTTATACCTGCTTCCCTGACAAGGGCAGGGATTCTGGACGGGGTATGGTGTGTGTGTGTGTGTGTGTGTGTCCATTTTATCTGGGCAGCCTGGCCTCCAGAATGTCCTCCCAGCTTAAGCATCAGCCCCAGATGTCACATTATGTCCCTCGGCCCTGGCCCAGCGCCCCACACCAAGTGGGCGTTCAGAACGCTTGATGAGTGAGCCCAGCCAGACAGGGAGGGGTGTCCGGAGATATTCCCCTCCCCTTCGCTCACCCAGGCAGGAACTTCTGCTGAATAAGCAAGAAGTAGGAGAAAGAGAAACGTCCTTGCTTTTTTGGCCGGGGAGGAGAGTCAGCAATCAAAATCTTTTCAAAACCTCTGACTATTTTTTTTAAAAAAGAGAGGCCACAGGTCAGAGTTCAGGGTCCTTCCATTGGGTCACCTCAGAATGAGTGGCCTTCTCCTTTACAGGGGTTGGGGGGCTACAGACGCCTACTCTCGTGGTAGGAAGGCACTTTGTCTGGGTAGCTCCCCAGCATAGCCAGAGGGACGGGCATCCTATTGCATCTCCACTCCAAGCTCTGTACACAGATACTTCTAAAGGGTGAAGGGAAGCAAAGGATCCTACTGGAGACAGATGCCATCTTTTGGGGGTGCTTTGCAAGCTTGAGATTCTCAGTGTGCACAGAAAAGAGGAAGTGTGCCTTTTGTGCCAGAAGCTCCTGGCACTGCCCCCGGCACCAAGCAGAGCCTCAGAGCCCAAATACCACCTCAGCCGAAGACAGAATGGAGGGCAGCCTTGGAGCTTCAGCTCCCCACCTCTGCCCAGATGTGCCCACTCTCCCTCTCAGCACTAAGCCCCAAGCAATGCCAGCTGTGGCAGTCCCAGCCTGCAGCTCCCACGTCACAAGATGACTTATGGCTTTAATTACCGAGGGCTGGGTGTGAGCCTTAGGAAGGCGCCAGCCCCACCGGGCTCAGTTCCTGTTGACAAGCGCTGCCAAGTTGGCGAAGGCGGTCCTGCACGCTGCCATGCTGTCCCCCACTCTCTGGGTGATGACCAGGCCCTCCCTTCACTTCTGGGTGCAGTTAGCCTGCCCCCCTGCCTCTCAAAGATGGGGTGGGGCAGGAGTGTGGATGTGGTGGGGGATGCAAGAAGAGCAGTTCTGAGGCCGGTCTATTAGAAAACTTTTCCTTGGGGCCAGCCTGGTGGCTCAGGCGGTTGGAGCTCCGTGCTCCTAACGCTGAAAGCTGCCAGTTCGATTCCCACATGGGCCAGTGGGCTCTCAACCACAAGGTTGCCAGTTCAATTCCTCGAGTCCCGCAAGGGATGGTGGGCTGTGCCCCCTGCAACTAGATAAACGGCAACTGGACCTGGAGCTGAGCTGCGTCCTCCACAACTAAGACTGAAAGGACAACAACTTGAAGCTGAACGGCACATTGAAAGTACAACAACTTGACTTGGAAAAAGTCCTGGAAATACACACTGTTGCCCAATAAAGTCCTGTTCCCCTTAAAAAAAAAAAAAGAAAACTTTTCCTTGAGAGTTGTGGGAGATACACAGGAGGGAGAAGCTGGGGCAGGGAACGGCAGGCCAGGCCAGTGCGGGGATCAGAACAACAACTAAGCCCCCCAAAGGAGAAGGGTGCTCACCGAAGAAGTCGGGGAGGGGCTGGACAGAGCCCAAGATGACTAGCATGACGAGCAGCTCGGATGCTCTCTCACCTGCTCACCCAGTGGCCTTCCAGCTGGTCTCCCTCTCCCAGCCCATTCCCCACCCAGCAGACCTTTCAGTGATCTTCCAAAAGCCTGATGCCGCTCAAGTTACTCTACTGTAATGTCTTCCCAGTGCAAATGGAATCATCTCCACTCTGCGTCCCTGTCTGCAAGACCCTAAAGGATCAGCCGCTGTCCAGCTCTCTGACCTCACTTCCTGTACCTAACCCTCTGCTCTCCACTACACGTGAGCCTCAGCAAACCTCTTTCTCTAATTTCTGTTTTTTTAAGTATACCCAGCTCATTTTGGCCTCAGGGCCTTTGCACGTGCTATTTCCTCAGCCTGGAATTATTTTCCCCCATAGCGCCACAAAGGCTGCTCAGGCCCCTCTCAAATGTCACCATGTCAAAGAGGTCTCCTCCAACCACTCCAGCTAAGTAGCTGCAGCTCAGTCATTTGCCATCACACACATCCACGTTTTACTTTCTTGCAAGCACTCGTTAGTCTCTAAAATTACCTTACGCATTCATCTGTTTGCTTATTTTCTGTCTTCCTCACTAAAGTATATATTCCATGAGGGCGAGTTTTATCTGTCTTGGTCATGGCTGTATTTCCAGAAGCTGGTACATGAGAGGTACCTGATAAATATTCGTGAATAATCCAATAAGCTCAAACTCTTTGTGATACAAACAGGGACAGGACAGCCCCCCAAACTGCCCAGCAAGCTCTCGGCAGAGCTGATAGTCCAAAACCTATTCCATTACCCTGGCCTCCAGGACCATGACCCCCTTTCCTCACTCTCTCTCCTTTTCTCAGGATCAGTGAGCTCCTGACCCTGCCCTCAATCACAAAAGCTCCCTTGGGAGGCAGACTCCAGGGACAACCATGGGGGGCTTTGAGGAACCCCCACCTGTGATGGACCTTGACAGTTCCCTGTAGCTGTTGCAGCTTCAGGGCAGAGCAGGTAGGGATAGGGAAGAAGTAATGATGGGGGGGAGAGAGAGATGGGGCAAAGTAGTCAAAAGAACGACCCTGGGAAACAGGTACCTCCCTCAGTGCTCTGGACTTTGGTTTTCTCATTTGTAACTTGAGAGGATAGACTGGATGATATCTGGGTCCCTGTGGCCAGTGACAGGTGAGCCCCATGAAACTGGGTACCTGGTGTTGGGAGAAAGATGGAGATGGGCAAGGGGAAAGAAGGAGGTGTGATGGTACCTGTTCTGCCCCCTCCTTCCCTGGCCCCAGGACTGCCATGGGTTCCTGCCCAGGCCTGTGTTATCAATCTCCCTCTACCTGGAGAACTCCCCTAAATGAAATTCCTGTTGGCGTGGGGCCTGTGATATAACAAGTCACTCGCTTTGCCTGGGAAATGAAAGATGATAAGGCAGAGTTCCTGGGACAGAGGTGATCTCCATAAATCTGCCAGAGTGTACTGGGGATTACTTTGTGGGATTAATTATCTGTCCTTCAAACAAAGACCTGACCTCAGCAACTGAATGTCCCCAGTTTGCAAAGGAGGGGGCATTGGGTGGTAGGGAGGCAGGCCACAGGGCGGGGCAGGCTGAACAAGCTTGCATTTTAAGATACAAGCTCAGCACTTCCCTCCTCCTGTAAGATCTTACGTGGCTTCCTCCTGCCCAACACACCACGTACGACCAGCTTCCAGTACTTTCTGTAACTTGACCCTTCTTGACCTTTCCAATAACCAGGCCTCATTTCTGTTTCCAACCCAGGGCAACCATACCTTATATCGTCTCCAAGTTACACTTTCACTGCTCAGACTTGGGGGGTTAGGGTGGGGGAGTTGGGGGGTGGTCCTGATACGGATGAGAAAGTTCTATGTACAGTGGATAGAATAAAAAGTAAACTGGGAGCCAGTTTAGGACCAACCATATGACCTTGAGTTTCTTGTGCCCTCTGAGCCTCAGTTTACCCATCTGCAAAAAGGGAGCAGCATAGACGGGGCTTGTACATGATGAGGTTGTCATGACCACTTAATGAGGCAGGGTGGCCCTATGGAAAGCATGTAGACATCAGACTCACACAGAGCTGCCACTTCTTGGCCTAGCATGACCCTTCCTGTTACATAACCTTTCTGAGTCTGTTTCCTCATCTGTGTAAGGGGGACATTGATAGCGCTTGCTGTAAGCATTAGATGCCACCTCTGGAGAAGGCCTTGCATAACATCCTTGGGTATTCCATTGACATCCTAATTATGGCTGCAAGAGAAATGGGGTCACAGCAGCTTTGTTGTCTGCTCTCACCCTAAGCCAGTCTCTTCTCCCTGCTGAGCCTACACCGCCAGGCAGAAGGCACCACTCTTGGAGCCAGGGAAAATCAGTGCTAATCACGGGAGGGCTGCCCAGAGCGTCTCCACATCTGCCAAGCACCAATTAGCTGTTCGGAGTCACAAGGGCCAGGAAGAAAAGGCGGTCAGTACAGACTTAGGTTCCTGGAGAAATAAGGAATGAGGGGGTTGATTTTATGGTGGAAACGTGGATGTTAGGCGGTCATCTCTGGGTGGAGATGGCTGGGGTAGGACATAAAGGTCCTGGATGAAGGATGTGGGTGACTCAGTGCCAACTGCTGCCATGCCACACACAAGCTAGGCAACCCCAGGCAGGCCACATCCACTCAGTCTCTACGTTCTTGTGGGTAAAACGGGGAGGCCGTCCCTTCCTTGCAGCATTGTAGTGAGGAGGGTAACTTCGGTGAAGGCCCCTGGCAGCTGCTCAGGTCCACATGGGCTCTTCGGGAAAAGATGGCTTCTTTCTGGGTTCGGAGGGTGACATGGTTGCGAACTGAGCAGGCCTCCCGGGTTCAGTGGCTCACGTTCCGGGGGATTCAGAGATTACCATGATGGGGAGGGAGAGAATGAGGCAAAGAAGGTAGATTCTTGGGAACTCCTGAGCCAACCAGGCATCCAAAGCCCAGAGGTGACGTGGTCCTGGGCATGGGGTGGGGATGGTGGGTCAGAGAGAAAAATGGAGGTTGAGTGATTGGTGAGCATGAATCTCCCCATGAGAAACAGAATGGGGGTGACGAACCTGCTCCCATCAGCTAAGCAGACAATGCAAGTTGGGTGGTCAGGGAAGGCTTACGGAGGTGGTAAGTGGAAAGATAATGTCATAAGGAGGGAGGGACGTAGAAAGATGGAGAAAAAGGAATAAGCAGACTAAGCAAAGAGGACAATGCAGCCTCCTCCCTGCTCCTCCTGTGTGTCCTTCTTTCAAGAAGGTGCAGTGAAAAGCAGTCATTTCCCCTGGGTGAAGTCAATGAACCCAGGAACAATAGTAGTTTACGGAACACTTACTATATACCAGGCATTGTGCTAAGCACAGCCCCCTCTTTGAGGCAGGTGTTTTTACCTCGATTTATAGAAGCGATTTGTTGAGGTCCAATAGGCAGTTGAACTTGGAGCCAGGATTTGAACTTGGACCTGTCTGATCCAAAGCTCTTACCTGCTCCCTCAGCGTACTACTGCAGGAGCCACTTCTCAGGGAGCAGCACAGGCCATTCTGTCCTGTGGGTGGCATATTCCATCACTCCAGGTTGGGCCAATGTAGGGACAGGCTCCATACCCCTAAGTCTTTGGCCACTGTACCTGTAGGATGGCCAGAGGCTGAGGTAGGTGCTCTGAAGTAGAAGAAGATGAGAAAGAAACAGCAGGATTTCCTGGGCATGGAGTGGATGTAGGACTTCAGTAAAAGAGAAGTTTGCCTTTTCAGATCTCTTGGGTCCACCTACACCCGTCTGAACTACATCCACCTCACTGGATTTCAGATTTGATCTCCAAAACTGGAGCCCAAACTGCCTGGGTCCAAATCCCGGCTCCGGTGTTTACAAACTGAGTGGCCTTGGCCAAGTTACTTAATCTCTCTGGGCTCAGTTTCCTCATCTGTAAAGTGGGAACAATAATAGTACACCCTCATTGGGGTGCTATGAGAAGTAAATGAGTTAATACACGTAAGCTGCTTAAAGCAGCCCCAGGCACATGATAATTATCCAATAAATGTTAGTAAGGGTTACGTTTTCCTCCCCACCCCCACCATCTTACCTCCTCTTCTCCCAAAGAAGTACCGATTCCAGCGCTTTACTGAATGTCCCTGTATGTGCATGTATTTATTGTTAAATGCCCACTGTAGCTATTGATTTTTTTTTAACTTACAGACATGGTATTATGCACTCCCATTTTATTTCTTCTATCACTCAATACTAGGTTTTAAAGACTTATCTATTTTTCTGTATGGACAGCTATTAAGCTGAGTCACATGAAATTGCTGACATTCGACCATTTTTGACTTACAAAAATGGTGATTTCATGTGATTTAACCTAATGCATGTGGCTTCTCACGGACACAGAGTATTCTCTAGCATTGGGTGGGCGAAGCCTTCCTGTCAAAGGCTACAGTACACATTTTAGACTCTGCAGGGCAACAGGCAAAATTGCGGACATTGAGTTGGTACTTATTTAACTGGAGAGAAAATTAACTTCCACCAACATTTTTGACGAAATTATAAATATAATAATAATTGAGCTCAGTGTTTTGTAATACAGGTCGACTGGTGGGAAGAATGGAATTTGGGTGGTGGGGAATAATATTTCACTTAAGCGTTCAAAGATAGTGCTACTGCTATCTAATCAGTTGCAAAAAACCACTCATCTTTAAAATCCATTCTTAGCTCGTAGACCACATAAAACCAGGCAGCTGGAGGGTCTGGCCCACATGCCTACGTGGGGTGTGACGAGGTTGCAGCTGCGGTGGCCCTTTGCATTTCTCTGATTTCTAGTCAGTTTCAGCACCTCGATATATGTTTATGAGCCTTGGGTTTCCCAGTCTGTGAATACCTTTTCCTATGTTTCTATTGAACTTCCAAGTTTTTCCTACTAACTTATCAGAGCTCCTTACATTATTCTAAGCATTAGTCCCTTATTGGTTTTAATTGTTGCAAACCATCCTCTCCCCACGAGTCATCCGTTGGTAACTTTGTCTGTATATTGCTATTGAATTGAAAATCCTTTGGTGCAGACCATTTTTCACCTGTGGCCTGTGGTCTTTGGGTGCTAAGAAGTCCTTTCCTATTACAAGGTCACAAAGATATACCCCCCATTTCCTTGTATGAGTTTTATAGTTTACCTTTCACATCAAGGCCTTTAATTCATTCACCGTCCACCTTGGTATATGGTACATGGTAAGAATCTTGCTTTATTTTCCTTCATACGGTGAGCTAGTTTTCCCAACACCAGCTACTGAACAAGTCGTCTTTTCCCCATTGATTTGTGGTGCCACCTTTATCATATATCAAGTTTCCATATTTATACATGGGTCTGGTTCTAAGAGCTCCAGTCTGTCCCACTGGCCTATCTGTCTATCTTTAAAAATGTACTAGATGAATTTGGGGCCTGCCCCACTCAAGGCCCTGCCACCCTCTTGTGTACCAGCTGCCTGGGGTGACACCATCTCAGGCTGCAAGCCATCTACAGCTTGTGGCTACTACTTGCAATGATGAGCTGGCCAATCTGATCCCATCTGGGAAACCTGGAATTGGAAAGCTAGCATATGGAGAAGGTTGACAGCTGATACAGAAGCTAAAAGGATATTTCAAGGGGGTGCCGTGATGGAGAAAGCGCAGCATGGCCATCACGGACCAGGTGAGCTCATGAGGGAATCAGTGGGGTAGAGAGAGATGAGGGGGCAAATGCTCAGAGAGGAGCAAAGATGCATGGTCAGCTGAATAATGGCCATCAAAGACATCCAGGTCCTAGTTCCTGGGACCTCTGAATGTTACCTTATGTGACAAAAGGGGCTTTGCAGGTGTGATTCATTAAGCATCTTGAAATGGGAAGATTATCTACTCCCTACATAATCACAAGGGATCTTAAAGAGGGAGGCAGAGAGGATTTGATTACAGGAAAGGAGAAAGCAACATGACCGGGGAGAAAAGACATTGACGTGATGCAGCCACAAGCCAATGAATGATGGCAGCCACACGCAGCTGGGAAAGGCAAGGAATGAATTCTCCCCTGGAACCTCCAGAAGGAACCAGCCCTGACAACACCTTGATTTGAGCCGCATAGGACTCATTTGGGACTTCCGGCCTTCAGAACTATAAGAGAATACGTTTCTGTGATGTGAGGTCGCTGAGTTTGTGATGCTTTTTACCGCAGTCACAGGAAACAAAGACAGATGATGTAAGAAAGGAGAACACACTTGAGCTTGCTGTACAAGTTCCTCATCCCAGAAGGCCCGAAACCAAGGAGGGTCTGCCCTGGATTCCTGGGGGAACCCCACAGCTTCACAGAAAGCCCCCTTTTCTGAGCTTCCTAAGTGCTCTCAGATTTTTGGAACCACAGATGCCCTGAAAGGAACAATCCACACTCCTCAGCTTTGACCCTCAAGATCCTTCAAATTATCTCCCACCTTTCTGCTTCTGCAGCCTTGTTGGTTTACCTGCCACCCCCTAGACCCCTCATGAATAGTCTTCCCTTTAGGCCAGGGGTGTCCAAACTTTTTTCACCAAGGGCCATATGCAGTAAAATACACAAACAGCCGGGCCACTCACTCGAGGTGAAGTACATATTGCCTCACCTGGTTTATTTAAGTAAACTAAACATATTTTTGGAATTTGCTGCGGGCCAATTAACAATGGATTGCCGGCCGCAGTTGGCCTGCGGGCCGCAGTTTGGACACCCCTGCTCTAGGCCTTTGCTCCTGTTGGTCCCTTCTGTCTGGGACGCCCTCCCCACTAACCCAGCCATCCTTCATCCCAATGGCAGTACCAATAATAATGCCCTGTGGGCATCAGTGTTCCCCCCCCCTTTCCAAGGTGACTGCATTGATAAGCTCCTGTCCAACAGACGGCTGGTATTTCCTGAGTTCTTGCCCGGGGCCAGGCCTGTTCTGAGCACTTGACATGTGTTGATGTGACTCTCGGAACCCCTGTGAGCTCTGTCATCCCTCTCGTTCTACAGACAAGGAAAGGCTCCGGTCAGGTTTCTCTTGTCAGTTGTGCCCAATCTTTGGTCATGTGGATGCTGTCCTCCTAATTCTTGCCATATTTGCATGCAACTTGTATTATTATTATTTACTATTTTTCTTTATTTTGATTCAATTTTTCTTTTAAACATTATTCTAAAAGAATCTATTTAAGAGAGGATGAACCAAATGGAGAACAAGTTCATTGGCCATCGAGGGTGATTGTAAAATGGATAAAAGGAGCCTATGTGGTTAGATGTTTAGCGGCACTAGCTTCACATCTGAAGGCTCCGGCTCTCTTTTTGTTAAATGGCAGATGAGTCCAGGGGTCGAGAGGTGTTAAAGGTGTGAGCGCCCATTGGACTTTCTCATGCACACAACTGACAAAGACAGAAATTCTGAAAGAGAATTGAGAAGGGACAGACAGTCTCACTGTGTGATTTGATGTTATTTCATGCCCCACGCGTGTACCACTTAAAATCATCTCTCTGAGTAATCCACATCTGAGTGAAGCTGCTGCCCCAGCCCCAGCCCCAGCCCTCCTGGACTGCTCTGATCTCCAAGGACTTCCAAATGCTGTGTGGATGGATGAGCGTTTCATATGCTTACCTCCCCAGCAAATTCTCAAGCTTCTCGATGGAATGGTTTTCCATTTCCAATTTCCATCCTAGAGGCTGTCACCCCAAGACCACCAAGCGTGGAAGCTGGGGAGACTGGCTCATCAAGACCTTGCTAAGCACCTGCTGAGTCATGAATGGGCAACTCTCCTGTCCCCGCAGATGTCTAAGAGGACCGAAAGCACCCAGGACTCCCCTCCTCATTTGCAAAGTGCTCCCTTAAGTCTCCACTAAACTGGTTTGTGCACATTTAAGATTCCCACCAGCATTACAAGACAAACCAGTCCCTGGCTCCTTTAAAATAACCCTTGCTCTGCTGGATGTTGTTATGAAGTGCCCTTTAGCCTCTGCTTTTACTGAGTCAGAAGTGCTTCACTGATGGGGTCCTCACCGCATTAGCAGCAGGAGGGCTGGGAGGGGCAATGAGCTGGAAAACAGAGGCAGCCTGATTCCACCCCACTTCTCTCACAAAAGAAAGTCCTTCTGGGGAAGGGGGGTCGGGATGGAGCAGAGCCCAGCAGAATGAGACGATGAGCAATAAATTCACTGTGCCAGAATGTTTGTTCACTTCAATCAATGTGTGAAAAATATCTGCCTGGAAATCTCTGTTTCCAGGATATTGCTCAAATATTTGAATGGGGGCAGCCAGTTAATTGAGTCAGGCAGAGCATTTGACAGAGAGACAGAGGGAGAGGCTGCGGGGGCACCGGAAGACAGCCCAGCCCAGAGCTGGATCTGGTGACTCCCAAACCCGGGTAGTCCTATTTGATGCTCAGGGCAGGGGGAGTGGAGAGTGAGGCAGTGGCATCGGAGACATGTGGGTTCTGGAGCCACCCTGCTCACCTCCCCACCAGCCATGCGACCCTGGGCAACTGGGACTCAGTTTCCTCATCTGTAAAATGGGATAATACTAGTAGTACTGAGTTCATGGGGTTATTGGGAGGATTACAGAGTTGATGCAGGTGAAGCACTTCAATCTGTTCCTAAGCCCCAGAAGTGTTAGCTCCCACTGCTGTTATTATTATTCCTCAGTCTGGCATTCAAAACTCTGCCAGTGAGTTCCACACTATAAGCGGATGTCAGGACTGGAGACGAGGGTCCCCTGAATGTGTGCTCACACCCTGCCCCGCGGCGACTGACTCCTCTGTCCTCATGGTCTCCCCCAACCATCCTCGAGGCTGCCTTTCCTTTCCTGACCTCCTGAAGTATCTGTGCTATCCACCATGCTTTAGGCTTTTAGGGTGAATTACTTGTGCTGTTGGGTTCTTCCGGGGCCTATACTGGACATGTCTGGTGAACTGGTGGGTGGGTTTTCAGTGGCTGACATTTTGGCTAAAAGTAAGGTGCCTTCCCTTTCTTGTCTTAAATTGCTTTCAAACATACTCTGTAGGAGATGGAAATGGGGAGGGTGTCATGGTGTTCTTGTGACCCTGCCAGAGCCCGACAAAGAGAAGGACTATAGGCTGGAGCTGGTGGGCAGAGGAGGAGCCTATATCTCCACCATGACCCATTTTATTCCAGGGTCATGGAGTGCCCAGGGCATCCTGGGCCATTCCAGGGGCTACAGGGGGTGCTCACAGCAGGGGTCTGGGTGAGTCACCCATCTCCAGTAGCTTGGCATGGGGGATACCCACAAGGGGTCGGGGGCAAAAGAGCAGGTCAATTAGACAATGCATGGGAATTGCCTCCCTCCCCACCCCACAGAGGCCCTGCAACACTTGGAGATTTTACAGAGAGAGGAAGTCTTAGGTTTTGCAGGCAGAGGACAGGCAAAAGCCAGTGGCATTTGTATTTTTAGAGGTTCCATTACCATCTGTATGCTGAGGAACCCTATCTTTTCTTATGTGTGCTGGTCATTAACCAGACCATAATGCTTTGGATAAACCCTATCAATATTCCCATCTTACAGATGAGGAGACCGAGGCACAGACAGGAGAAATAAGCTGCTCAAGGTCACCTGGGACATGCGCCAGTCTGGCTGTGAGGAGGGGCTGTGACAAAGGCTTCTCCCACTGTCTCTCTCTCCAGGGTGCCTTGCCCATAGCAGGCACACAGTACATACTGATGACATGGAAACACTGACAGAAATGTAGGTGCAGATGTCAACATTTTTTTGTCCCCCCCGGGAAGTCATGAATCAGAGCTGTGTGGGGGCGGGAGGTGGCCGATGGGCTGAGCTGGTAGAACTCCATCTGCTTCCTTCACTGCTCACCCTCTCGGCAGGACACCCCAGGGTGTCTCTCTCCTGCATCCCCGCCCCGTCCTCTCCTCCTCCTTCCTGCTCTGGCTGAGCCGAGCCCAGAGACGTGGAACAGCAGTGCGGGGTTGTGGGTGACTTCAGGCTTAATATCTTTGTAACTATATTGCAAAAGGGCAGGCCTAAGACTGCGCCTTACGCTTAATCTTTCTCTTTTATTGCTTTTTCTCTTGTATGATTTAACCTTGCACCGGGTATCAAGCTAGATAAATAAAAACTTTTATTTCAGATTAGCCCCGGCTGGAGGCCACTTGGAAGCTGAGCACTCATCCAGGGCATCAGATGACAAAGGGAGCTGGGAACCTGCGCTGCTTAGAGGGGCTCATCGTAGGTTCAAAGCCGCCCAAAGATACCTGAGGCCTTTTCTGAGGTGGGAGGGACGAGATCTCCCATTCGCACAGACTGGGGATGCTGACGCAGGCAGCTGAAATCCCCTAGTCCAGCCAGCCTTCCTGAGCCCCGCCCTAAGGGCCCCTCACCCCAGTTACCTTCTCGTCACCCTGGTATTTCCTTCCCAGTGCTTAGCACAGCCTGAGAACACCGCCTTACTGACTTCTTTATTATCTTTCTTCCCCACTAGAATGCGCTACTTGAAGGCAGTGACGGCAGCTTTCCCTTTACAGTTTGGTCCCCAGGGTCCAGCGTGGAGCCTGGCACACACTTGGAACTCAATTAATATTTGTTGGTTAACTGAATGAATGAATCCTAGGGTTCTAGTCTAGCACACAGACCAGCGGGTGGACACAAATCACGTGGTTTCTTGCCAGAATAATAAAAGATGGCAGAACAAATGTGGGTTTTGGAAGCAGGAAGATCTGGATTTGAATCCTGGGCCCACCATTCACGAGATACATGTCCTTTGCTTGGTGAGTTTTAGCTTCTTTATCTGTGAAACGGCTCTGGCTAGCCACATTCTGGGGTTGTGGTAGGGGTGAGAGATGAGGTATGCAGCCCAAGGCAAATTCTCACTCGTGTTCAGTGAGACATACAAGATGTTCATAGTATCACGCTTTGTAATAGCAAAAATCAATTCATACACCCATTGACAGGAAAATGGGTTACCTATGGTATTTTCATGTAACAGAATAATATATAGTAATAAAAATGAACAAGTGACATCTACACCCCTCCCCCAAAAAAAGGATGAATCTCGGATATATAATATTGACTAGAAAACACAAGTCCCAGGAGACTATGCATAACAGGTACTTTTTAAAAGAAACTTCAAGGGCAACTAAACCCAAGCAATATGTGATATATATATAAATATATATATATATATATAAATATATATATATATATATATGCTTTTTTTTTCGTATGATAAAATCTTTTTAAGAGCAAGGGAATGAAAAAGATGGGTTGGAAGAGGGACCCAGGCAGATATGAGGCATGGGTGACAGCCTAGCTCTTGGATTGGCTTATAGGTTCACAGGTGCCCACAATGTTATTAGTATTAAAAATTAATAATGAAACTAAGGAGAGCCACACATGGACCTATGTTGATCATGAACCAAGAATTATGTGAAAATCAGTTCTGTGTGCCTGAGGTGTGCCCAAGTTAAAAGAGAAAGAGAATGCAAAATAAATGGTGGCCAATTTCACAATTCTCCAAAGGCCTCAGAGCCCTGGGAAGTCCAATACAAAGCAATTCTATTAGAGATGAGGAAAAAAGGGGAAAAGAGCTAACTTTTAAAATAAGACAAATGCCCATTAACATAGGGAAAACAGATTAGAACTTTCCCCTAAGCAACCTCTGGCCAGGAACTAGAATCGCCCCCAGCCCCTGAAAGTAACCTCAGCCATGACTGTCTGCCAGCCCTCAGGCACGCCTGAAGAGAAGGGGTACCCTGAGTGGAGCTGAGGTCCATTCCCTGCCCAGCTGGGGAGGTGGACTCAAGGTCTAGCAGAAGAGGTTCTGGTTGGGCCTAAGGGGGAGGTCTGGGGTACTCCCACAGTACACAGGGCACCCAGGAGGATACATAGTATCCGAAGCAAGGGACAGAGACTCCTGCGTGTGCAGAGGGTGTGGGAGAGAGAAGATGCAGGAAGGGAGGGTCTCAGACCATGTGGCAATGAAACCCCTTCCAAGTCCGCTGACCACTGTTATTCACGGGGAAGAAGCAAAAGGGAAGCCACGGCTGCTGACAAAGAGCAGATGGATGGGGCCTCATTAAAGGGGGGAGGAGGAACAAGACTCTGGTTTATCAGAAAGGAGGGTACAGGAGAATGTCGAGCAGGATCAAGGCTGAGAGGAGGCAGATCAAGGGGAGAATGAAGGGCAGGCAGGCTTTCTGGGGTTCAGCAGGAGAAATGTAGCATTGGTGTAATATTTCATTGTTGGGGTCTGGTGGTGGGAGAGAACTGTAAATAATATGGCAGTGTATTTGTATAATTAAGTACTAAAAAACACCCTCCAGAGGCATTGTCCTTAGATATTTTCAAAAGAAGAGAGCCATGAAATGCAATGGGATAAACCTTGGACACATTTGTTCCAGCTCTAAAGAGAACGCCTATCAACTGCTAGTGGCTGCTGGAGGGCTGGGTAAGAAGGGCTTGGGGCCTGTCCAGGCTCAGTGGGAAAGTGTGCTGGGATCAATTAGTGATGTCTGCCTTGGTATGGGAGGAGGGAGTTCTGGCACATGTGCTGACATGGGTCTAGGCAGTCATAGGTGTCAACAGATCAACTTTCCTTATGAAGATGCCCCTTTCTGCCTAGGCCACTGTCAGGACCTCATAACCTAGATTCAGCAGTTAGAAGCTTCTTTGTCTCTTCTTTTCTGCACCATCTATTTTTAGCACACCAGAGCCTGCTGACTCCCCCTGTACATCTCTACAATGACCCCCAGGCCTCCCCTAGACTGGTGCAATAGCCTGTTAGCAGCTTGCCCTCATTCCAGTGCTTCCTGTTCCAATCATCCCAAACTCCCATGAGATGAATCTTCTGATGACCCCGTGTTCACTGTCCCCACTCCTAGCCCCACTCAAGAACCCACTTCTTTTGCCTTCTATGCCCTCTACCAACTGGCCCCACCACGCAACTCCGATCTGCCCTGACTTCTCCCAGGTCACCTCTGGGCTCCAGCCAGGCAGGCCATTACCCTCTGTGCCCAACCAGGTGCTTGGAAGCTTCTGGGGCTTCCAGGCATCCACTGTGCTACCCCACACAGGCCGTCGCGTACATTTCAGATATCCAAAGCGGGTCTGTGTTTCCTGAGTTTTCACTTCTCTGGGGGGAGAAAAATGCCAAGCAGCTTAATCACAGGGCTTTGATGTGTTTCAAACAATGGTCTCCTGTGATAGCCGCCCCCCACCAGGTCATGGCCAAGGGGCCTGATTCATTTATTGGTATAAGTGGGGGGTGTGGTTGTGTGCGAGTCTGACTGTATCTGATTATTCTCCCTATCTTCACACACTCACACACACGCAGCCTTCTCTTCAAAGGACTCAGTGTATTTTCAAGGAACTGCCTTATTTGGTAGCATTAAAATGAAAATCCAAAGAGTGGCAAGTGAGAACTTGTCCTGCACTAACATACCTGGGCAGGACCCCAGTGTGACTGGTGGTGGGACCACAGCCTTTCAAGTGGAGAGGGAGGGGTTTCAGCCCTGATACTGCTCATCCATTCTTTACTCTAAGCCAGTGTTTCTCAACCTTTTTTTCGTTATCCCACTCCCCCCACCATTTGAGACTTTTTTTGCCTAACTGCATCTCCATCACCCGCCTGAAATTTCAACACCACAGATATAACATATCTGTATGTATATCTATGCTTTATACATAAAAAGAGTAAGATATTTTTCACCACTCAGAACAAATGTCTGCCCCTTGGGGGTGACTTTGCCCCCGTTGACAACACCTGTTCTTCTAGACCAGAGCTTCTCCAAGTGGGGTCCCCAGACCACCAGCGTCAGCATCACCTGGACCCCCCCGCCCCCCAGTTTCTAACTCAGTAGATTAAGGGCGGGGTGCAAAATTTGGCATTTCTTTTCTTAAATTTTTTTAATTTTTATTTTTTTAAATTTGGCATTTCTAATTATTCCCAGGTGAAGCTGATGCTGCCGGTTCAGGGACCACACGCTGAGAATCATGTTGTCACGGAAACTGGGCGTATTGTGGAGCCTGAGAGACCTGGGTTCAAACCCCTGCTCTTCCACGTAGTAGTTGTGACCCTGGGCCAATCTATGTAAACTCTCTGAGCCTTGCTTTTCTTGTCTACAGAATGGAGTCATTGTCTCCCTCATACACCACTGTGTACACGGCCGGCACCCAATAAGTGGGGTCCCCCTCCTTTTCCCCTGGGGATGTGGCAGAGCCGCAGAAGGCCACAGAAGCAGGGTCAGATGGAGAAAGGGAAGTGGGCTTCGTGGTGTGGATGAGGGATTGCTTAGGGCCTCTTCAGCCTGCCGAGAGGACAGTGGAGTGGTGACAGGCTGAGGGGCGCTGCCCTGCAGGACACCGTGGAAACTGCTAGCGTAGGCTCATCCACCAAATCCTCCCACCTCAGGTGGCAAGGGCCCTTCTGGCACCGGAGAGAGTTCATTTAGCATCAATTAGAGAGAGGAGAGGACGAAATGACAGAATCATCAGTCTAGTATTTGTGGAAAATGAAATGCTTCTATTGCCAGGGGAAAGCATTCAGACAGCCTCAGAACCACCTGGAGGTCTTGTTAAAACAGTTTTCCAGGCCCCACTCCTGAGTGTCTAACTTAGCAGCTGTGGGTGGAGCCAGGGAAGGTGGGTGTCTCACAGGTTCCCAGGTGACACTGCTGGTCCAAGGCCCCCACTTGGAGAACCACGCTTGACAGCCACTGGTAATGGTCTCCCTATGATGGGCGATAGAGAAAATATGAAAAGTTCCGGGGCTTGTGGAAAAATGATGGCAGGACAGAATCCTGGGCCTTAGAGCCCTGGGGCTGACTGCGAGAAGCCTTCAATCTGGGCTCCTGCCCATCTGGGCGAGCCTGGCTTGGCGGCATATAAGAGTGGTCACAGCTAGCAATACAGGCTTCTGACAGCATGACACGTGCTCGTCTCCAGCACACCCTGATGGGTGGCAGGCAGGAGGGAAGATGCCTGACATCTGTTGAGGGCTTGCTATGCGCCCACCTGTGATAGATACTCACCCAATGCCACTCACTTTATATAATGGTCTCAATGTCTTATATTTTCACAACTCTGTGAGAAAGATACTATTGGCCCCAATTAAAAGATGGGGAAATTGAAGCCACGAAGAGTTTTAGTCACTCAGTCAAGGTTACTTCACTGAGAATAGAAGATGCCTCTCTGGAACAAATAGTAGTTGGAAGTTAAAATAAGCAACTTCCCTGCTCAAGGGGTCTTTAAAGGCATCTGAGGCTAAGGGCCCTTTTGGGCTCCTCCCTCGTCTGCACCACCTATCCCATCTCCTGAGTTGACCGGTCAACTCAGCCTCCTCATCCTTCTTCGGATGTCTGTGTCTGTTCCCTCACTGTGATGGCCAGCTAGGGGACACTAAGGGCAGCCTCCCTGTTGGCCTGCTTGCTCTCTCCTGCCCTACTCCAATTCACTGGCTTCAATCTGCCCACAGTGAGCTCCATACATTGCATCTGACCATATCCCTCCCTTGCTGAACTGGCTACGTGCTGCCCTCAGGGCCAAGGCCTGGCATTCTCCTGAGCTGGGCATTCCACACCCTGCATGGCCAGGCTCTGTGTCCCTCTGTGGCCTCCTCTCCCCGTGGCCTCCCTTGCATGCTGCACTCACTCACGCTGCATTACTGCAGTGGAACGAATGTGCCACGCTCTCTCCTACTCTCAGATCTTGGTACACGCTGTTCCTCCCTCCACAATTCTCTGCAACAGACCCTCCCTCCACAATTCTCTGCTAGTTCCTGCCCAGCAGTCAGTGGGTGCCTTAGATGCTCTGTGAGTCTCCCCACCCTGGTGATGGCTGGGGGAGGCAGCCCCTCCCATGAATTCTTTCTCAGTTCTTATTACAGATATTTTTTTATTTATATATTTTTATGTGGAAATGTTTATATCAGTACAGTGAAACTAAATTTTACGAGACACTCCATGTTACTAGTTTGGATATTGTTAGCTTATTACAAAAGAGAGGTATGGAAATTATTTACATGATGAGGTTTCAGAACTTCAGTGCAATGGCCAGCTTCGTGTGATGTCATTTCAGTAGGGATTTATTTCAGTCTACATACTTTCCAAGAATGTCACCATCTCTAAATAAGAAATAATCCACCTCATCTAGAACGACTTTGGTGCCTCCATGTTCTGGAAGAAGAACTTCCTCTCCAACTTTCCCGCTAACTGGTTGACTCTCTCCACCCTTTCCTTTAGAGCCTGACCCAACAGCTACTACTGTTGCTTGCAGTACTTTTCCTTGGGATTTTTTCTGGAAGCATAATGCCTCCTTTGGTTATAGTTTCCACAGCACTCCTTTCAAGTAATCCTCGGTCAAAGAGGGGGAAAACTTTCTAAATGCCTGTCCTGCCATGACTCTGGCTGCCTGAGTTTGTACTCTGCTCTCATGCTGCGACCACAAGGAGAGACCTGTAGTCTGGCCCTTATTATGGATCCTTTCGAACACACACAAAAATAGAGAGGATGGTCTAACGGACCCCCGGGGGCCATCAGCTCATGTCAATGGTGATCAGCACCGCCCTGGTTTCTCTTCAAAGCGTCCCACCCACTAGGGCGTCATAGCCTGTCTCCCCGGCCACTCGGCAGGCTCCTGAGACTGAGACAGTGTTTCCTCCCGCCCCCGCCCCCTACCCATCCACAGCGGGTGGATATCAACAGTCCCCATTTGTACAGCACCTACTATAAACCCAGGCATTCTTCTAAGTCTAACACATCTTAATCCACTGACTCCTTGTAGCATCCCTGGGATGCATGGCCTATTATTACTTCCATTTACAGACTGGAAAACTGAGGCTTCGGTTACACAGCTGGTCAGTGGGAGAAGGCAAACCAAGGCCATCTAACTCAGGAATGGAGCTGCCCATAGAGATAGAACGTGAGCCACATGTGTTATTTTAAATTCTCTAGTAGCTGCATTAAAAGAAAAAAGAAATGAATAGGTAAACTAATGGCAATAATATGTTGTGTTTAGTCCAGTATATCGAAAATATTTCAACATGTCATCAATAAAAGACATTATTAATAAGATATTTTGCCATCTGTTTTGCATACTAAGTCTTCAAAATCCTGTGGGTTATATTTACAGCACATCGCAATGCAGACTAGCCACATTTCAAGAGCTCCATAAGCACGCGTGCAACCGTATTGGCTAGTGGTCACCACCCTGGCCTCAGAGCCTGTACTCTCAACCACTTCTCTATTTAAATGAGTGAAGGAAGAAATGAGTGACGAGGACGCCCAAGGACCCTTGGCCTTGATCTTTCCTTCATAACGAATAATACTTACTATTTTATGGCCCTTTAGAGTCTCTCTGGCACCATCTTATCTGCCGAGGGGACTATTAACCCTGTTCCCTGGATGAGAATTATGGTGTGAAGAGGGGTGAAATGCCTTGCTCAGACACACTGCTGCAGGTGGCAGAGCGGAGCCTGAAACCCACAAGTCTGGACTCCAAGTCCAGTGCTCTGCAGTGAAGGGCGGTGCAGATGCCTCCTGAAACGAGCCTGTGTCTGTCTGGCAGAGGACGGTGTCTGCTCAGACCACAGGCCGGGCTGGCTACTGGGTCGAGAGGCTGCAGAGCCCTGTCGTGCCTGGGCCCCAGTAGAAGTGATGCCCTTGGTGAGTGGCAGGACAGGCACAGGCCCAGGAAGAGGACGGAGCCCATGCCAGGTCCTCTACGGGAAAGAACCTTGTCATTCTTCAGTCTCAGTTTGGCCACGAGAGGCTGAGAACAAATTGATGGCAATGAAGCCATAACTTACCTCTGAAGGCCTCTTTGTTCTTGGCAAAACAGAGGGGTCATTAGTAATGGGGAAAGCGCTGGTGTGCAGACATAAATTCCCCCCGTTGCAGGGCTGATAAACAGTCCAGAGGGGACGAGGTCCCAGAGAGCCGGACAGGTTAACCATGCACCATGGATCATGGTGGCCTCAGGCCTGTGTCCCCCACCCCCCCCTGTGTGGACTGAGCTGCCTCCTGCCCGGGTTCTGGAGGCACCTGGACACACCTAGAGACCTGGTCACCCACAGTGGCCTTCAGGACTCGCACCTGGCTGAAGCAGTCCCTGAGGCCCTCAGTTCTGTCTTCCAAATGAAAATGATTCCAGATTACCTAGAGCTAGAGAGGGCCCCACTGGGCACGCAGGCCCAGCTTGGGGCAATTAGCAGGAAGATGCCTTTGCAGCGTGTTCTTTCTCCCTGTTTCGAGCCAAACGGGCACTGGCCAAACCTCCGAGGAAAGGCCAGTGTGTGAGGCCAGATACTTGGCAGACAGTATTCTTTGCAGCAGTGTCTACGCTGGCTGAGGGAAGTGGAGACGAGGCCACGTCCTAGCTTTCTGTCCACCTGCTCCCCTGGGGACTCTGCCCTCCTGCCCATCTGCCTGCTGCAGGCTCGCACTGAGGCTGGTTCACAGGGAGACCATGCCAGCCTAGGGCTAGAGGAGAAAGGTGGGCAGGAACAGGCGGCTGGATAGCCAGCTGGGCCAGGTGCTCAGGATGAGGAGGGAAGAAAAAGAGAAGGACTGTCATGTCCTCAAGCTGTCTGGAAGGATTTGGGTGGGGTCAGGTGGTGACAAATGAGGACCACAGAGGCCACCCTGTGAGTGTGGTCCAAGTGCTATATTACCAACAATGGCAAATACGTGCCACAGGCAGGGCCCAATCCATTTCCACACTCATAGACTGTACCAATTAAATACCGCACTGAGCCCGTTTGCCTTCATGGTCCTCTTCAGGCAGCCATTACCAATCAATCAAAGTTGGCATGTGAGAGGAAACCCATTTGTCACCCTTTCTAAAAGCTCTCAAGGCACATCTGTGCTGGCAGTGGGAATTCTATATAGCTATATTAACTGCTCCAGGCCTTCCAGAAGTTTCTGCCTCCTGCCTCCACCTTCACACACATCCCCTACCTGTAGTTTCACATCCTGGGTCTCCCTTCTCATTCCGTTCTTTGGACTCGGGAGCCAGGCCCAGGAGGGTATGTCCCTAGAAATCCCACAGGACGCTGCGCCAGGCAATTATCCCCAGACTCTAAGCTCCAAGCCCAGCCCAGACAGCAGAGGCTCAGCAGGTCCACCTTCTAGCCTCCTGCTCCAAGGGGAGGGAGTAAGGAGGTAGAGCTGGCTGGGGCCGTCTTTGAAGGCTGGAGAGGGCCTGAGCTTGGGGCTGGTCACCTGACACTCAGCAGGGAGCTGGAATGGACCCATGCCCTTGAGGATAGCCTCGTAGAGTCACTGCAGGCCAGGCCCTGGCTCCCTGCTCCCCACCCCGATCCAGGCTGCGGTACGTCTGGAACCAGTTCAGAGGCAACGAGATGAGGAGATAATCCCCCCACCCAGCCAGGTATCCCCTTCACGGTGCCACCTTATTCTGGCTCCCGACGCCCTCACCCTGGGGGCTCACTGGTGTTTCCTCTGATCTCCAGCACAAGCCCCCTGTCACTGGGAGGCACTTGCTTTGCTTCTCAGTTTGAAAAGCTCATGAAGGAGACCAGGAGCAGCCTGGGCCACCCTCCTCCTGTGCCCACCAGGAGAGGCCCCCAATTCCCAGGGGACTGGGCCTTCCTGCAGAATGGCTTCCTTCCTAGGACTGGCTTTCCCACAGCCTGGCCTAAGGACGGCTGCATCTGAACCACCTGGGTGCTGTGAGAAAGGACCACGCTGTTTCACTCGCCCCACCCCCGCCCCCATGAGAATGAGAATCTCTGTGGGTGCCAAGCACTCTGCAGTTTTGGCAGGAGCCCCCAGAGATTCTTGGTTGGGCATACAGGAGCTTGAAAACCCACTACTCTAAGTGACATTCATTCATTCATTCATTCAAGCATGCATTCATTCCACAAGGACCGTGCTAGGCATCAGAATGGGGAAGTGGGGTGGGGAGAGCAGAGACCCAAACCCATGTTTCTGCTGCTTTGCACATGGGCCGGTCTGGCATTTGCTGTAGGTCCTGGGTCACTGGCCTGAGAGGCACAATAATAGTCATGCCAGCAGCTACAGGTCACAGGGAGCCTGTAATACCCGATTTCCAAGGAGGTGAGGGGTCTCCCTCCCACCACCTAACCCCCAGCTTCCCAAGGGTATTATTAGCTGCTAGCAGTGACGATGATGATGATAATATAACTAACAGTTACAAAGTACCTCACTACATTAATTAAGCTGTTTACCTGTATTAAGTGTTCTGACATTTGAAACACCCACGGTAGGCACTCTTATTGCTCCCATTTTATGGACGAGAAACTGAGGTACAGAGACCCACCCAAGGCAATATGCTCAAGACTCCGTCTTCTATGTTCTTGATCACTACATCTTGGTGTCTTTTGAGCTTTAGGGAGAAAATGACCCCAAAATGCCATTGCCTGTCCTCAAGGTCGTGATAGGGAGGGGCAATAGGGTGGGCAGTGGCCTGGTGGCCTGCCATTCTCCTGGTCATCAGTCTGGCCTGCCCAGAGGCACCAGGATGACCAGTGGGCAGAGCAGGGAGGCCACGTGTGGGTAGGGGTTGGAGGACAGCGACAGAGCCAGCATCTGTGCGTAAGTGGGCAGCTTCTCATGGACCTCTCACCAGCTCCCTTGCTCCAAAGCCACCCAGCCTCAGAACAGTTACACGAAGCTGCTGTTTCATCAGTCTTTGGGTGAGGACATAGGTCAGGGATCCCATCATCCAGAACCTTCTCTATCATCGGTCACTATTCTGTTCAACCAAGAAATGAGGTGGGAGGGGGGGGCTTATGTGCCTGCCCTGCTGCATTCCAGGTGATGCATGCATTTCCAATGGTCAGAAATGTGAAAAGAACATGCAATCAGCAGAAGCTGCAGCTCTACTCCTTCTAAAATGATGTCCAAACTGCTCCATTCTCATCAAGTCAGAAAAGAACAAAGAAAAGCCGGAGCAGTGCAGGGGGCTATATCGGAGTCACCAGTGACCCAGGCTCAGGGTTCCTAAGGGCCCAGATGCCTCGGACCTCGGACAGCAGCACACGCTCCTGCCCCCCAGGACCACGCAGGTGGCGCCTAGAAACCAGCCTCAGCCCAAGCTCCTCTCCTGCTCCCCTGCTCCTTCCTCCTTTGTGTAGTCAGGCCCTTGCCTGGGTCCGTTGACCAGGGTTGTCCCTGGGGGCAGGGCCTCTTAGAGGTCCACAGACCTCTCCTTCCTTAGACCCAGGCCTGATACTCCTACAGTGGTTCTTTTTGGGTGGTGGGTGGGGACCAGGGACAGCCGAAGCCTTACCTGAAACGATGGTGTAGCCAATCCCTCGGGGGCGTCCTTTATCTTGGTCAATGGCAGTGATCACCCGCACAGTCGTGCCCTGGGGGGAAAGAGAAGGGACTTGGGTTTGGTTGCCCAGACCCCAGGCCACTGTCTTTCTGTGTGGCTGTCTTGGCATCCATAGCTTCCTTGCCCAGGTGGAGACCCTGCTGCAAGGCCAGCCTAGGAAACAGGTGCCGAGTGCTGAGGCTCAGCTGCCCCCATCACCCCTGGGGACATACACTGAGGCCCCCGGGCAAATATCTGCATCCTTTGGAGATGCCCAATCTTGCTTACATTCTCATTCCCCTTTCCCCTACCCATTTCCTCTCATTCAGTTGAACCACCCAGGAAAGAAGAGCTGATGGAGGAGCCTCTGGCACGGAGACAAGAGATCTGGTCTCCATCAAATTGCTGTGTGATCTCAGGAAGGTTGCTGCATCTCTCTGGTCTCAGTTTGCCCCACTTTAATATGAATAACAACAAAAACCCTGGGAACTTGTTTTCACTAGGACCTGAATAAAGGCGAACATCACCTATCACTTACACTATGAATGAAAGCATCATAAATCCTGAAAGCAAGTACCAGGATGACTGTGGCACCCTGGAAGCCACCGTGACCCTATGAAACATGCCCCACCCAGCACTGCGACGGGCAGTTCCTGCCTCAAATGGCTCTGTCCCACACCCCATTCATTTTGCGGGCCTGGGAGAGAAGAGGCCAGGAGCTGGGACTACCAGGAGGGGGACTTAGGGTTCCCTGCTCTGGGGAGCACATAGTCTACGGCAAGGGGTCAAGGACATACACACAGATACTGCCATACACATATGGGGGTGCTTAGATGCAGAAATGTTCCCCAAAGTGCAGAAGTCTACCTGGAGGAGCTGGCAAAGGGTTGTACAGATGGAAACACTTAGGATGAGTCACGAGGAATGAGTAGGAGTTTGCTGGAGAGAGAAAGTGAAGAGGAAGATGTTCCAGGCAAAAGATGCAGCACAGGCAAGGGCTTGGAAGTACTGGACTGTCCAGAAAGAGATCCTGGCATATAATGGGTGCATTCAATATCAACTGATTGGTTGATGGAGTGAATAAATGAATAGACAAATGAAAGGATCCTGACATCACCACATCATTGCCACTTGCCGAGGTGCCCCTGGCCCAGAGCAACCATCACCTTGCTCTCCAAGCCCTATCACACGGTGGTCCAGCCAGCCAGACCTGCCCACCGTGCCCGCCTCAGGTTCTGGCCCAGGCAGCAGTGTTGCCTGGATGATGGACGGCAGGACAGCCCTGCCCCCAACCCCTAGGGAAATACCAACCCTGGCATCTGCATGCATAATGAAGGCCCTGTGGCCTTGGTGCCTCTCCCCCATTTATCAGGTGGAGGCTGAAGCCCTCAGGCAGCACCCGCCACCCCCATCTGAGCACCTTCTCCTGCGGTAAGAGGCTTGTTCCCTGACACATGGGCCCTCTGAGCTGGGGGGGGGGGGCCTGGGTTGCAGGTGCCTCCCCTCTGACTCCTCCCGTTCTTGCTCCCAGGACACAGGAGGAGTGTCCGCCATCTCACTCTCCCCAAGCAGTGCTGCCCCTCCAGTGACAGCTGTCACTCCATCCTCGCCTGGGCCCAGGTGCGCAGCAATCTAGGACATCTCTAAGTTTGGCTAAGAGAAGGTGAGAATGTTCTAGGAGAAATGTCTCCTGCAGAGAGATGGACACAGTCCAGAGGCTGAGGGTATGCAGATAGCAGGTCAGGCCCCCTTTGGAGTCACTTCCCCCAGGGACAGGAGTTCTGGCTAGATCCCCTGGGGGAAGCAGACTGTTCCGAAGAAGTCAGAGAAAGATGCAGTTTAAACCAGCATGTACTGAAATGGGTTCTGAGGACCAGAGTTGTGCCCGAGACTGTGAAGTACCGGCTGCAACAGGAGCTGCCCTGTCTCGAGCACTCACGCTGTGGCTGGCGCTGCTGCCAACGCTTTTTATGTACTCACTTCACCCTCACACTGCCCCAGGAGACGGCCCCGTTTTACAGAAGAGGAGACTGGGGAACAAGAGTTAAGCAGCCTTTCCAAGTAAATGGTAAAGCCAGGGTTCAAATTCAGATTCTTTGGCTCCAACACGCTCTTGCCTGCCAGGTGATACTGCCTCTATGACAGGTTCTGTTATAACAGTATTTGTGAAAGTGGTTGCTACAGTGCTTATCATCTAAGCACTTCACAAGCATTAACTCATGTCCAATTTGGGAAAATGTACCTGTTCCGTCCTTCTCTTAGAGATGCACAGTGGGCGTCAGTATGGATAAAGCTCCAAGAAGTGGTAAAGTGGCTAAGACACCTGCGAACCTTTGTCCCCAGGCTTGCTGAGCTGAAGACAGACTCTCAGGTAACATCTGTTAACAGCACTAGACCAAGTCCATGGGAGGTCATTTGGGAAGCACTGCATTAGACTTGAAGGGTTTGCACTAACCACTCTCCACCATCACCCTACAAGGGGCTCTTTTTTTTGGAGTCTGCCCTTCCTGGAGTCACTCCTCACGTAGGAGAGGCCTGGATTTGCCCCCCAGGAGTAGGTCCCAAGGGTGCAGGACTCTTGCCTGAGGCTCCAGCTGCTAGGACAGGTTTTCTGGACACAGGGACAACTCCCATCTGGTGTGGGCCCGACATGTATCCTGGCATGAGGGGTGCCTGGGCTGCCCCTGGCCAGCTGGAGGACTTCAGGATTGGGGGGGTGTAGACAGTGCTGGCCTGTTAAAAAGGGGGGATTTAGTGACTGAAGAAGCCCCAGTCCTCAGAGCCGTGCGTGCATCTCCTCCTGCCCCAGGATGCCAGGCGTGCTCCGGGCTGGGCAGGGCTCAGAGGGGGCCAGCAGGCAATCCAGGGTCAGACGACAAGGCGGCTGGATCTCCTCAGGAAGAGCCACACCTGAGCTTCCACCAAAAGGCTCCTGATAAACTTCGGGGTTTCATCTCTTTTTGGGTAAATAAATCCATTTTTAATAAAATCCTGAGCTTTTAATACAAGTGCAGCCACAAAGACTAGCAATGTTATGAGAAGGAATTAACGGGGAAGAATGAGGGCTCTTGGGAATCCACGTCTCTTATTTCAGAGTCTCAGTGATTATATTTTCAATATACTGAAACTTATTTCCAAAGGGAAGGAGATGGAGAAGTGAGGCCTGGGCCTGACCCAGAGCTGGGCCCCTTACCAGGGGCACTCTGCCTGACGGCCTCTCCAGAGAGGGACCCCAGCTGGGGGTGCACCAGGGCGTGGCACAGAGAGCCGGTGGGCAGGCTCAGGAGGGCTAGAGATGGGGCTCACCCTGACATGGACTTCTTCCCTTCACAGGAACCCACGCTGTGAGGAGGCCTCTTGGGAAATAGGCTCCCCCTAGAAAGGTTGAAGGTACACAGGCCTGTGGCATCCCAACTCTTCGTGGTGGGAAGAGCCGTACAGCAAGGGGGTTAAGGGGTTGACGCTGTTGCCAGGCTGCCTGTGTTTGAACCCTTTGAGTGAGTTACTTAAGTTCTCGCTGCCTTGTTTTACCCATCTATAAAATGGGTATAATTACATTTCCCACCCCACCCCAGGAACTGATACATGTAAAGCACTTGGAACAGTACACAGCAAATGCTATAAAAATGACATATTCATTGGGGCCTGGAACCGCTGTGAGCATCTGATGAAAGTTAAGGTGCCTCTTTCCAGACAATGCACACAAGTGACATTCCAAACAATTCCAGCAAATTCAGACTCCCCAACACCCCATATTAATAATCCCTACCCTAGAGGTAAGGCGTTTTCTGGATATTATATACAGAGAACACCTAACAGCCCACAGGGAGAGCCCATATTATTTGCTGAGCATCTACCACGTGCCAAGCACTGAGCTGGGCACGCAACATAAGTTCTCTCACCTCTTCCTCACAAACTCCCACCGTGAGGGTATATGTGAGGAAACAGACTCAGAGAGTTCAGGGATTTGCTTAAAGTCGCAGCATCAGTGAGTGGGTGATGGGTGATGGGAATGGACGGCTGGGTTGGAGTGCACCTGGGTGGCATGCGAGGCAGGCCCAGCTATGAGGCTTGGTACCAGTAGGGACGTCGGGGCACAGTTGAGAGGAGCTAGGGCTTCTCTAGAAGGAATCTGTGTCTCTTCTTTCTATTCCCTGCCTCCTTCCAAAACAACTGGCCAGGACAGCAGCTGAAGCCAGAACCCGACTGGGCTCTGTACCCGGCTTCGGGGGTCCTGGTCCACCTCGCTCCCTGCTGGCTCAGCTGGGGCTGCCTTTCCCCCCATTTCCATGACAGGATTAAGGACTTGAAAGGTGGACGTGCAGTTTGTTTCAGGAACGGGAGTAGGGCTGAAGGGGACTTCCGACAAGAGCTGCCACAGCAGATTCTGAGGCAGAAAATCCTATTTCTCAGTTCTTAATTCCAGTCAATTCCAGTCAAAGGGCTGATAGGCATCGGCTGGCAGTCATTTGTGCAGTTTATCCGTTCTTTTCACCTTCTATCGGCCCTTCACCGACGGGCAGGCCGACATGCTGCTGCTCGAGTGAGGAAATTAAAATTTGAGGCAATAATCCCAAATAAGAAGGATTTTATGAGGTAATATATACACTTTGGATGAGGCATGCTGGCCTGATACACTGATAGAGAGAGGCATACATGCTGGGAGCCGAAGATAAAGAGGGGGAGCGAGGGAGAGTGTGCAAGGGTCCGAATAGAGACCCCGGGCCCTCCGCGGCAAGGCCGAGCGCAGGGCTGCCGGGTCCTCCCGCCTGGGAGGCTGAGCAGGCCGTGGGGCTCCTCAGCCCTGGCCAGGCCTGGGAAGGCCTGTGTTAAATCAGGGTTCCACACTGTAAAGGGGCATGGAGGGCTTGGATCAAAGGAACGAAAACCAATTAGAAGCCTGGAAGAATCAGGCGTGGGGCGTCCGGGAATCGGCCTATAGGAGAAAAGCTGTGCGAGAGAGCAGACCCTGGAGAGCTCCTTTCAGGTGTGGACACAGAGATGATTCTGTGGCCCTGGGGGAGCCAGCCAGCATCTGGGAGAGCCCCAAACCCTCAACTCTCTCTCTTTTGTAAGGAAGGAAAGCTTTAGTGAACTTGTGGGGCCAAAAGGACAACCTTGGCAAGGCAAAGAGATAGCAAGATCCCTAAGCCTGAGAGAGACTATATCAGATGCTAAGAAACTGAGCATCAGGAGAGCAGGAGCTGAGGGGAGCCAGTATCCCCATTTGCCTGGTCTTAGGGGTCACCCTAGCAGGATCCTGTGGAATTATTTGGAGAGGAGAAGGTGGGGCTTAGACAGGGCCCTGCTCACAGGAGGGGCTTAATAAATGTCTAGTGGATGAATACAAGAGTGGCACATAGAATGAACGAATGGACAAACTCAGAAATCTGCAGATCTGAAACAATATTACTTGGCTATGATACAGCGAGGACAGAAAGAAACAAACTGAAGGGTTATGGAGGGTACTCACCCTGCCAACACCCCTCTTGCTGATTATCAAGACTCTGAGAGGAAGATGAAGTTGGGACCCCGAGCCCAATTCGACTCCTATAACTGACTGACTGGCTGACGCAGAACCGCTACGATCAAATATCTGCAATCCTGGCACTTGCGGGGTCTCCATCTGAGCACGCTATCTCCAGGCCTTGACACCCTCAGATGTGGGAGGTAAATATTATTAGCCCCAGTTTCCCAATGAGGAAGCAGTCGGAGATTGAGTGATTCGGCCAAGGTGATGCATGGCTGTGCAGGAACCAGCTCCAAGTTCCTGAGGCGGCCCGGCCCGGCCACCATCGCATCCTTACTTCAGTGAGAAAAAGTTGGCTTTGCCCATCTTCCCTGCACTCAGCCCTGGGTGCAAAGCCTGGGGAGATCCACAGGGAGACTGTGACCAGGTCCAGAGACTCAGGCACCTGGATTACTGGGGGCTCTCACTTAATCCACTCATCTATCAGTGAACATTACAGATGTGACTATAATTTAGTGGTAAATTAGGCAGCACAGGGAGAGTCAATTCTACTGGAGCTGAGGGGAGAGGGACAGCTATGTCTGTAAGCCAGTGAAAATAAAGTCAGGGAAACAATTGTAAGAAAGGTGCTAAGCAGCTGGAAATCAAGAGATGTGTGGCCTTTCGATTGGTGATGGGAGCAGGCATGAGGGGTGATGAGCACGGCAGAATGGTGAGTGGGCTGGTCCGATCAGGGCACCTACTCATTCATTCATTCATTCATTCATTCATTCCATAACACTTCCTGAGCACCCGGGCTGGGCTATGCTTACAGCAGACCCTCTCCCTGCTGAGCTCCATTTCCAGTCCCGCAGGGAAGCAGAGGTTGAGCAAGTTGTTTTGGAGCATGGAGCACAAAGATGGGGGTGTCCAGGTGCCGAGGGCAGATGGAAGTACATGTTTTATCAGAAAGGTCAGGGAAAGCCTCCATGGGCTGAGAAGATGTGGACTTAGCAACGAGGTTTGCAGGGGGGAGACAGCCTTCAGCCTCAAAAGCTGGAGTTCCTACTGTTCATGGGCCACCAAGAAAGAGAAGGCTGGGGCGGGGGCATTGAGACGTCCCCCTCTACCCTCAAAGCAGCTTCAGATCCCTGAAACAGGAGGCCAAAACGCCTCTTGCTTGTTAGATCCTCCAGTCCACACCTGAGCCCAAGAAGGAAGGGGCCACCCCCACCACCTGGAGGCTGGAGCATAGTGTCTCTGGGATGCCATTGGTCAGGTCAGACCACGGTCTCCCAACTGGAGGTCAGGCTTCCCTGGCCTGTGGTGGCCCAAGGGCATGGTCTGCACCCTGGTCAAGGGAAACTTGCCTCTCACTTGTGCCCAATTCTGTAAGCCTGCGCTCTACTTTGCTCTCCAAGCTCTGTGTCCTTCCACTAAGCGCACCGACTTCCTTCAAAAGGAAGGGCCCATTTTTCTCTCCCCATCTGTATGTCCAGGGGTTGTATCTGCCCCGAGGAGCTGTCTTGTTTCAATTTATCGTTTTAGCCTAGTTTGCACAAACGCATGGATGGCTACCAGGCAAGGGATACCTGTCACTGCTTGCCTGGCCCACAGCTGAGTGGGCAGTAGCATGTGTTTTGTTCTCAAAGACCCCAGTTACAACTGATTGGACCAGAGATGGACATGTGGTCCAGAGGGCAGCCAATCTCCAGGCTGGTTAGTGATCTATGACCTTGTGACATGGCACAAAAATGATAAGCACAGCCAATCAAGTGTCTCTCTTGAAAATCTGGACCAGAGAAGCCCAAAGCCTGAGCAATTAGGAGGGGGAGCCGGAGCTGTGAGCTTTTTGGGAAGAACCAAGTCTGAGAGGGCCTGCAGAGCAGAGGGCAGGCTTCTGCCACCCCGGGCAGTGTGGGTTGGCAAGACAGGCAGATTGACCTACTGGCCTGTCGGGAACATGGCTGAGCCACACTGATGCTTTGGTGAGCCCAGCTGAGTCTAAATCCACTTTCCAGCCTCGGCTGGATTGTCTAGGGGCACCCCTATCACCCCACACAAATCGTCCTGCACTGCTCCCCTTCATTTGCCCTAGCAAGTCTTTGTTCCTTGCTACATAGAGCCCTCTGGGGATGAAGGAAGGCGGGGTGTCATGTGAAGAGGGGGTTGGGTTTTTCCCTGTGCTAGGACACCCATCACTGTCATACTCAGGGCGTGGGGGAGGTGGGCACTGCCACAGGGGAGCCTGTCCCACCAAACAAGGTCCTCGCCCTCTGTCCCACAAGGCCCAGGAGGCTCTTACCGGAGGAGAATGCTCATGGATGTTGGTGCTGTAAGGCAGGTTGATGAAGATGGGGTCCATGTCCTGCACGTCTGTGATGATGATGGCCAAGTTGGCCAGCGTGGACAGGGGCCTGGTCTTGTCTTGATCCTTGGGGGACAAAAGTACACGCCTTCGGTTAAGTCATGTTGTGGACATGCACACATGTATACAACACACACACCTGCACACACGACCCCCAGGGCCATGAACATGTGTCCACATATATTAGCAAGCTCTCCCACACTCCCACAGGGAAGGGCATCAGCACCTGGAAATTCAAGAACTCAGGAACCCACAGTGATCTCCGACCTATGCAGGAAAACACGTACAGGGCCGCCCAGGTCCCGTGGAAGGTGGCTTATCAGGGTCACAAAGCAGGCTGAGTAGAACCCAGTCTTCTGCCCCCGGCCTGGCCTAGGCTGGACCACCCTGCACGTCCGTGGGTGGGACGACTGACTTGGGGTAAAAGATGGTGCTGGATTCAGCCAATGTGAATCCCACTGCCCCTCTCCATGCACACTTCCTGCACCCCCTCATCCCCGGGCAGCAAGTGAATGACTAGAGTGGGGATTCCTTAGGAGAAAGGCCCTTTGACCCCAGAAGGGGCTACTCTGGGACCTGTGTCCCTGCTCTGCATTTTGTATTTATTGATCAGGCAACTTTCCCATAGAACCAGCAGGGGGAGCTCCAGGGCCTGTGACATTTGGGGGACTCCAGGAAGGAATCCTGAGAGGTCATGTAGGCCATCTGCCTGTAGCCAGGCAGGCAGTGTTTATTATACCCGCCACGTTAGTTGGAAATTTAGTCCCATGAAAGCCCACCAAGAAAGAAAACCCGAAACCCACATTTTATTACCCTAAAATACTCGGGTCACTTAAATAGCCCACTACTATTGAATAACAATAGTCAACACGCAGAGCAGCTGTGTGCTAAATACAGATTATATACCAGGTACCGTGCGAGATACCTCATTTGCTTTTGTAGGTATTATGTATGCATTATTCAGATGAGTTTACAGAAACTCAGAAAGGTTGAGTAATTCGCCCAGAGTCACACAGCTGGTAAGTGTATAGCCAGGACTCAAACTTAGGTCCTTTTGTCACAAAAATCTGCCCTTAACGCTCTTGATTTAGGGGCCTAACATCAACTCAGTCTCTGACTTGCTGTGTCACCTTGAGTAAGTTCTTTTCCTTCTTGGAGTCTCAATTTCCTTTTCTGTGAGATGCAGGGGCTCAAAGCAATGACCTCTATGGACCCTTGGGCTTCTAAATTCTCTGGTCTGGGATTTGGGGAGCAACTGTCCTCGGGTTAGACCTGCCTTAGTTAGTCTAGGGTGACCTGAACAATGCAAGGCATTCCCCATGTTATAAGCCTAGTTATTGCTCCTGCCCTCCAAAGATAAGAGCTGTAGAGCCTTCGAGAGGGAAGGGCTAGTTGTTTTAGGAATCCTCAGGGGTAGCCAAAGAGGGAGCAGAGGGCTTTTGGTGATGGAGAGTGGGTACAGCAATGGAGGGGAGTCCGGAAGCAGGAGGAGCTGGGCAGAGGGACCACAGAGGAGACAGCCTCCCAGGCTCCAAGGCCCTGTGCCCAGAGACTAGGCTTGGGGACTGCCCATGGTGAGAGCTCTCAGTCAGGGACCTGAATGACCGCAAGGCAGACAGCGCCAGAGGGGGAGGCCTGGCAGGAAGTCCTCGGACCTCTTGGGCAGGGACTGCCGGTGGTTCTGAGATGCCATTACCAGGCTTTGTGGGCAGCTGGCTTTGTCCAGCCTGGCACCTGCCCTCTCCATCCCACCATGGCTTTAGTCCTGCTCCGGACACAGATGCTCCCATCCAGTCCACCCAACTCCATGGCTGGGGAAAGGGGATGGCAGTGGGCATATATCTGCAGGGCAGGCACCTTGCCAGGTTTCCAGCTGTCACTCTGGGGCCTGCAGCTCTCAGCAGATTGTTCCCAGGGGAGTCCTCACGTTTCCCCACCCTGGTACCCACCCAGCAGTGGTTGGGAACTCACACTGCTGCCTGCAGTGCCACATAGGAGAATCTCCTTGGGGATATGCCCAGCAGCCAAGGACACAGTGCCAGCCCTGAGAGGGACTTGTGGATCAAGTGGGGGAGCCATGTTACCAAGGGAGTTCTCAGCCCCTCCTGTTCTGCCACTTCAAGGCCTGATTGCTGGGAGATTAGCAGCAATTTAACTGTATTCACCATCCCAGCTTGAGCCCAGGCCTCTTGACAGTCCTGGCCACCCAGATTTGTTTGTGCCCAGCTCTGGTCTCTTCCCCACCCCCTCAAAGCTATTTTTATAGTGGATACAAATTATCCCACAAGCACAGGTTCATAGCCAGATAGAGAGCAAGCATCTGCGTTTCTGGGCCCAGATGCGTGCAAATAGTGGCAGGAGGGGCACCACCCCAGGTGTGGGTGCAAGGGAGTGTGGAAGGGTACAGGTGTGTATAGAAAGCAGATTCTGGCTTGCAAGTCCCCCTTATCCCAGAAGTCAGGTTTACAAACAGCAGTACACGTTTCCTCCCAGGATACTAATGCTTAACCAGAGGAGAAGGAAAGAATGTGGGTGTAGTTTACAGTGGCTTCCCCAGGGGCCAGTGGACCAGGTACAAAGGAAAAGCTGCATTTTCTGGTTCTTGGGGCCCCTCTGCATCTTGATGAAGCCTGAGGGAACCCAATCTTTGAAAACCAGACTTTCCGTCCATCCCGTCCATCCCGTGTGTCTTTCTCAGAGATCTGGGCTCTGTGACCTGCTAAGTGGAGGGCCCAGCGCTACTGGCAGCCCCCACTGCAGTGACACAGAGCCAGGGAGTAGATGCAGTGTGTCAGGTAAATGGGTCCTGGAGAATCCAGAGGGACTCTGGTGATTTGTTTTGCTTTTGGTTTGAGCTTTATAAACAAACCTACTTGCCCTGCTACCAGCTGACGGCTCCAGCTGTGCCCGGAGGGAGTGGCCAGGAGTGGGAAAGAGTGGGGTGCTGGGTCAGACCCTACTGTGGGTGTGGCTTGCCTGTCCCCTACGCCCTCACAAACAGCTGGCGATGAAGGCAAGTGGCTGTGACGTTCTGGAGACTCCGAGACGCTTGGCCGTGGGCCACTGGACGGGGCCTCAGACAACCTGGGTTTGGGTTCCTCCTCCCCCACTACTCATTGGCTGTGCGTCTCAATAGTGACAGCCACAAAATAGGCTAATTATTCCTCTCACGCCTCCCTCTTCTGACTATCTCCTCCTGAAATTCCCAAGGCCTGGCACAGTGCTTGGCACAGATGGGTGCACCCTCCTGTGTAAGTGTCACCACTCTAGAGAGGTGGCCAGGCGCCCTCTGACTCCTGCATGTTGGGGGATGTCAGGACACAGCTGGGGTGAAACCTCTGTCCTGTGTTCCAGAGAGCGAGTGGTTGCCCTGCACTGTGAATGGCCTGTGGGGTTACCAGTGAGGTGCTGCAGCCCAGCTTCTGGGTGACCAGGGGCAAGTAACTGAACGGCTCCTCTACCTCAGTTTCCTCATTTGTAAACTGGGTATCTCAATCATATTTATGACACAGGGCTCTTGTGAGATTTAATGGAGACAATCCATGTGTGTGCTCAGCACGGTGCCAAGGACACAGCCCGAACCCTCGGTAATGTCAGGTGTCATTATTATTATCAGCAGCATCAGTACAGAACCTTGAGTAGCAGGGCACCAGGTGATGTTCTGTCACTCTCTTTGAGGGTGGGAGTAAGCCACCTCTGGAGGCCGGGGGCCCAACTGTGGCGACTCACCGTGGCGTTGACCGTGAGCTGGTAGCTCTGCGTGGTCTCGTAGTCCAGCTCCTGGATCACGGTGACGATGCCACGGGCGCTGTCAATGGCAAAGAACTCGGAGGGGGGCTGAAAGGAGTAGAGGACGCTGCCTCCTGCACCCAGGTCGGGGTCGGTGGCATTCACGATGAAGATGGGCGTCCCCACTGGTGTGTCCTGAGGTGAAGCAAAGCAAATAAAAGGGTGAGTGGAGCTCAGAGCAGCTGCCTTCATCAGTGATTATTCCCCCAAAGCCCATTAACCACGTCCCTCCAGCCAACCAGACCCACGGCCTTGTCATTTTTATTCTAAGAGGGTTCAGAGGAATTTAAAATGCGGTATCTATTTTTTTTTCTTTTTTTGATGGCCTCCTGGTGGCTGTAACAGCGCCAGTTCCAAAGATGATCTGCCCATCCTGGAGTTCTGGATGAAAGCCTTTCAGTCCCTAAACCCCTGTTTCTTGGCAGTTTGGCTTCTTCTGTCGAGTGCACCCCGGCTGCCCAAGTCTCAGGCCTGGGCTAGTCTGGAGGACACCTGCAAGTGTGCGTGTCAAGGGGGTTCAAGGGCAGGGAGCTGGGAGCTGTGTGCTACAGGCACGTGGCGGGGTCCCTGAGGACTCTGCCTGGCACCACAGAGGTTATCTGTCTTGCCCTGGGGTGGGGCACACACATGCCATCCCTGGACCATGGCAGCCTGTCACTAGAGGAACCTGTAACACCTTCGCAAATGTCACCACGTCCTAGGAGCCTTCTGTGATTCCCTGTGCCATACAATGTGTACAGACCCCTTCTGACCTGTTAAATGCAACTTCCTCACAGAGGCCTTCAGACCCCTAAGGCAGGTGCGCTCCCACTATGCCCCCACCCGTCACGATTTATATTCAGGGTTCCACCGTACCCTGGAATTCTTCATCCCCCACATTTCTCTCCTAATTCCTTATTCAGTGCCTGTCTGCCCTCCTAGACCATGTGTTCCGTGGGAGCCGTGGAGCCAGGTGCACGGCAGATATTCAATAAATATCATTTATGAAGACATGAAGGAATCTCTACAATAGCACTTAGCACATTACATTCTGAGTGTCTGTGTGTGTCCTCTGCCCACTGTCAGCTCTCATCACTGCAGCGCCTGCCACAATGCCTGGTAAGTAAGCTGTGCCTGCTAACTGTTGGGTGAGTGAATTTACTCATAATTTAGTGAGCTCTGGACACATCTGAGAACAGGCAAGCCAATGTCAGAGACAAAAAGGTAAAACCAATCTTTGCTCCCATTGACTGTCTGACTATGTGCCAGGACCTGTCAGCTCTGTGACCAGTAGCTTTCTAAGTAGTAGCTATTATCCTGTTTTTGAAAAGGAACCTGAGGTTCAGAGAGGTTAAGTAACTTGCCCAAGCCACACAGCTAGGCAGTGCTAGGCCTTGAATTCAGGGCTAGCCCATGATCTCAAGCTCTAAACACTTCGCTAAAATACTAATGGCAGCTCTCTCCCTAACTCTTCTGCAAGATGCTGAGGTCAACGGCCAGCATGGGAGGTTACCTCGTAGTCAGGAGTGTGGGACTGGCCTGTAAACTCCCTGAGGGCAGAGACACAATATTCCCAGTCCTGTGTTCTTTTTACATTGGGACAATGACTGGGTCCCTTCTGACACCTGCAGGGTTCTTTTCAAGAAGGGCATCCACATTGTTGCCCCGTCTCCATGCTCTTGGCCATACCTGGGCTCTGCATCGCTGCCTTGAGCAGCTTCTTTCTTCTTTGGGGACCAGGCTTAGGCCTGCCGATGGCCCTTCCCCAGGACTATCTGCTTGAGGCAAGCGTGTCCTTGATAAAGTCCCTAGTCGGCTGGAATGGGCCCCCAGGGAACAAAGCCATGAAGTGGCCATCATTTCTGAGTGTGCTGATTCTCTCCATCACCAAGTGTCAGCTCAATGCACAGGCTCGGAGGGCAAGAGGCAGCCAGGGGAGCTCCTTCCCCCCCACACCACCCGTGATTCCCCAGTGCCCCTTCGCATAGAACGTAGGCCCTCACGGTCTGGCCCTGTCTCCTCCTTCACACTATTTCCTGGCAGGCATGGCTTCCTGGCCTTTTAGCTAAGATCATGGGTGGTCTCTGTTCTTATCAATTATAACAATATTTCCTGGCAGGTAGCGCTATTTGTACTTCTTGAACCCAGTAGGCTCCCTCACGTCTCTGGTCTTCTGAACCTGCTTTTCCTTTGCTAGGTCTGCCTTCCCCGGCTCAGTGGCATGGAAAACATATGCTCTCTTTCCCTCCAAAAGAAAATCAAGTGTGCAAGGGGGCAGAGCGAACAAGTGCGAGGATTTCAGGATGGACAGGCTTCGGTTGGAACCCCAGCCGCGCTGTGTCTTTGGGCCAGTTACTTAATAACTCTGATCCTTAATCCCCTCTCTGTACACTGAAGTTAATCATACCTCAGAGGGTTAGTGTGAAGAGTACAGGAGCTCATGAGTGTAAACTACCCAGCATATAATAAGTAAGTGCTTAGAAGATGGCAGTGGTGATTTTATTGTCTGAATACC
Source organism: Rhinolophus sinicus (assembly GCF_036562045.2). NCBI lineage: Eukaryota > Metazoa > Chordata > Mammalia > Chiroptera > Rhinolophidae > Rhinolophus > Rhinolophus sinicus. Next base: position 49,018,845 of record NC_133757.1, on the reverse strand, counting down.
TTCTAGAAGACTAAACAACACCTTCAAGTGCAGGGCAGGGAGGTGTCAAGAAGCACGATGAATTTGAATGATGCTGTGAGGGGCACCCTTGTCTGCACCCCCAGAACTACTGGGTACCCTGCTCTGCCTCCACCTCCCCCTCCCCCTCCCTACTCCAGGGTGACCTCAACAGACTGTATCCCCAGGTTTCCTTGCTGGCCGGCTACTGCCCGTGGAGGTGCTGGTAGGAGCTCAGAGTTTGGGGGGGAGGCAGAAAGAGACATGGTTTGGGGTATTACTTCCCTGCTCCCTTCAGCGCCAGCCCAGCAGCCCCAGCTGTCCCCTCCCCTGCCCCCTTCAGCCCCAGGGGTAGAAGAACTCCCCACTGCTGCTAGTCTCTGGTACTTTGGTATCTCTCAATGCCCCTCGCCCTGCCCACCCCTCTGTAAGCTGTCTCTTCACTGAACTGCCCTTATTGGAACTGAGATGAACCGTTTCTTGGGGGACCCTGATGAATACAGGCACTCTAAAAATACCGTGTTTCCCCGAAAATAAGACCTAACCGGAAAATAAGCCCTAGCATGATTTTTCAGGATGACATCCCCTGAACATAAGCTCTAATGTGTCTTTTGGAGCAAAAATTAATATAAGACCTGGCCTAATTTTCGAGGAAACACGGTACAAGTCACCATGTGCAAAGCCCAAGACTGAACTCCCCTGGTGCGGGATTCAGTGAAGCCAACCTCTGCCCTGACATTCCACCATGGTCACTGGTCTTGAGAAGATCTTAAGACGTTCTCTCTCTTTCCGCCCCTCTCAGAGCCAACAAGCTCAGGACACGAGAGCCAGAGTCAGCCCCATGCTCCAGAACAAAACACTCCATCGAGGCCTGTGGTTCCTGCCACAAGAGGGACGCTGCTCCGACTTCAGAGCTGCCAGCCCCCTGTGAGGTGACTAGACAGCACTTCAGAGCACATCCCACACGGAGTGCCGAGTGCCAGGAGGCAGGCGAGGGATGGCTCCCCAAGAACCCGCCCCTTCCTCGGGGAGGAGAGGACATTTCCCCTAACCATATTGTATGGTCTCTGAGCATCTGACCCCAGGATTTAAGAGCAAGATCCCAGAAGACAGAGGAAAAGGGGAAGAAGGGCTGGTCCTGTGTCTGACCTTCTTGGCTTTGATGTTTCATGCCCTGCAGTGGAAACCCGTTTAATTTCTGCATAACTTAGAAAAGGTTTTAAATAGGCCTGGCAAAGAGCCATACATATACTTAGAAGGAACAAGCCATTGGAGAGAAGAGAATGCTGACTTCCTGCGTTTCAGGTCCTGGGCGCCATGCTCTGTCAGGGAAACGAGATGGGGGCACGGGGCACTCCAGTGTGGACACCAGGGGCTCCTCCGAGCACACAGCTGCTGTTCCATGGGCATGTGCAGATGTGCTCACAGGACTCTGCAAGCAGATTTCCTCTGTGGCGCCAGATGCATCTGGGTTTCCAAGTACACTTCAGGCAGTAAAACTTAGTGGCTCAGAGAGTGGTCTCTCTAAGTTTGAGTCCCAGCCTTTCCACGTATTGGCTGGAGATCTCAGCCATATGCTGTTAAACTTACTCTTTTGGCCTCAGTTTCCTCACGTAAAGGAAAATGGATCTGCTAATGGTGCCTACCTCCTAGGGTTATAAGAAAGATTATATGACATAAGGTGTGGGAATAAAAAAAAAAAGCTTCTCCCTGAGCCAGGCACATGACAATATTGAGCATTACTCAATAAATGGTCATTGCAATTATTATTATGGTAATAAAATACCATCACAGGCAGTGTGAGAGAAGCCCTATTTAAAGGGGGCAGTATTAGAAAATGCAAACAGTCAATCAATCTCTTCGTCATGAACTTAGACAAATGGGCATTTTAAAATTCAGAAAGAGAACACCTCTATCGAGCGGCTCATGGTTGCTGCAAACAGGGTCAGTCACGGTGGGAGACCCTCTGGAGACCCTCTAATGTGGATTTGAAGAGCCTGTGAGAGGAAGGGTGGCATCTGAGGCAAGGGTGGGAGGGGTGCTTGGAGGCCAAGGAAGCTCCTGAACACAGAGGCCAGGTCTGACCAAGCACCACTCAGGGATGGGTGAATGTAGGAGCTGAAAGCAATCTTGGGGATTATCCAGCTCGGCCTGCCCATTTTACAGATGTAAAAAGTAAGGGCATGTGCCTTGCTCTAGGTCTCACTGGTGGTTAACAGCAGAGCTATGACTGGGAATCAGGTGGCTTGACTCATACTAGTACTTTTTTCACCTCATCCACAGATGCCGATCACTGCTTCCCTGCCCCACCTTCCTTCCAAGCAAAGATGCTCTTTATACCCCCAGTTCTCTGTGCTCAAGAAGATGGGTGGATCTAGGTGGCCATGTTTGTACCAAGTGATGTCAGACCCAGGCCACATCTGATTGGTCCAGGGGTGACCAGCTGACTCTAATAGCCCAATCAGATTGGGCCTTGGAAGTTAAATGAATTTTCTGTGGGAACCTGAAAAAGAAGTTTCTTGCCATCTGGTTAGGCTGGTGGGGGCACCATGACAGGCTGAAACGCACAGTTACAGGGTGGCAGAGAAGCCATGGTCAGGCAGAGGAAGCCCATCTTCAGTGAGAAGAATGGAGCGCAGTGAGGGAGAAAGGCAGAGACAAGGGGCTCTGGGAACCCCCCTGCCCGGGTCTTCACAGGCCCTGTCTGGGTTTCATTTTCTGTCCCTGGCTGTGGTGCTGAGACCTGATCTGTGCTGGCCTTCCTGCAGCACCCTTTTTGTTCACGCTGGCCTCTGTGGGTCTCGGCTCCTCTCCCCTGGCCCCCCAGAACATATCCAGCCCCAGGCAAGGCCCCCTCGTTCCTGCAGCCCTGCCCCAGGCTCTCCCTGACCCTCCTTGCTGCTGCAATTTTGCCTCTTTAATGCCCACAGCTGGGCCACAGAAAGCAAAGTTCCTGGCCACCGCTCCTAGACTGCTGAGGGCACAGGAGGTGATAATAGGGAGAAGAATAAGTTGGCCTGGATGAATGAACGCAGGTTCCCTCTTCTTTTTAAGTTCTAACACTACTTTTAACATGCAAATTCCCTCAGGTCACTGCAGTGACCACCAAGCATGTGGGAGTGGCAGAAGACAACTTGGTCATGGGCTTGTCACAATCAGACGGGACAGACCTGGAGAAGAGACGCCTCACAAAGCCAGACTCTGCCCACCTGGAGACAAGGAGACCAGGAAGAAGGTGCCCCTGTGGTGTCTGGGCTGGGGGTTCGGGGTCTACTGACAGGGTGGGCCTCAGCCGTGGAGGCAGGGCCAAAGGACCATTTCAGCTGGGGGTGGGGCTGCCCCATTCTAGGGCAACTTCTCCCCACATGCTCACTGTAGAAACTGGCTCTGGGTCCACCTTCTTGCTGGAAAGGAGCAGCTGGTCTTTGGAGGAAAAACCCCAAGGGGAGTGATTACTCCTGCTTCTAAAGCAAGCTTCGTAGCACACGTCTCTGCCCCAGCTCTACTTTCAGCGCTCTTTCCTCCAAGGCAGCCCTTGTCCAATCTCGCACGGCTTCTGGTCCACTTGAAGGGAAATCTCCCACAATGCACCACTCATGATTCCTGGGAGCTGGGGAGTGTGTTTTTGGCACAATCCCATGCAAAACTCTTGCGCCTGCCTGGCTGTCCCTTTCAGCAAGGGGCCCAATGCAGGCAGGGCACAGACAGGGCAGACCCTTACCTCTTCCAGTTCCCATTTAAGCTCCACGTCACTTCTGATGGACCTGCTGTAAATGGGCCACCCTGTGCAATTCACAGACAAATAAATCTTTTTGCTACTCCTGGGGTGACAAGGGAATAGACTCTGGGAAAGTTCTGCCGTGCAAGGGATCTTGTTCGTTAATAATAATGATAAATAGCTCACTTCTCACATGCAGTGTGAGTTACATTACACTCTGGGCTTCTACAGGGGTGGCTCCAGGTGCTGACTGCAACATGTGGGGGTGTGCGTTGTGCAGTGAGGGAGAAAGAGGGCCAGACAGAGAGAGGCAGAGAGGGAGGGTGGAGAAAACAAAGACGGAGAGAGTGTAAAGAAAGGAGAAGGGGAGAGAAGGATGAGGGAGAAGGGAAGGCTACAGGGGGACAAAGAAAAACAGGATGTGATGGTGAAACAAGCAGAACTGGGCGGGGGGCAAAGGGAAATGGGGATGAGGGGGGAGAGCGTCTGTAAGAGAAAAGAGAAGGAAGGAAAGTTAGGGAGAAAGTGACTAACTCAAATGGGAAAAAAAAAATTCAGAAGCAAAGTTGTGAACAAAGGAAAAGAGGGATAAAAATTTGAGGTGGCAATTCTATTCATAATTTTTTGAGGAACCTCCACACTGCCTTCCATAACGGCTGCACCTGTCTGCATTCCCACCAACAGTGTATGAGGGTTCCTTTTTCTCCGCAGCCTCTCCAACACTTGTTACTATTTGTCTTGTTGATGATAGTAAGGGGGTCAAATATATGGTGATGGAAGGAGAACTGACTCTGGGTGGTGAACACACAATGGGATTTATAGATGATGTAATACAGAACTGTACACCTGAAATCTATGTAATTTTACTAACAATTGTCACCCCAATAAATTAAAAAAAAAAATTAAAAAAATAATTGAGGTGGCAAGAGAAAGGAAGATAGGAGAAAGAAAAGGATGCAGCCACACCCTCTCATGCTCAAGGTGCACTTCCCTCATTAGATGTATTCTGTACTCTCAACCAAACCTCAGCAACAAGGCCTACCATTTCCACCATAGGTGTGACCTCTAAAGGCATTATTAATATTTATGGAATGCTTGCTAGATGCCGCCACAGTCTTTAATATCTTATTATAAAGCCTGTTATAAAATGTATTAGTAATAAATTCCTGACAGATGGAGTTCTGACAAGGTGTGGGTGCCTCCGTGGATCCGAGCTGGGAACAGACCCTCCTGGAAGCCATGCGTGCTGCACAGAGGCTGGCTGTGGGTCCCTGAGGCGGGTGGGGGAGGGGAGAGAATCAACTCTCCATCAGTCAGCATTTTTACACATCACATCTCATTACTTCCTTTTCCCAGGTGGGAGAAATGGAAGCTCAGAGAAAGGAAGCAACTTGTCCAAAGTCACATAGTTCGTAAGTGGTGGAATCAGGATTCAAATTCAGCTCACCTCTGTGTCCCCAGACCTTGGAGACCCCAGAAATGAAGGTGGAGAGTGGGCTCAGGGTCCCTGCTTAAGCGTGGCTGATTCAATCACTTCCCTCTACAGAAGAGATGGGGGCTTTAGGTTGCCTGGATTAGTGAAGAGAGGGTTGATGGGAAGCTTTAGCTCCAAAAAAATTTCAGAAGTAAGAGGGTATCTCAAAATTTCCACACTTTCACTGGGGATCAGGAAATGCACTCTCACTGTGACAAGAACAATTAAAGTCAGAAATAAAGGCCTTTCTGACAAGGGTGCACCTGGGGAAAAAGGGAGGCATCTTTGTATCTCACCGAATGCTAAAGCAGACACCTCTTCTCTGGTGACCCTGGAGGTGGGGGCTTACTGGGGCGTTCGGGGAGGATATTACCTCCAAATATGAAGTCTTGTGGGATTCCAGCTAAATGGGGGAGGACAAATGGGATCTATGGAAACATGGGCTGTATTTCTTTTTTAACTAGACAATAAGGCATATGTGGGTACCAGCTGACAGCAGTGTCCAAAGAGAGAAACAGTGCAGGGAGGAGAACCAGAAGAGGCAGGTGCCCACAGCCTGAATGGATGTCTCAGGTGGTCCCATTCTGGTCAGGGAAAGGGCACACCCGTGTGTGCACAAACCCACATGTATACACACGTGCTCCAGCACCTCTCTCAGCGGAGGAGTCAGGAAGAGATCAAGTCACATCTCTTCTTTCAACCAGTGTCTGCTCTCTCGGATGATTTGCACTAGACTCTAAAAGGTGCTGGGTCTGCTCTGAGAGCTGCGGCAAGCTGCCACGTGGAGGTGCCAGCTCTGTGGACAGAAGCAGCCCCAGAGGGCTGGGCCCTGAGTCCCACATACCCTGACATGGCTCAAGCACTTTCCATGGGCTGAGCTGGCCTCCCCAGCTGTTCCACATCTCCTTGGAGCCAGCTCAGCGCTCCCCACCCCTGATTCCCTCCTCCTTCTCAGCCTACAGCTGTGTAACTGCCCACTCTAAATCCCAGGAAGACATTCATGAAAGTGCTTACCGAATGCTCCTCCTGACTGCCCAATGTTTGCCAGGTCCTCACCTGCTGAAGTGGTCTCAGGCATGCCCCTTTCTCTTGCCTCCCACTCTTCTTCAGTCACCAGGGCCTGTCAATTCTTCCTCCAACATTCCTCAAATCCTTCCCTTTCTCTTTGCAATTTACTTTGGCCAACTCCGCAGTCCTAGCTCTGTCACTTGCACAGAGAAGGCATTCGATAAATGTTTTAACAGAATCAGGACTTCCATTAAATATGGCATGTTGAACACATCCATTTACTTCTGTTTTTGGCCCGACCCCTCGCCAAATGACGTCAAATAACAATATGGGAATTATAGATGCATAAATCCATAAGGGCAAAAAGAATAGAAGAGGAGATGACAGCAGATTGAGAGATGTCAACAAAATCCTGGAAACAAAACAGATGGAGCTGGAAACTGCTGTAAGAGGGAGGAAAAGCCAATAGGCTGGCGTCTCAGAACCCTGGAAAAGCTCAGGAACTGGAGACACCAGGTGATACTGAAAATAGGAAGACTGGCTAAGAATCTTTAAGAAAAGTGGTTAGACCCCTAGATGCCTTCCCAGCTCTTGCAGGAGACAGGAAGTTTACTTTGATGAGGGACTGAGTTGATTGGGTTCTGAATCAGCTGGACAAGGCACTGAAAACAGGGAGGTTAAGTGAAAATCTGCATCTGCCCTCCATTCCTATGCCCAAACAAGCCTCTTTAGCCAGTTAGCCTCCTGAAGACTGACAGCCAGGCAGCAGATAGGAAAACTGGCCCAAGAGAAAACACAAATGTTAACATATTGGAGTGCCCATAAAAAACAGCCAGGTCCTCACCTAATCATCCCACAGTGAAGCCCACTGGTTAACAAGCAGCCTCCCACCCCACACTGCCCTAACACACACAGTGAGCATCCAGACAGCCAAACATGAACTCATTCTCAAATATGAACAAACTACTAGGAGTCACTAAACATTTGAGAAAAGTCTCTAATGTTAAAGATGGGGCAGCAGGGAGATAGTAAAAAGAAATAACAACAATAAGTATCTTTAACATCCTTAGAGAGACAAGACATAGTATCTTTGAAATAAGAACATTTCAAGAGAAAGGAAAAAGAGCTACAAAAAATGAAAAACTCCAAGAAGATTGAAAAACAAAGTTAAAGAAATTTCTCCAAAACTAGGACAAAACTCCAAGAGATGGAAAATGGGGGAGAAAAGTAAGAAAATTAGAGAAGCAGTTCAGAAGATCCAACACCCAATTAATAAGGATTCCAGAGAGAGGAAACAGCAAATGAAGGGGAGGAAATTAGCCGAGAAGCAAGGTGAGATAACCTCCCACATCTGAAAGACATTTCCAGATCAAAAGAGACCAATATGTGTTGAGAAGAGAGACCCACAGCATAAAACTATGAAGTTTCAAAGCACTGAGTATTTTTTTTTAAAAATCCTAGAGACTTTCAGAGAGAAAACAAAAGACTATGTTCAACGGATCAAGAATCAAAATGGCATCAAAGTTCTTGACAGTGACATTACAGACTAGAACACAAAAGAGAAATGACTTCACATTATGAGGAAAACTATTTTCATTCTAGAATTTTGTACCCAGCCAAACTATCAACAAATACAAGTGCAGAATAAACATATTTTTCAAAAAACAATTTTTTCCCCCCATGAATCCTTTTTCTGGAAATTACTGAAGGATGTATTCCACCAAAATGAGGGTGTAAACCAAAAAAGAAAAAAAATATGGGATCCATGTAACAGAGGAACTAATATAGAAGAGAGACAAAGAAACTCTCAGGGTGATTTTCCCCTTCTCCTCCATGCCCACCCACATCAGTCCTCTTTAGCCATTCAGCCTCCAGAACAGCAAGCAAGTTGGAGCACAGCCTGTCTGAATTGGAGCAGGGTGAATGCTGCAAGAAAAATACAAACTGAATTTAGAATCAATATAATTTTATCATACTGAGAGGAGGTATTCAATAATGTCAGAATATTCAGGGTTGAATAAGGGATAGGTTCATAGAACACTAAGCAAACAAACAAAAAAGAGGTGATTATTAACTCTAGAGAAAACAAAGAAGGACATATAATTACAGTACACTACGTGGCTCCGCTGTGAATAGTAGTTACATAATCCTAATGCATACACTAAATGCTGTTTGAGCAAAAAGGAGAGATATAATTTCGTTGGGAGGATAGGTGTAGCACATTAAGAGTGGTGTGTGTATCTGTGTGACAGAGATGAGGTAGACGATGGTGTAAAAGAGCAGTTTTCATGCTTCATAGCCAGAAGTCAACAGATAATGTCTAAAACTGAAAAATGTATAAGCAAGTGATTTGGAAATAAAAAAGGTAAATATCATAAATTGAACAAAGTTGTCTCAGGGTGGTAATCAGGAGTGGAAAAGGGTGAGGCAGGGCACTGCTGTTTTTACTATAAGACTAGCTTTACTATTTGACTTTTAAGCTCATACGTATGTGATTTTGATAAAAATATAAAAAATTGGAAATCAATGTATCTCCCTATGGCTGGACCACTGAGGTGGCCTCCCCCTTCAGCCCTGACCCTGTAATTGATCCCAGAAAGTCACTGCCCTAAAGCACTGATCTCCATCCCATTTTCCTCCTCAAACATTATCACTAGCTCCTCTTTTATCTCCAAGGCAAAGTCTCCTAGACCTTGAACATCACCAGTCTGATCAAAGCTTTCCTCTCTAAACCCTTCTTCCATTTTTGCCGCACTGAGACCCTCTGCTTCTGTCAGACTGTTCCACATAGCATCCTCCAGAGTGTAGGCCCACCTTTAGGCCTTTGCTCATGCTGCTTCTGTTTTCTGCTATTTTCTCTGGAGAGCAGATGTCGTCACCAAGCATATGGGATTGATGCTCCCCCCTTCTCCAGAAAAGTCTGTTTGTTCCCCCAGGTTTCTAGACACACATGTCCAGGCTCAGGTTGAGACACCCTCTCCCACCCCCCCACCCAAGTATGGACCCTGGTCTTTACACAGATGATGGTGGGCATGCAGGGCTGGGAGAATCTCAAAGAAGGACATCTGGGGACTTCCTCCATTCTCAGGAGCTTGATTTTCAAAGCCAGAGGTGATACCCACGTGTGAAATGGCCCCAGCTCCTTTTGATCCAGAGATGAAGGAGATCCTAGGTGATTTTTCTCACCCTCCCTCCATTGCAGCACCCCCACCCAAGCCCAGTAACCTTCCTGTAGAAGGAGTGACACCAGAGTTCCAAGAGTCCCCCCACCCAGTGCCACCTCCCATTAGCACCCACATCCCAGGGCTGTCATGCCCTTGCCTTCCTGCAGGAACCCTTTCCACCCTCTCACACGCTGACTTGCAGGTGCTGAGGGAAGGAGTGTGTGTTAGCACAGGGCATCGTGCAACATGGACAGCGTACAGCTGGCAGAACAGCCCAGCCGCTGGCGGAAGGCCACGCGCAGAGAGGAGACAGGAAGGGCCATGAGGGTGGGCAGCCCTGGTGACGACTCTGGCCTCAGTCTCCATGACATGATGCTTTCAAAACCAGGCAGTGCCAGCCCTCCCTCAGGGGCTGGGCTTCCACTCCCCTCTCGATGGCATGAGAAAAGTAACCAGAGTACAAGCACGCATCCAGGCCTCAGCTTACCCTCCCACCTTTCCCCAACCTGAGAGGTTTGCCTGATTGGCTCTGGGGAGCTTTGCTCTCTCCCTCCCCTGGTAGGAACTTGGAAACCAGCTTTGAAAGATTCATTCAGTGGTGATTACCCCCATGCACACTGGCCTGATTGGAAAAAGCCCAGAAACAATTGTCCTGAATTGCTGGGTAATGTTCTGGCTCTCCAATACCAATCTGTGTGACTTTGAGCATCAATGCAAACAACTAGTTCCTCAGTTTTCTCATCCAGAAAATGGGTATAGCAATCCCTGCAATGCCATCCACGTAGAGCTGCAGGGGAGATAAAGTGAGTTGATGGTGGGAAAGCACTTGGAAAACTCAAAGGCCAAAACAAAAATCACCACCTTCTGCAGAGGTACGACATTCTAGAGAAAAAACTAGGGCCATCCAGGGGTTCTGGAAGTGGAGGAGTCAGTTATCAGAAGCTGTCCAATTCTTTCACCTATTGATCCCAAACACATTTATGGAGCAACACAGTATGAAACTGTGCTGGCCACAGTCACATTCCTTATTTTTCCAACAGAAAAATGGTTACGAGCAATTACAAGTGGTTACTTATGATGAGAAAAACAGACACAATAAAGGGAGGCTTTGCAGGAGCAAAGGCATCAGGGAATTGTGGTCTGAGTCCCAGCTCCACCCCTTATTCTACTTCATGACTCAACGGAAGTTAGGCAGCCTCTCTGAGCCTCAGTTTCCTTGTCGTGAGATGGGCACAATATGAAAATTTGCTTCATGGGGTTATTGTGATGCTACAGGACATAACACATAGCAAGTGCTTAGGGAATAATAGGTGCTCCATAAATCTTAGGCTCTATCATAATGTATCACGTCATGGAGTGGGTGTAATGGGCAATAAACTGGAAACTACTTTGCAAATGTCACTTCCGGTGGGGAAGTCTGGAAGGGGAAGGGGTGCCTCTGAAGTCTGAGGTCCTTGCTCTGCTCTCAGCAGAGATAAAAGGCCTGGGTTAGAGGTCAGGATGGGTTGGGCAGGGGAATCCTCCCTGAGGCACGCACTCACCATCTCTTACCCCTGGAGCCAACTCTGGGTGTGCAGCACCTCCCAAGCTACCCTGAGCTCTCTGCACAGCTATGCCATGGCTCATAAGTGGGGCTCCATCCCGCAGCCCCCAGATTCATTCCTCCACAGAATGATGAATCATGTTAAATGAAATGAATATGCAAATCTCCTTAGGGCGGGCCTTACATCTATGGGAAGCTGAGACTAATAAATGGGTTCTGAATAAGAAGACAACTCAAGCAACACAGCCTGTCCTGCTCATCTGTCCTCCCCTGTCCCTTGGGCTCCGTCCACTGGTGTGTCCCTTTGTTCCCAGCCAGGATGTGAATTCTGAAGTGATGGATGAAGGTGGTAGCAGAGGCCTGGGTAGGCATGAGTAGTGGGTCAGGTCTGGTGTGGGTTTTCCTCTCAGATCCCCGATCCCCATGGCTACTGCTACCAGCTCTTCAGGCAGTGTGACGGGGTAAGTGGAACCTGTCACTTGGAGCCTGGGGGCTTATGGGCTAACAGGCTGCACCTTTGGCTGCAGGGGAGCTGAGGGCTGGTAGGAGCTGAGAGAAGAGGCTTGGTGGGCCCAGGACCAAGGCAGAGAGAAGGCAACTGCAGGAACTCACTGGGCCCAGGGGACCTTGGAAGTGGTTTAAGTATCAATAGGTGAAGAGAGCCTGGAATTGTCCTGGTTCAAAAGGACTTTAGAAACCACCTATCGGTCAAGTGCTTTACTCTCCTGGCTGCACATGAAAAACCCACCAGACAAGGGAGCTTTTAAACAACAGCAGGGCTGGGGCCCACCAACCTCTGTGTTTTGAAATTCCCAGAGGAATTCTCATGTACAGCCAAGCACTACCGCAGCCGTCACTCTATTCTATAGATGAGAAAGCTGAGACCCAGCGAGTGGAGGGGACTTGACCGAGGCCACACAGATGGTCACTGGTGGCAGACACCCGCCTCTGTGCACACTTCCTGACCTCCCCCTCCCTCGTCCTAACAAGGATGGAAGGTGACTCTCTGGATACACAGCAGCAGGGGAGGGGCAAGAACCACTGCGATGGGGCTAGAAGACCAGCACCCATGTGACCTCCGTGTGACCCTGGACAAATTACAAACCTCTTTGGCCTTTAGGTCCTTGTCTGTCAAATGAAGGGAAAATGACACTGTCTCCAAATTCCCTTCCTGCCTGTGAGGGTATGACTGTCAGTCCTTCCTGAAATCTACTCCAAGGCTCTCTTGCTACAAAGCCACCCCGTTGCTTGCGACTGTCTTCAGAAGACATAAAGGCAGCACGTCCTGAAGCAAATATTGATAAAGGCATTCCTCTTTCCCTTTCCCTTTTCCCAGGCCCTCGCTCTCTGTTAGGCACAAAACACTCTTATGTGGGCAAAACACAGGTTAAAATGTCCCAGGTGTTTGCCCAGAACCAGCACAGCCCGGGGGGTGGGGTGGGTAATACGCTGAGGAAGCACATTCTGAGAAGAACAAAGGGGACCATGCGACAGGAAGCCAGCAGCCTTGCAGCCCTGTGGCTCTGTCCCACCAGCTCTGGTCCTGATAGGAGGGGCAGACGTGGAGACACTACAACAATCCCGGAGCCTGCTCTGCAAACCTCTTCCACTTGTGTGTGACCTTGGGCAAGGACTCGAGCTCTTTGAGCCTCCGCATTCTCATTTGTGACCAGCCTCCTGTATTCGTAGGTCCCAGGTGAAGTCATGATTACAAAACACTCAGCCTAATGCCTCACCCACAGTCATGGTGGCAGCGGTTGCCATCATTGTGACAAACCTCATTATCACCAGGTAATGGCAGTCTCACGTCCTCCTGCTTGGGTGGGGGTGGCCAGGGAGATCTAGTCACCCAAGGAACATACCTCAGGAGGGAGGGTGCCCTGCTAAGTTGTTCTTGGGAACTGGCCCATGATAGGGGTCATGAGGGCTCCAAAGGCTGGGCTAGGATGGGGTATCTGTTCCTGAGGCTCTGGTGAGGGAGGCCCCCCAAGGTGGTTGTGGGAGGAACAGGGCGGGAAGTCCAATTCCTTGGTCTACTGCGCTTGCTAGTCAAAGGCCCACAGGCTCCAGCACTAGCTTTAGGGACAGCCGGAAGTCCTGGCTCACCAAGGCCACGAGAAGACCACCAGCCTGAGCCTAAGAAAAGATGGAGACACAGAATCCCAGCTGCACCCTGCTCAAAGGCTGTGCTAGGGCAACCATGGCCTCATCTGTTAAGACTGGACTTGACCAAGACACAAACCAGCCTCCCCTTCCCTAACAAAGAAGGTGCCTCCCCACACCCCCCCCAGGTGGTTCAAGTTGATAACCAACCCCGTCAGAAAGTTCCAGGGGCTCCCCAAGCCCCTTGGCAATCATGACTGTAGAGGCCAATTTCTACTGAGAAACAGAGTCCTCCCCACCCCCTCCTCCTCCTGGGCTCAGGGTACCCAGTGAAGGGCTAGGCAGCTCCTAGGGTACACTGGCCTTCCCCCAGGAAGTAAGAGAGACCTGGGTACGAATTGCAAATGACTTTCATTAAGCAGGGTGCTAATACCATGAATTACAAATGAAACACAGATGAAGAGGACCCTGGCAGCCTTACCTCTGTTTGATATTAATTGGGCGACACTTTGTTTTAATGGTACATTAATTAATGCGGAATTTCAACGGAAGTCCGCGTGACACTCACATTAATACAAATGAATTCATTACCATCCGTGTTATTACAAGAAATGACAAATAAATCTGTAACAGTGGGACCCTTCAAATAATAATCACGAATCATTAGGTTTGTCGCTCGTTTGTACTGTAGCTTGCAAATATGTGTATATGTTTTCTGCTGCAAGTGTGTCTTTGCCTTTTGGCTGGGGGAGGCAGCCGGCGGGGGCTGGCTCTGTGGTAGCGGAAGGGGAAGCCTCTTCCAGACTTTTCTGTATCTGCTTTTCCTCCCTTTCTTCCTCCTAGCTCAACCCCAGAGAACTCCTTCTCTCCCCAGAACCTTCCCCCAGGCTTAGGGACCCCATGTCAGGAGTGTGATTGAGGTTGGCCCCCCAAAATCCAGCATGCCCTGTGTGCAATTTCTGTCACTGAGAATGAGGTGGTGGGGGAAGGAACGAGAGAAATAGGGGCTCTGGGATGGAGCTTGGCCATTTATTCTTAAGAGGTTTCCCACATCAGACTGGTATTTATATTTCACTCCAAGCCTCAGAAGGTCTGGGGACAGAATTCAAATGTCCAGTCGCTAGCAGTGTGCTAGGAGTTTTTCCCATTTCCTTCACACCAGTCCTCACCACAGTGCCAGAGGCTTCGTCCCATTGTAAAGAGCAGGAAACAGGTTTAGAGAGCTTGAACTAATCCACAGCTCAGCGAGGAAGGCCCAAGCTTAGGGTGCAGCTCTCCTTACTCCAAACCTCCCAATACACCAGCTCTTTCCAGGGAGAAGCTGCCACCTGCCTAGGATAGGTGAGTATCCTGGTGGAGGCAAGATCTAGTCTGGATAAACCCGGCAGGTCGGTCCCGACTCCCCACCTCACCGCTCAGTGCTTCATGCTATAATGTCTCAAAGGCAAAAAAGGGACGCCAACAAGATAGGTGTATAGCTATCACCCTGGTTGTTTTTCACATCTTCTCAGTTCCTTGAAGTTGAGGTCAAAACCACTTTTGCTTCTAAAGGGCAGGAAGTAAGGCCTCAGGAACGCAGACCGGAAGAAAGTGTCAGATCAGTCTGGCTGACTCAGGTGGGTTTTAGGTGTGCAACTCATTGGCATGCAGGCTGCCTCTCATCAGTTCTGCACTCAGGGCAGACAGTACTAAGCGATCACAGTGCTCTTCCCAGGCTCAGCCTCAGGATTCCCAACCCAGTGCCCAAAGCATCTTCGATCAATGGATTGGAGTTGGCATGTGATTGGAATGCTGTGTGCTATCCCTGTTTTATAGCATCTTTCCCTGGAAGACTTTAAAGTCGGATCCAGTTTCCTCTGATGGGGAGGAAAGAGCAGTTCGGTTAAATGACCTCCCTGGGTCCCTCCAACCTGCGGAGTTTAGAACTCCATGAATCATTTGCTTCCTCACCTTCTACCTGAATCAATCAGCTAGTCTTATCTCCATATACAACAGCTTTCTGACCTTTACTAACAGGTGAAACAACCTAGAAGCCAAATCCAGCTCTTTCCACTTTTGATACTTTGCCAATGTGACCAAACTCTGTTGGCCCCTGCCCTATTACCTGCCCTCTACCCTCGCCCCAGGAGTCCTAGATTCCAGTGGTTCATACCACTTGGCTATCGGATGCTGTTTCAGAGGCCAGATCCTGGGTGACTAGTCAGCCAGAGCCCACAGTGTGGTATTAGGGTGTGTGTGTGGGGGTGCTCCAGCCCCCTCTCCTGCTCATATTCTCCCCCATTCACACTGGTACTGAATGAACCAATTAATCACTTAAGATTGTTAACTGTACTAATTATGCTCGCTCTTGAACTTGTGGAACAATTATTTACTGTCTCTGCCTCACAAGCTATCAATTATGGTGATTGCAGGCAGGCTGTCACTTCTACCCGGCCAAGACGGAGGAGACCTAGCCAAGCTCAGAGCTGGTTTCCCAAAGAGACCTCTCGGAGAGCTTTGCCTGAGTGTAGGCTACGCCCAACAGGTGAGGCACAGGTGAGTGTCTTCTTCATGGGGACAGGCTTTGCAATCTAATAAGGGGCAGCTCAACACTGATCTTAAAAGTCTTAATTATACAAAAGTTGTTCCCTTGCTCCGAAAAAAGTGAAATGACAACCACTAAGTACTTCCCTGGGCACTGTACTACTTCCTTCCTCCTGGTGTCTCTGTGAGTTTGTACACAGTACCCTCCCTGGCCAGGCTTGGCATCGCCACCCCACCCCTGGAGATCTATGAGGAGGCTACAAGTGCCTATTAGATTATATTTTCCTCCGGTTCCTCAAGTGCAGGGCTCTATATCGCCTCTTCCCAGCATGCCTCAATGCCTGTCCCGGATTCTGCTTCCCCTGTTTCCTAATGCCCCTACTTAGAAGAGACTTGGTGCCTCTGACCAAGGTCCTCGCTGCATGAAAGGTGACAGGGAAGGGGGAAGAAGCTGCCAGGCTCTGTCCATCCCCCCTGGACCCTGAGATATTCCTGTCCTTGGCCACTAGACTTCAGAACACAAACCCCCCCGGCCATCACCCATCCCCTGCCCCACGCTCTCCCCTCTGTGCCCTGCCACAGCTCCTCCTCCTGCACCCCCTCCTCCAGGGTGACTGTGTGATGTGAGGCGCGCGTGTGGCTGTCGGGTAAACATGTATTTATTCAGGCAAGCAGCAGGCCCCAGCAGGCTGTGGCTCCTGTCCCCTGGGCTCCCTCCCCCATCCCAGCCCTCCTGCTGCCCACAGTGCTCATTTCCAAACGTCAGGGCAAAAAGCACTTAAGAGCCCACTGCTGAGCCCAAATCTATTCCGGTGCAGAGAAATGCACTCCGTCACCGTGCAGCTGACAGGCCCCAGGCAGGCTGGAGCACGGTGGCCAGCCTCTGACTGACCCCACCCCACTGGGCGTCTCTTCCGGCTCCTGGTACTGGCAGCGTCCAGACAGGTCACGCGGCTTCTTAACCTTGGCCACAGCAGCTGACGTACCCCCAACCTCCAAGAAGGCCCCTCTAGGTTCCGAACAAGCCACTGCCCACCCGATACCTCCTCATGACCGTCGCAAAGACGCTTTAGACTCAATCATCCAAGAACAAACTCTAAATCCCCCCTGGAAACTGCATCTCTGGCTCTGTGAATGGCAATCCATTCCCTCTGCCTTCAGTTGCTAAGCCAGAAACAAGAGTCCTCCTTGCAGTTTCTTCTCCCAAGTATCGTGCTGCTGCTCTTCTCTCTCCCTGCCACCACCAGCTGTCACCTGGATCACTACAATGGCCTTCTCTATGGGCCGCTGCAATGTAGACTCCCCCAGCAGCTGGTATGAACTCTTTAAAACGCGCATCTGATTGTACTAGCACAACCCTGTCTCCTGTGCTCCAATAACTGCCCCGTAGCCCCCTGCTGACCTTAAGATAAATATCAGAGAATCCCTCCCACAGCCCTGCGTGGCCTGGCCCTGCTCAGTAGCCAGCTCTCCTCCCTGCATCAGCTTCTCCTGTGGGCGTCCCAGCCACTCTGGCCTTCCTTCACCTCCTCAGGTGAACGAGGTGCTTCTTTACCTGTGAGCCTGTGCCCGTGCTTTCCAGCCACCGGAATGCTTTTCTCATCTTCCTCCCCATGAATGCCTCCTCTGCCTTCACATCTCAACCAAGTCCCATTTCCTCAGAATTGTCTGTGACCCTCAGTCTGGGCTACGCCTTTGGCAATATTCGCTCAGAGCCCCCTGGGATTTTCCTGGGGGCCCCAATCTCACTTTGTAATTAATTGTGGGACTCTTCCATTATCATCGGTTCCCCCACTGGAACCCTTTGAGGGCAGGGGCCATATCTGCTTCTGCTCACCAGTGTGCTCCCAGGCCCTGGCATGTGGCTGGAACTGAATAAATCCTTGTTGAATGAATGATATTCTGGGTACCCCTCTCTTGACACGCTCCTCATTCTCCAATATGGTGGGATGGTGGGGAAATGCCAGCTCCAAAGTTTCTCCAATTCATTTATTCAACAAATATTGACCGAGCATCTCCTGTGTTCTGCATGCTGCTAGGTGGTGAAGGTACACTGACGGGTACCCTCTGGGGCACACCACCCAGGGAGCCTGAGGGCATCAGAGACAGGCGGGTGCTCAACCTGAGTTCCGGCTCCTAGCTCCACCATCACCTGCATCTGGTACCTGCTGGTCTTTGCTTACGCTGTTGTCCTGCCTAAAACATTCTTCCTCATTCACTCATTCATCCAACAAATAATTATTGAGTACCATATTTTGCCGTATATAAGGCACGCTTTTTTGCCCAAATTTGTGAGGGAAAAATAAGGATGTGCATTATACATGGGTAGTACGAATTCAGTGTCTACCGTGTTTCCTTGAAAATAAGACCTAACCAGAAAATAAGCCCTAGCATGGCTTTTCACGATGAAATCCCCTGTACGTAAGCCCTAATGAATCTTTTGGAGCAAAAATTAATATAAGATCCCGTCTTATTTTCGGGGAAACACAGTACATAAATGTTTTTAATTTTTTCATTTATGCTTATGAGTTAAAAGTGTAATTCTAGAAATCAATAACGATATCCATATGCAAAATAACACGCTGGAATACGATAATTGGTTTTGATGAACTTATGAGGAACTTACAACAGCAAAGAGTTCTTGGCCTTCTATGATGCATAAATAGCGTAAATTTGTTACCAGTACATAAAATTTCTTGTACCTTGTATCTGTTCTTGTGTTTTATAATTATTTATGACATAACATTTTTTGTACCATAATATGTTAAAAACTAAATGTTAAAATTCCTTTATAATACAAAAAACAAGTACCTAAATGTAAACAAATAAAACTTTGAATTAAAAAATCAAAATGAAAGATTTTTTCCCCCTGAAAGTTTGGGCCAAAAACATGGTTGTACATTATACACGGCAAAATACGGTACTTAGTATGCATGAAGCAGTGTTCTAGGTGCTGGGGACACACTGGCAAACTTCTACATATTTTCAGTCTCAGCTTCGTTATCATCTACTCGAGGAAGCCTTCCCTAATTCCTGAATCTGATTGGTGCCCATCCTATGGGCTGCCAGAGTCCCCTCTCTTTATTGCATTGCATAAAAATCCTATAACTGTCTTGCTCACCAGAGTACCCCCAGTACAACTGTACCCCTTTGCCTAGCACATAGCAGCCATTCAATACATATTTTCTGCATGAACAAATCTCTCAGTTTCTTCCACTTGTGTCTCCACAAGCTCCAAATGTAAAGGGGGAGACATTCTGGACCAACCTGCACTTGGCTGAAACAAACATGGAGAACGGACATTTGTGAGAAGGCCACGGCCATGGCGAGGAGGAGGAGGAGGAGGCTTTGAGGTAAGACATCAAGAAGGGATGTAAGTTGGAAAACTAGGATTTCCCTGTCCTGTATCTGAGAGCACACGGTCACTGGGTCCGAGGGGAAATGAGCTACAGGACCAGAAGTCCCCAGATGGGCTGCTTGGACACTCCAGTAATACAGGACTCCAAACTCCTCTGCTTTTTGGTTCTGGAGCTTCCCTCCAGTGTCTGCACCTCCCCAGATGCCCGCATGCAGTGCTCTCCCTCTAGGGGGTGTGGGGAGGCCTCAGATCACTTTGCCCTCTGCCTAGAGACCTGCCATCCCTGGGAGAGTGTGTGCGTCACTCCCTCAAGCTCTCTGCTTAAATGTCCACATGGAGGCCTTCCCTGGCAGGGAATCCCTGGCTGCTTTATTTTCCTTCCTGACCCCTATCACCAACAGACATAGATTTGTGTGCTGGTTTACTCATCTCCCCCAGTAGATGAAAGCTGCCAACATAAGGGACTTTGTCAGTTTTGTTCAGCAGAGTCCCCAGCTCTGGAAATAGTACCTGACACACAGTAGGCCCTCAAGAACTATTTCTTGAATGAAAGAATGAGCGAACGAACGAATAGGAAGACAATATGTGGCATCGAACTCTTACTAGGCTAAAAGTGCAGACTCTGTAGAGAATAAACACCAGGTCCCCCTGTAGACTGTGTGGAACACACAGAAATTGCCCACCTGCAGCCCTTGCCCAGGAGACTCAATGAGTGTTCACTGATAACCTAGGATAGCTGGAGGTGTGAACTGCCTCAAAGGCATTTCTAATGAAACATAAGGGTAGATAAGAACAGCCTAATGGGTTTCTCTCCATCCGCTGACCTCTCTGTCAGGGACAGCGGCTCCATCATCCCCCTCCCTGTCAATCCTCCCTTGCCTGCTGGCAGCTGTTTTCTCAGGATATGAAAATGCAGCTGGCCGGTGAGGGAGCACCCATGCCTCTTCGGTCCTACCTCTCCTCTCTGCAGCCCTCTTTTCTCCTTTTAGTAGGAACTAGAGATTAAATCATCAATTGCCAGGAAAGGCTGGGGTGAGAAGTGCTGTCTCAAACTATTGCATCTGGTGCTTTTGGGCTAACGGCTCTGTTTAGTGGCTGGCGTCTCCCAAAATGGTAACTTCTAGGGCAGATGTGGCTCATTCTCTGCCACTGCTATGGAAGAGGGGTTAGTCTTCGCCCTGGCCCCAGGCTGACCACACGTCACACGCTGCACCAGTCATAAACGGATACCAGACCCTAGCCGCAAGCCACCCCCAAACCTCTAAATCTATCCGTAAAATGACTCCTAAACTAAGGAGAAATTGGAACATCATTTGATAGGCTGGTCAAAAACTCAACTTAAAATGATATGACTCGCTTTGAAGCTGGAGAGAGAAAAAGAAGCACGATCTTCCCTCAGACAGCTTTGGCCATCGGTCTCTGCCTCGTGGGATTCTCTGTGGCATGAGAGACCTCAACTTCATGCCGGAACATGAGAAGGGTGTTGGAGGCCATGCTTCCCAGGGGCATTGCACCCAGGCCCCTGGGTCTGGAGTGGGTATGCCATTCCTCTCCTTTGTCTGGTCACTAACCAGTTAACCTCTCTGCCAGCACTCCCACCCGGACAGCCAGGACATAGAGGGGGTGGGAGCCGGGTGTGGGGCAAGCTCTGCTCACAGGGCCCTGATTGCCCAGCCCTCCAGCTCTCAGCCTGCCCCCCTCTCTGAACCTCTACACTCCCTCACTCTACCCTCCCCTTGGTAGAGCTGGGGGTGACTGGAACCCCTCCTGCTAGGGCTGATTAGGCCTGATTTCACCAGCCTGCTCCCACCTCTGGAACCTTCTCCTGTTATTAAAGTTGTTTTCGGTCCACTCAGTCTGCTGGATGAGGTGAGTCTATTCTATTTGATTTCTCCCCCCGCCTCCCTTTTTTCCTCTATTCTCATCCACCCTGCCTTGTGTCTATGGCAGCCATGCAGACTGGAGTTCAGTAAAAACCAGGAAAATTAACTTCTAACCTTAGAATAAAAATAGCTATAATAAAGCCAGGTGAATAATAAAAGCTTCATCTAATGTAACTTTGATTAAAAGCTGAGACCTGCCTCCTCATCCAACCCACATCTCATAAAGGCGAAGCTGGCCCTTTAAGGCAAGAAATATTTGTACAGACAGAAAATGCAGCCTGCTCTCGCCTCTAATTTACTTTTTCTCACCCTTTTTCCTTTCTCTCAGCTCTCTAAGAGGTCAAAGTATCACATCTTCTAGTCTTCACTCAGCCTTCCAGTACTCAGCAACTTTGGAAGAACCAAGTCATTCAGAAGCAACAGCTCCCAGCAGCCCTGGGACCTTCCTCTCCCAGCATCAGGGAAGGGCAGCTGAGAATAGGTTGCTGGAAGGCAGAGTTCCACCCTGGCTGCCAAACTCCTGTAGGGTCCGAGGGTAATTCAAGTTCTCCTCTGGGCCTCTATGTTCCCATCTGTCAAATGGGAAGAGAGAATCTTTTCCCTTCCCAGAATGGTCAGGAGAAGTGCTAGTATTTGGTGGTAAAATTCAGGTTATTGATTGAAAAAAAGATGGTGGTCTTCTATCCTATTTGCTTACACTGTTATATCCAGAATCATCTATGAGGAACTGGGCATTTCTACAGGAAATCACCAGCATGTATTCACCCAGCATGGGCAGAGTCAGTTGTGTACAGACCCTAATAAGCATGCAGTTGGCCTGTTACCCCCAAAGGCAGGACGCTGGAGAGGTCATTGTCAATATCCGTCCTATCATCTTGGTGCTTTGACAGTGAGGGTAAGGAGAGAGGAGAGTTGCCCTTGGGTGCCAGCCCCAAGCCCACCATAGCAACAACATTTCTTCCAGGGCTCTTTGAGTGACAGAATTCTCCAGGGCAGAAGGCCCAGAGAGTTACAAATTCTGGATCACACTGGGCTTCAGAGGTGAGAGCCCTACCCCAGGCATCAGGAGCCTGGGCCCCCACCTAACTCCCTGTGCACTTGAGGCCTTGGTAGCTTTTCCTATTGAATGAGACTGCTGGAGCATTCCATGAGTCTGTGTATCCAGGCTGTCCTAGAACTTTCTGGGTGGGCATGATTCCAAAAGTGCAAAGTCTACATACTCACCAACCCCATTTCCCAGTGACTCCCCCTGCCCTCCAAAACCAAGAGGCCACTAGGCCCACTAAACCCCTCAGGTCTACAGAAGCCCTCCAAGCCACCATGGAAAGAGGCTCCCTCCCAGAGCCACTGGCATCCTCAAAAAAGCTGAACTTATAGGGGCATCCGGATGGCTCAGTTGGTTAGAGCGCGAGCTCTCAACAACAAGGTTGCCAGTTCAGTTCCCGCATGGGATGGTGGGCTGTGCCCCCTGCAACTAAAGATTGAAAACGGCAATTGGACTTGGAGCTGACCTGCGCCCTCCACAAATAGATTGAAGGACAGCGACTTGGAGCTGATGGGCCCTGGAGAAACACACTGTCCCCAATATTCCCCAATAAAATAAATAAATAAATAAAAAGCTGAACTTATAAAAACTAGCTCTTCCTGACTTTTGCTTGGAAGAGTGATGGGAGCTGAAGTGTGGCAGCTTGGAGCCCAGCCCAGTGGTCAGACAGGGGTGGTTCGGTTTCATTCACCATCCCAGCCTTCTCACTCAGGGCACCAGGCTGTGGAGGCAGAAGTCGGGTGCTTTTCAATTTCACGCCAGGTGTCAGTGGTCAGGCCTTGGCTGGCCTTATCTCCCCTGCCTCCTGCCCAGGTGGGTGCCTGCTGAGCTCAGCCTCCCTGCAAAGCCCAGAGAAAGGCTGCCCTGGGGATAAGACCTGTAGACAAAGGAGGCCCTAGAGAGCTGCAGTCTGCTGGGCAGGCAGGGAGGCTGGACCTTGAGTCCCACCTTGGAGGGGGTGGGGGCGGGGGAAGGCTTATGACTAAGAATTACTAAGCACATTAAGATCCTGAAAACAGAGGAACGAGGCCTGGAAATCACAGTCACAAATTAATCATTATTCTTAGAGCAAGAAGAACCTTAGGGACTATGTCATCCTCTATTCCCCATTTTCCATATGGGAAAACTGAGGCTCTCAGAAAGGAAATAACTTGCCCGAGGTCATGCAGCACTGACAGAGCTGAGATCCAACTCCAGGCCGTGGTGCACAGATCCGCTCTGGGAATCACTAAGCTATGCCACCTCTCAGTCCATCGGGACACTACATGGAAGCTCCCAAGAGGATCTTCATATGCTGAGAGATCCCTCGTTACAACGAGCCCTCCTCCTTTTATGTGGCCAAGATGCTTCTCAGAACCTCAGTTTCCTCATCTGGAAAATGGGGAGAGGAGGAGGAGTGGGTAAAAAATCCTTACAGCCCTTTTTAGATCTAAATCGGGAGACAGCAAACTATAGCCTACAGGCCAAAGCTGGCCCGCTGCCTATTTTTGTACAGCCTGCCAGCTAAGAAGGGGTGTTACATTTTTCAGTGTTTGGGGAAAAAAATCAAAAGAATAATAATATTTCATGAGGTGTGAAAATTACATAAAATTCAAATTTCAGCATCCATAAAGTCGTGGTGGAACACAGCCATGCTCACGCGTTTATATGTCATCCATGGTGGCTTTTGTGCCACAGCAAAGCTGAAAGGTTGCCACCGAGACCGTATCGTCTGCAAAGCCTGAAATATTTACTACAGGCCCTTCACAGAACCTGTTTGCCAAGCTCCGATGTAAAAGGCTGAGTTGGGCCTGGGCTCTGAACCCATGGAATAGCCAGAGGTGGAAAAGCTCAGGGAGGAAACTCAATGGAGCAAGTCCTGCTGGGAGCTCGCTTCTGCAGGTGCGTGCCAGCGAGTCACAGAAATGCTAGGCCACACCACATGCACACGCCTGGGGCCTCCTCCATGTGTAGAGCGCAGAGGTTTCCTCCCTGAGCCAAAGCACTGGGGACCTGCCTCCCACCTGCCCTCCAGCCCACAGCCAGGCCCCAGGCCTGCCTTCCCAAAGTTTCCACTCCTGCCAACTTCCCGCGGCTCTCACAGGTCCTTGGGCTCTCTGCCCTGCTGGGCCGGGCTTGAGTGTGTTGTCAATAAGCAGGTGGCCCTGGGGCTGGTGCGGAGGCTGGGAAGAGAGGAATCAGAGCGGGTAATTGCTGTGTGAAAATGACAGCACAGCGATTTATCCACCCCAAACTGGGCCTCGGCATACCAAGAGGCTGCTGGCAGCATAGGAATCAATACCGCCCCAGAGGAGGGATTATTAGGGAGAAAAGGGGGTTTGAAAGATCCATAAGAGTCTGATGACTATTTCCAAGAGGACCATCAGCTGCATGAGAATTGTGTGCAGGAGCAGAGTTCTGGCTGCCTGCAAGAGGGAAGGCTGGGCTTGGCGGCAGTGCTGGAGGTCCTATCCTTAGTCTCCTCCTGACCATCAGAGGGATGGAGCTGGGTGAGGCCTTCTGGCAAGAAACCTGAAGTCCCAAGAGCCAGGCACTGGGGTGGAAATAGTGGGGTCATGAGAGAGACCCTCCATCCCATCTCTGTTCCTGACCCAGACAGCAAGGAGGCAGGCTTGTCTCAGGCCAGCAGCAGCCTGCTCTGCTGTCATCCTGGGCAAACCCTTCCCATCAGGGACTGAGATAACCCAGCCCCAGTGAGGCCCAAGGTCATGGGCAGTCACCTGGGAACTTGAGATTAGCATAGAGCTGGGAGGCTGGGAATTCTTGGGCTGGGGCCTGAGTCAGCACAAGTTGGCCAAGGTAGGGGAGACATTCCTTCCTGCCTTCTGGCCCCAGCTCGGGGCCTTCATCTCCTTTCTCTGTTCTCAGAGTGCAGGGGAGGGGTGAGCTGGGGTAATCCTGACCCCAGTCTCTTGGGGGAATATGCAGGGAATACCATTGGGGTACTTGAGACCATATCAAATCACTGCCAACAGCATGTGTGTGGTTTGTGTAGGGGGCTCACTCGTCTGTCCATCCCGGAGGGCCCGCAGCGACGAGCCTGGGAGCTGGGCGGGCAGGACAGGTAACTGGCCCACACAGGCACGGCCCACAGGTTGCTCGGCTGGCTGCTCGGCACCACCATACTGAATGCCCCAGTCAGGCTGAACTTGCCCAGGGACGTCCAGGAAAGAGGCAGACGAGGAGCTGCTTTCTGCCCCAGGGTCTGGGCTGATTACGGGCTGGCTTCCCAGTGTAAGCCCAGGAGGGTTGTGGAGTCTGGTCTACTTTGGGGGTGTGGAGACAGGAGGAAAATGACACGTCTTGATCACTTAACATCTGAGATGAGAGTCAGGGTGGGTACTCCACATCCCTTAGGAGCTGGCAAGTCCTGCTCTGAACCCCAGAACCCCAGGGGGTTCCTATTAAAAAGAGAAGCCCTGGCTTCCCAGCCAGAATCCTGGCAGCAAAGAAAGGCTTCTGAAGCCAACCTGCTCCCTCCCTCCGTGTCCCCAGTGAGCACACTGCTTTTTAACAGTTAGAAGGTAAACATATACAGCCTGTCCCCAAGGACAGAAAAGGGAAGATGGTGGCAGGTGGGGAGAAGCAGCAGGAGAGGGAGAGAAAGGGAAAGGAACAGAGACACCAAAAGATTCAGAGAAGAGATACATGGGGGAAAGCGGGGAAAAAGAGACCAAGAGAGTCACATACGGGGAGAGGAAAGAGCAGAAAAGACAGGACAGAGAGAAGGCTGGGAGTGAGAAGGGACTTGAGTATGCAGAGTTCTGGAGTAGGAGAGAGGCTAGGTGTGTCGTGCAGCCCTCAGGAGACAGCAGGAACAAATTGGGTTTTGAAATGAGAGATAAAAGGAGCGGTTACAGCTCCAGCTTTGCACCATTTAGTACATCAAGCTTGACATGTGTCTCACAAACACAGCTACAAGCAGGGAAAGAAAGACGTTGAAAAGAGAAAGGAAAAGGAATAGAGGGGGCCTGGGACGGTGGCCCTGCCCTGGCTCTAAGCACTGAGCTGACACTCCCGATTTTCATTCTGAGGAGTTGATTTCCTGCTCGAAGGAGCCAGGAGCCATGAAGTGTCAGGCGACAGGTAGGACAGGCATGAGAGGAGTCGGTCCTGCCTTGGGGAGCATCACACACCAAGGTGCTTACTTTGGGTTCCTGGCTGGGATGCCCCGGGGAAGGGACCGGGGGTGTGAGGAGGATGGGTCTAGATCTCTGCCATCTGGAGGGCACTGTCACCTGCTTGACTTGCCAGCTAAGAAGACAGAAATAGGGAGTGGTGAGCAGGTGGCGGACATAGAGTAGGGAGAGTCTCCCCACCACCCTCTCTTGGGGCTCATGTCTGAATTTGAGGTTGGGGGGTGGGCACCAGAATTCTCTAGGTTCCAAGGAGACAGGCAGAAACAGTCTCCGAGTGCGGAAATCCAGTGAGAACAGCAGCGACAGAGCCCGGGGCTCTTGCTTTCTGATTGCCACATGTCTCCTGATTTCCTGTTCTTTCCCTTTACACTGTGAACTCAGCGAATGGTCGCCTCCAGCCTCAGTTTCCTGGTCTGCACTGTACAGATAAGAACTACTGTCCTGCCAACCTTGCAAGGTTTTGGTGAGGACTGAATAGAACAGGGCATGCAAAAGCACCTGGTACACTTTCAGAACCTAAATGTGCTCATTTAAAGAAAAAATACCGACAGTCACGATGGATTGCTAAGTGCTGGGAGTTCATGGCATGGTATGTCCACCAGGACGGCAGCTCCTGTAGCTGGTTGTCATTTGCCAGAACATATTCTTAGCATTAGACAGCCTTGATGCACTTAACTTCTATCCTGTTTTCCTAACATCAGATTAATCTGAGGAATAGGAGAAAAATATATATGTTGGGCATGACAGAGGAGCAGGACATTTTTTTTTGGCGGGGGGAGAGTGATGGCTATGGTTCCACCAGTCATGTGCCCCAAAACAAGTCATTTCTTTTTGGGGGCCTCAGTTTCCCCCAATGTCAAGTAAGGGCTCTTGAAAGACCTTCAGAACAGTCCCTCCAACTCTGACCATCAAGGCCGTGGAATTCTGGGAGGTTGGTGGTCGTCATACTATGAGCCAAGAAAACAGCAAGGTACTAGCATGACACAGTCCCTCATTGACACAGCCCCTCGGAGGACCTGGTGGCAAGTTATTCATACATGCTAGAGGGTAGGAGAAGTTCCCAGCTTTGGGGGACATCACTTTCTCAGCCGCTCTGAGCAACATGACCAATGGAGAGCTGGTGGGGGTGGGGGTGGGCAAGGAGAACGCAGGCTTGTTTATCTCTGCCCCTGCCTGCTATATAATATTGGCCCTGACTTTGGGCCTCAGTTACTCCTCTCTGTAAAACGGACCCAATGATAGAGACGATGCTGCTGTCAGATCATACTCAAGGGGGCTGTGGGGGAAATGGACCGATGCGTTAATGGGGCACCTACTCTGAAGGGGGTGGGGTGGGGTGGGTGGGAAAAGCAAAGGTTGGAATCCCAGCGCTGCTCTACACCAGCTGAGTGAATTCAAGGAGTTGATTTCAGTTTTCCTTGGTCTCAGTCTCATTTGTGAAATACAATAATCACACCGGCATTTCAGGAGAACCTGGAGGAGGAAATGGTGTTTGAAATCATTCACAGCACTGGTTTGCAGTAAGGGCTCCTTATGTGGCTGCTGACACTGTCGGTTTGGGGCCCTGGGATGAAACTAGATCAACGGCTGCCATGGCAGTCGGCTGGATCTTTTTGGGGTGAGCAGGGGAGACAGAAAGCCAGACTGATGGAATGGACAGGAAGCAGAAACAAGCCCGAGGCACCCATAGCATTTTCATTCATTATTAGGTCCCTCCGGGGCATGCAAAGTGAGAGGGAGGGGGTGTGGGAATTACCTTGATAACACTCGGTTTTGAAGGAAATATGAAGAGCTACTTGGAAGTGGCAAAGCTCTTACTGTCTGCACCGTCCTTGGCATCACGACAAAAATCCTTCGGATTAATGTGCTTTTGTGAATCAGGACTTTTTTTTTTGAGGGGGCGGCGGGGGTTGGGTGGCATTCTGCTAACTAACAAAAATGCAAATGGATGCCCCCCCTCCTCACTGCGCCCTCTGTCAGGCTCCTGGCAGATCTACTCCGCTCTGTTTATGACTACTAATGACTTTCTCGTTAAGATTTGACTCAGAAACATAACCGATGATTCTCGAGAAATCCCATTATTTCCACACATTATTCAATTAGAGAACCGAGCTGCTATTCTGCCTGGGGAGTAAGGGCTGCTGGTCCTAAAGTGGGGCCGCTTGCTCCCACCCCCAGGTGCTCAGCTGTGGATGGGAAGGATGGAGGGGGGGACGCAGCTGGGGATTAACACTGGCTCCTGCAATGGTTTTGCTGGGTGCCTGGTGTCAAAGGAACAACGAACCTTCAAAAGCAGTCTTGCAAATAAGTACCCAAATAGTCCTGACTCTTCTCCCAATTTTCCACCCAGACTATCCACCTTCCAGGACAGTGAGGCCTCCTGCGGCATGAAAAACATGGCTGAGATGCTCACCCTTTTCTGTTCAACAGTTGCCTTCGCCCACCCCAGTATCCCCACTGTGCTCTAATGGGTCCCTTTCACCACCTCAGATCTATATGCTGCCAGCCTCTCGGCCTTGTTGTGACACTGTCTCCTAAAGCTCTTTCTCCCGTCACATCCCATGCCCCAGCTTACCTCACTAACCCCTTTCGGGTCTGGATGGAGCAGAAGGACTATGGATCATCACTGGTGGGTTTCCATGTCTTCCCCTCTTGCCCTCCTGAAAGTGAGTCTGCAGCCCCACTCTCGATTCAAGCTGCAACCCAAGTCCCTGCTGCCTTGCCCACTCACTTCCTGCCTCATGGGGTCTTCCTCCCGCCCACTCATCACATCGTGCCATCACTCCAAAAGCTTTAAGGGCTCACACTACTTTCATTGCATTGAAAGCTCTGCATGCCTTTCAAAGCTCTCCACAGCCTTCCTTTCCATCAGCTCTGGCCCATTCTTCCTTCTTCCCAGACGCCTTTGCTGATTCGGTTACACCAGCCCCCTCCTCACGAGCCCCAGCCATACCACACTCTCTGCACCTCTGCTCCTCTAGCCACGTCCTAGAACGTGCCCTCTCATTGCCTTGGCATCTGTCCAGACCTCACCCCATGTTCAAGGGCACCTCAAGTCCTGCTTCCCCAGTGACCCTTCTCCCCTACACACCCTCAACGGTCTCCCCTCTCTGTCATCACATCAGCATCCATAGCCAGCATCCCACAAACTAACCCTTCCCCTGTCTCACTGTCCCCTTGAAGTCTTTCTGTTTTAGGTTCTCTTCCCTGTGATGGGAACGTGGGCTGCCTGGGCAGGGACCACATGGAGGCCCAGGGGCCTGGCCCTTCAGCCTGCCCTCTGACAGGCAGCCAGTGTGGAGCCTGGGCCAGTCCCTCCACACGCAGACTGAGAACTTTAGCTGAGAGCATGGGTCCCCTTTCCTCGACGAGCTTCCTGATTGTGTCCCCTTTCCAGCTATCTTGGGCTGCCAATGTCTATTTCAGTCACGGGCGCTTTGCATGGTGTCCAAACTCAATGCCACATGCAGAGAGCTGCCTGGTCAGCACTTCTGGGGGATAACGAAGTGGAGATGTGAGGCCACTGACCTGGCACAAATCATCTTGTACCAAGGCACATGGCTGAGGGTGGGCCCCAGCTATGCTCTGGCCTGATTAACCAAGCCCTACCCTGAGGGGTTCACATCAGGAGTCAAGTGCCCCAGGGCAAGTGCCACTGGGCATGGCGAACATGAAAATCCTACTATTTGGCAGAATACAAGTCAGATCCTACCCACAAAGCTATACAGTAAACTCCCATTACGAAGGGTGTCTGCCCATCAATGAAGCTTTCTTCCTGTTTCTTAAGACCCCCTGAATGGCCTCAACGTGAGGCAGTCTTCTTGGGCTAACAGGTATGGAGCAAAGCCTTCTATAATGCCACAATACATCTGTGAGTCAGGGTCAACTTGAAAAATGAGCAGACTCTTGGTGCCTGTGGTTTTGAAGCCTTCTCATCATCTGGAATAAGCCTCAGGGAGGCAGGAGGGACCCAGGCCCCTCCTGAGTGGATCACAGCTCACCCCTCTCCCAGCAGAAAGAGAGGATCTGATCAGAAATGCAAAGTGAGGATGAAGGAAGACATGGGCCATAATTTATGCTATGTCTTTGGGCTTCACCAGAGGTTATAAGTACCATCCACCCCGCCCCCAACCGATCTGCCCTTCCTTCAGTTCTACTGCTGTCTTTCTCCTGCTCCATAAACCACCAGCTCCAAGCCATAAAAAGTACAATGAGTAGTCTGGACGGAAGAGACTGGGCATGAAGCAGGCAGTTGGCCATGCTTCCCCGAAGAGCCTCAGAGGACACAGGCCAGCAGCAGAGGGAGTCCAACACGTGGGGCCCTCTCCTGGCCACCTGTACAGGGAGGGAAAGATGAGGGCTCTTCAGGCACCAGGCCAGGAACTACTGGCTTTCTCATCTGAAGGGACCTCTTCCCTCTGCCTGTCCAGGGTGGAGGGCAGGCCTCCAGGACCCTAGAGTTTAGAGCAAAAGCAAATCCCATAGATTCTAAGTGTCACTCCTTGGTCCCAAGCAAAACAGCCTGTGGCAGTGTCTGCCCTTACCTTGGCATAGCCAACGGATGTGGAAATCAAAGCAGGGGAAAGAATCTAAAACTGTCCCTGGGAGCTAACATTTTGGGTAACCTGGTTTGACCATCCTATGAGGTTAACTTTTGGCTCTAACATGGCTGGTGGTGATGGGAGGATTTGGGGGGGAAATATGATGGACGTGCTTGTCAAGTTGCCAAGATTCTTCTGAACTCTAGGAACGAGAGGCAGTTCAAGAAAGTACCAAGCTCAGAGAGGTTTAAATAAACTTATTTCATTTCTGTATCAGCAACAAATGGCTAAAGTGGGGTCCGACAGCAGCCAAGCTGGCACTGGGGCTGGGGGGCGGGGGGACTCCATAGCACTGGAAAAGTCTTGTTCAGCAGAGTGACAACACTTCAGTGGTTGCTAAAGGCAGCCAGCCCCTCCCGACATGGAAGTGGCAGGAAAAATGTGAAAAATCAGGACAGATGTCCCTTAGTTGAGTTGAGGGGGCCTGATCTGTGGGCTAGTTTATGAGCCAGCATGACCCAGATTCAGCCTGAGATGATGGACACTCGCCCCCCAAATTTATGGATCTAGGATGGGCTGGACAGGTGCCGGCCACTTGGAAGGAACCAGTGGGATCCAGAGACAATCACAGATCGGGTGAGGATGAGAGTGGGCATGTCAGAGGGAAGGGAGGCATCAGCGCCTCAAGGGACAGCCTGACACACTTAGGAAAGGCCTCAGAAAACAGTGGGCTGTTTATCATAAAATCAGTAAAAAAAAAAAAAATAATAAAAAAAATAGAATGGTTAAAATTCTGAGCCTGACCGTGAATGAGGGAGGACAGTGGGAGGCTCAAAGGAGATGCTTTCTGAAACCTCAGGAAAAAAATAACACAGGGACATGGGAAATGGGACAAGATACCTTTTCTAAAACAGAGAGTTATAAATTTAGACAGTGTGTGACGCTGGTCGGGTGGGGGCAGAGAATATCTTCACGCCTCGCTATGCCACCACAGCCATCCTTTCTGCAGTAACTAGAGACCCTTACCAAAGACTCAGCTATGGCTGCATCCTCCCCTGACCCCAGAGCCCTCCACCCCTCTCCGCTGCCTGAGAAGAGAAAGTCCAAACCACTGACTGGGGTATTCTGGGTCCTTGACATTGTGTGGTTCCAATCAATGTGTTTTCACCTAAGGTCCACTGGGTCTGTTCCAGCACCTGCGTCTACTGGCCCCAAAGCATACCTGGCACTTTCCAGCTTCTATGCCTTTCTTCATGCTGACGCCCCCTAACCTGGCCTGCCTTTCCCCCACAATCTCAGTCTATTCAGCAGTGTGAATAAGGCTGAGTCTGCTGCTAAGTGCCTTTCAGCCTCTGTAGCCCCCAGTGGGAGTTTGTATGTGTCCTGTCCAGCCAGCCTGGACAATTATGTGGGTGTCTACTTGTCTCCCTCATTAGAGTAGAGGCTCCTAGAGGAAAGGGCTATGTTGCACTTGTGTGTCTTCCATATCTCAGGAGTATTTGTTGAATTTATTACCTATAAAATCAAAGGCTAAATCCAGCATGCCAGGGCCTAACCCTCTGAGGCGGGCAGGGAGGTAGTTAACCGTCCTCACTGTACAAATGAGGAAGTCAAAGTCCAATAGTAAAGGACACTCAAAGTCACCTGACTGGTGGCAGCGACAGAACGAGAAGCAGAGGGGCCTGTGGCTCTGGAGCACCTCATGCTGCTCCTCCGCCCATGCATGCATTCATTCATTCATTCATGCATTCACACCCTCACTGAGCGTCATCTTGAGTCAGGCAGTCCCAGACACTCATGCTCTACAAGTAGTTGGAGCCAGGAGATGCCAGAACCTCAGGGAGTGTCACACCCACAGTGCCACATCGAGTGCTGGCACAGAGACACAATTAAAGATACCTGCCAACCATCAAACTCACTATTACTCACCTGAAAGCTCCAGTGTTGAGTGTAAGGAAGGTTCAGGGTGGGGGATTCAACCCTGAGAGTCAGCCTGTCCACCAGGGTGTTCCAAGTGGACCCTAGGGAAGGCCCACTGGCAGGGCTGCCCTGGTGGGGTGTGCCTGGCTATGGCCCCAGCCTCCAGATTTGGAAGGCTAAGGGTTAACCTGCCTCCTCAAGTTCCAACCCCTCCATCAGCCCTGTCCTGACACTCAGTCCCTAAAGAAGGACCTGCCATTACCCTGATTGGACTCTCAAAGATAATCGTGAGGTCTCAAATCCCAGCTGCTCTTGTTGCCTGTGTTCTCTCCCTCAGACGCAGCCGGGAGGCTGGCAGGAGAGCAGCCTCAGTGAAAGGCAGATGGACCTGTAATGAACTGAAGACGTGTGACAGCTACAGAGAAACAAGTTCATCAATTAGAGCCTTCTCGCCTGAGGACTTCTGGGAAGGGCGGCGGTGGGGGCGGGAGGGGGCTAACTGGCTCCCCTCCAAAAGGTCCTGATGCCTCAAGCTACTCAGTTCTCCAAGTCTCAGGCCCCTGGAGGGCTCTCACCCTGGGTTCTGAAGCAGCTTCTTCTGCCTGTTACTGTGGACAGCAGGGGTCTCTCAGAGAGGCTCCCCCTTTCTGGGAGAGGCTGGCTAACAGCTTCCATTAGAGAACCGTAAGGTTCTCTAAACAAGACTGAGAAATATTCAGCCCAGTACAAAAGTCTTTGACTCTTTAGAAAACCAAACTTGTGAGCAAAATACAAAAATGAACACTGCTGCTCCCCTCTTTGGCTCTGACCTGCACATTCAGAGGTCAGGAGAGGAGGAAAATCTTGGTCCAAAGGGGCTGGTGCTGAGGTACGATGCTAATGCTGAAGCAGGCCAAGTATAGGGGTTAAAAATGTCAGCACTTCCTCCCTGCACAGGAAGTGTCAAGTGTGGGTGTTGTCTATGGCTAGAAAGATTAGGGCAACGACGGCCTTTGGAGGCTCCCTGGTTCTCAGCCCCTGCCTCAGCTCCCCATCCCCACTCCACCTGGCCCCACCCCTAGGGCTGAGAGGATGTCTCCAAGGGCAGGGGTCCTGGGCCACTTCCCAGGAAGCAGAGCTAAGGAGTAGAGAGGAGTCACCGCCTGGTGAGGAGAGCATGGCCACTATTTGTGCGGGCAAGACTACATGTAGGTGACTGATGAAGATGAATCTCATTGAGGAGCAAATGGGCATCTTAGAATGGAAGAAATATAACATTTTTGGGGGGATGTTAGTGCCAGTGGAGTGTGGGAGCCCCCAACAAAGGGGGTTCAGAATCCTGGACAGGGGACACTGGGCTTATGACCTCTGGGGGTCCGGGGGACTGTCTGTTCTGGCAAAAAGCTGGAGGGTCTACAGCTGAGGGAGTCCTAGAGAAGAAGAGATTACTCTGGGGCCCTCTTGCTTCTTACAAGCCCCTACAAGAGTTACAAGCTGGTCAGAGGCTCCCACGCTGGTGCTAACAGGCCCAGGAGGTGGGTAGAACCCATGGCAACTCCTGTGGCTGCGCTATCACAGGCTGTCTCTAACGCCACAGCCAGCAAACCTGGATCAATGGCGTACAAGTGGCAGGCAAGCACATTCCAGCTCGACATCAGAAGAGTTTTCTTACCATTTAGAAATATCTGAAGTTGTCCTGGATGACCCCGGGTAGCTGAGAGTTGCATGTCACAGGAAAGTGACCAGACAGAGATGCTATGTTTGTTCTGCATATTGTGGCATCTGCTAGCCAGCTGTGTGACCCTGGGCAGTCACTGAACACCTCTGGGCCTCTGCTTCCTGCTCTGCATAATCGGGAGAGTGGTCTAAGATAAAATGATGCCCAGAAAGGGCTGAGCACAGTTCCTGGCACATAGGATGTGTTTGATAAGCATTAACTGTCCGATAAGCCTTCACCATTGTGGGGGCAGAGCCCCAGAAAGAAGTTTCCAGGCTCTCGGCCTCACATAGACAGGTGCTGGCTCAGGTAGTAAATGGCCAACTGTGATTGCATGGCCATCAGCTGTGGCTAGTTGGCCGTCAGCTGTAACCAGTGAGCCATTGGCCACTAATATAACTGCTGTGGCTACGCTAGCAGAGAGAGAAGAGGGAAGAGAGAATGGGGGGCTAGCAAGAAGATGGCGGCTGGGCTGGCAAGCGCGGATGGCGGTTTGCGGACTGTGTGGACCCAGCCTCCAGTGAGAGTATAGTGGTATGACTCCCCTACCTATGGCTCCGTGGGTGTTCCTTTTTGGCCTCACCATATCCTGCGTTATGTGGGGAGTGGGAGCAGAGACCCCGCAGGCCTCCCAGCACGAAAAATGGCTCAGCGAGCAGGGTCTCCCGCATGACAACCATGCACGTTACTCTAGTCAGTACTGGGACAGAGCGGTGGGAAAAGTGAGCATTCGGGCTCTTCCCTCTTCTGATGGTCACAGGGGCTGTGAGTGGCAACCCTAGTCAGGGGAAGGTAGGCACTTGGGGAAAAGGGAAAACGAGAGGATGTGATGGCTCTGCCCACCTGCAAGACCACCAGAGACCCAGCCTTGCACACCTGCACACCAATGACAGGCCAACCAGGCAAGATGGATGACAACACCACTGTAGCCCCTGGCATAGCAACACTGTGGGACAAGCAGTCAGGTCTGAGCAGAAAGGGGCACTTCAGGCTGGGTGAGGGGTGGGAAACGGGTGTGGCCGCCCCCAGAGGCCTCCCCTGTGACTGTGGCTCCACTGCTCAGAGGCCCCCGTGCAGACTTCAGGCACCAGCGGGGAGAGAGGGAGGCCTGTGCTCAGCTGGGAGCTGGCCGGCAGAGCCAGAGAAGCAGGGCCTGGCACACGGGTCCAGAGCCCCCAAGGATGGCTTGTTATATGCCAGTGGAGTCCTGTGCAGGGACAGCCTGGCCAACAGAGATAAGCTGTAATGTCCCAGCACAAGCCCCGGCTCCTTGGAGCTGTGAGAGCTTATATTAATGGGACCCATTCAGCTCAGCCTGCAGGGCAATTAATAACAGGCCAGGCGGATAGACTGAGTTTGGGGCGTGTGTACGTGTGTGCGCATGTATGTGTACACGCTGCCAGGGAGGGCACAGGCTGGGTTGGGGTGGGCCAGAATATCTTTCCTCAAGGACATCCTCTCCTTGCCGTGGACCTGGTCCCCACCCCAAGTTCTAGCCTAACCCCTCCAGCTGAGCTCTGTGGGCAAGGAGGGGGCAGGAAAGAACCTGTTTCCTGAGCCCACTCTCCCCACCCAGATGCAGCTGGGGTGACTACAGAGAGAAACGGGGTCTTGAAGTACGAGCACGATGCACTCTTGTTTCCCTTTTCCTCGGACTTCCACATTCGGCCAGGAGGAGGTGTGAGACTGGGCAGTGTGACGGAGGAGTGAGGATACGCAGAAGTGGGCACAAAGCTTTAAGTGACAGCTTTAAGTTTGGGGGCAAGGCCTGTACAGTGCCTTGATGTGAAAATCAGAAAAGCATGCCCCTTCAAAGTGGACCCTATCCTGTGATTACACAGTTTGGTAAGCAAACTACCCTTCTGCGTCAAGAAAAACGTGCTCCTTTCTCCAGGCAATGCCACCCAGCTCCAGGGTGCACGGCTTCACGGACAACGCTTGGGCTGGATTGCCCCAGCTCTCTCCTCCTTGCTCAGTGCACGGCCTGCATAACCACAGAGGGCAACCCTGCTCAGGAACTGGCTGCCGTCCCCCTGAGCGTTTCCTCACAGCTGGGCCTTGCACTGAGAATCTGTGTCTCTCGTGCTTGGCTCATGGCCCTGACAGCGTCCTAGAACCTTACGCCTCAAAGTGAGGTGGGGGGGCAGTCGCATGGTCATCACGTGGGAGCTCGGTGGGAATACAGAGCCTCAGGCCGCACCCCAGCCACAACGAACCGGAGCTGCAGTTCTTCAAGGCCCTCGGGTGATTCCTACGTGCATTAAAATGGCTTAGAAAATACTGAGGTTGTCCAAACATTGGCGGAGACAGGTTAGAACATGAAGAGAAAGAGACCCCCCTGCAGGATAGGGGTAAGAGGTGAGTCCTCCTTGGGAGGTGAAGCAGTCAGGAGGGTACAGGAGGCAAGAATTAGCTTGTTCTGCTTGTTTCAGTCCAGTGCCCAGCCTCCTCCTCACGCGCCTGTCACTGGAGACCCCTGCCTGCCACCAGCACATCTGCCTCAGGTGGGCAGAGGCCCAGCCTGGCAGCTCCGAGTCCCAGGGGAGCAGGCTGAGGGGCAAGCCTGGGCCCTGAGGGTGTGGGGAAGAAGGGTTCTGGGGGGCCTGGCTCCACTCCGTCCATCGACCCGTATCTCTGCACAGACCTTTCATCAGGATTCCCAGGCGGGTGCACAGGCTCCGGCGCCTCAATCATTCCTATCGTGCCGGTCGCAGGAAGAGAATAGCTTTCAGCTCAATTACCCTTCACATTCCAATATCATAACGCTCCGATGAGGCTTTTTAACCAAAAACAAAAAAGCTGTGTCTACCGCAGGCCAGCTGCAAGGCTAGCCGTGCAGAAGGGACAGGCCTGCCCGCCTGACAGCCCTCCAGGTGAGACTATGGGAAGGGACCTGTCCCAAGGCACCGCTGCGCAGAGAGGGCACCGGGGGCCGGACCTCAGTTTACCAACACATGCCCCACCTCCGCTCATCAGCTCTTGGGATTGATTGACCCTTGATCTGGGTCTGCGGGAGATCCAGGGACCCAAGTCCAGAGAGCCACCACGGAGTGGCATGCTCCAGGCTGGCCTTCTCCTCCTGGGGGCAGGAATACCACTGAGACCCCTCCCAGAGCCACGGCCTGCCTGATGGCATAATTCAGCCAGGCCACAACCCAGGGAACTGGGTCTTCGTGTATATGCCATTTCATCATTGCCTCGTCTGTTTCTTATAACAACCCTTACTGGACAGGAAGCTAGCCAGAGCTAAGGTTATTAACCCCTTAGCATAAGTGGGTAAACTGAGGCCCAGGGAGACGAAAGGAAAAGCCACAGACATATGGAAGTATCCCAGTCCAGTGTTCCTTTAAGATACATTGCTGCCATGGAGAGCAGGGAAACGAGGTCTGCGCTAGTTCAAAAAATCTAGGCAGAAACAAGCTTCCCGCTCCTACACGTGAAATGATTGTCCCCATATGAAAATTGTGCTTATGGGGGGTGGGGGGGGGCATAAGCAAGTGTCCATGCCATGAATCCTGCATGCTCAGGGAGTTCCCAGTGAGCACACATGTCCCATGTGTGTGCCCCATCCCAGGTCACACCGTGGAGGGCTACAGAGCAGTGCCAGAGGAGGCTGGCTCACTCTCCCCCAGTCATCTGTGCTTCCGTCTGCCTGGCCAGCTCGGTGCTAATGGCCTTGATGGCAGCGTCCCCTCCCTGTGTCCTCCTGGCCTCCCGCTGGCTGTGGCCGATTTGCTCATGATTTACCACTCCAGGGCACTGACCCATGAGGGAGACACACGGGACAGAAGGAGGCAGGGCGGCCGTCACGCCTGAGGGCTGTGCACGCGTGCGTGCACTGATGCAGGGGTGGGAGGGCCGTCTCTCCAGGAACACGCTGCCTAGCCTGGCTCTCTAGGACTGGGCGTGGCGTCTGGCATTCCCATCCTCTCTCTGTCCCCCATGCGGGCCATGGCACTGGGCACTGAGGGGAGACCTTGGGAGGGCTGCAAGAAGCCAGAGCCCAGAAGTCCTGCCCTAGGAGCATAGCAGCCCCTCCCAAGGGTCTGCTGCCTGCTGGGTTCTCTGAGCATCCAGGGCACGTTCACGCAATGTGCAAGACATAAATAAGTACCTCTGTGGTCCCACCCCTCGACCCACTGTCAACAAAGGTGCAGTGAATATGGGGGCACTGCTGGGGCACTGGCTAGGTTCACACCCCAGGTCTGCAACCAATTTAACCTCTCTGAGCTTGAGGTTCCACAGCTTAGAAAAGGGACAACCCGAGTCCCTACACCGTAGGTGGGGTACACAAAGTACACAAGTAAAAGCATGCAGTCTCCCTTACTGTTGTTATTCAGGGCTTTCCCAGTGTCCCCACGCCTTCTGGGTTCAAGGAATTAGCAGATACAGACCCCATCTTGAATCAGGTCATAAATCCTGGAACTCAGGACCAGGAGGACCCACGTACCGGACAAGGGGTATAAACAGAAGTTGGAACAGGAGATTAGAGGAAGGCGTGGTGACTGAGCCCCTGCCAGGCCTTCTAAAGGCTCTGTGCCCTGCCCGTCCCCCATCAACATCCCTGGACGCTCCAGGAGGGCCTTGCATGTCTTGTGGGGCCTCCACCCACCTCAGACAGAAAGAGGCAGACGGGGCGCCCAGAGGCGGGGGAGGCTGCCCTGCTTGCCCCAGACCCACGCTGTCCCTGTTCTCTCCCTCCCAGGCCCAGACTGAACGCAGGCCTGTAGGTGAACCCAGGCTGCTGCAGGGCAGGGTGGGGGAGGAGTGGGACAGAGCAGAGAGAACCAGTTTTCCAAGCTCATTTAGAGCTAGTTTGTCCAATTCTGCTGCCTGGAAGGAGACGTGCTTTAGATGAATACTTGCCACAGGAAGACAAGGAGCCCACACAGGGTGGTGGGGTGCAGCTTTCCTACAGCACTAACGCTGCTAGGTGACCTGCCATGCTCTACCCCTCAGCAACCCAGAGATGGCCAAGCTTTGGGTGCTGGCTGCCTGGCTCCTCAAGTACTGGCTTCCTTCCCATTCTGTTTTGAAGAGTGCCGCTGTGGGTGAGCAGGGCCCAGCCAGAATCCCCTGGGGCCAGGGACCATGTGTCATTCCTCTTATGTCCCTAGCTCCCAGCAGGGGCTTGGCATCCAGCAGGCACCCAGACAATGTGTGATGAATGAGTGAGTGAATAGATGAATGAATGAATGAATGAATGAATGAATGAATGAATGAGGATGGGGTGAGGCACATGGAACCAATACTCCTGCATCCCATTACCACTCTGGGGGCAAGTAAAGCAGATCCCTCTCTCTGGTCTCTGGTCTGGTTGGTGCCAAGAGGCCACGTTTTCCAGAAGAGTCTCCATCACTCAGATGCCCACTAAGCCCTCCGCAATGGGGAGGTCTTCCTGGGGCCCCAGAAGCATGGTGGCCCCTTCTTGGATGCTGCACCTTTCAGCACCACTCTCCATCCCCTCATCTGTCAGCTCTCCCTCTCTCCACACCTCTCTGCATGGACTCTCAGGGTCCCCCACCTCACCCCTCCTGGGTCTGCAGGGCCCCTCCCCAGCTCTGGGAACCCTGACCCACAGCTTATATTCAGACAACCCAAAGGAGTGAGTGAACTATGAGTAGAGTTGGGGGTGCCAGAGGGGTGCACCGCAGGATGCATGCCCCCACAGCTCCGCCTTCAAAGCACCCTGTGCCAGTTTCCTGTCACTGCTGGAACAAATTGCCACAGACTTCGTGTCTTAAACCAACAAGACTTTGTCATTTTATAGTTCTGGGGACCAGAAGTCCAAAATGGGTCTTCCTGGACTAAAATCAAAGGGTTAGCAGACCTGCGTTCATTCTGGAGGCTCTAGGGAAGACTCTGTTTCCACACCTTTCTTTCCCAGCTTCTACAGGCCACCTGCCTTCCCTCGCTCATGGCCAGCGCTTCCATAGTCAGACCTGCAGTGGAACACCTACAAGTCTCTCTCTGACCTCTGCTACCTCCCTCCTGAAAGGACCCGTGTGATACACTGGGTCCATACAGATAAACCAGGATATCTCCCCGTGAAGGTACCTAACTTATTCACCTCTGCCAAGTCCCTTTCGCTATGTGAGGAAACACAGTCACAGGTTCCCAACATTAGAACATGGACATCTTTGGGGCCCCTCTTCTGCCGACCACGCCCCAGCCCCATTAGATGACACCCTTTCCTCCAGTAGCTCTGAGTGAGGCGCCCTCATTTCCCACTGGCTGCCTGCTAAGTGGGCGAGAGCAGGCTGGGCCCTTGTCCGACGGCTGCGGTGGGCACTCGCCAGCACGTCTAAGATGGCTTCAGCAGTGGGCCTGGGGACGAGAGCACACCAAGGACTGGCGCACGCATGTCCTCTCTGAGAAGAGGGGGCTGCCGAGGGGAGGAGGAGGGGAAGCTCCCTGAAGACGAGTGGTACCGACTGCATTGTGCGACAAACCTTTCCTGAGTCGCAACTGGGCACCAGGTCCTGAGGGTCCTCGGGGGGAAAGACAGCCACACGGACATGCCCCTGCTCTCACGAAGCCCACAGTCTCCTTCGGGAGACCAACAGTGATAACTACATGCCAAGCTCATAGCCATGGTGCCCTGGGGAGGAGCCCTGTTCTGCCCTTGGAGGAGGGATCCATCAGGGACCAAAGACCTCAAGGGATGTAGGAGTTCATGGAAAGGGGGAAGGGAATGGCTGTGCAAAGACCCTGTGGCACGGTGCCCTTGGGGACCACAAACAAGGATGAGGTGCAGGAAAGCAGACTGTCAAAGGGAGGC
The DNA here is from genome assembly GCF_036562045.2 of Rhinolophus sinicus. Lineage (NCBI taxonomy): Eukaryota > Metazoa > Chordata > Mammalia > Chiroptera > Rhinolophidae > Rhinolophus > Rhinolophus sinicus. Next base: position 48,977,952 of record NC_133757.1, on the reverse strand, counting down.
TGGCATGGGGCCTCGGCTCAGGCCCTGCCAGCCTTGTGGGATTATGGCTGCCAGGCTCGGAACACAATGGAAAGGTTTTAGCAACACCCCCTTGCACCTCACAGGGACTCAACAGTCCAATGAATGGATGGAGGGAAGAATGAATGAGCCTGTCTACCCTCCTCCCACCCCTCTCCAGTGACCTGCCCCATCCCTCCCTCTGCACAGCAACAGTAAACGGGATCTCGGAGGCTTGCTCACTTATTTATTTATTTCTCTACGGCTGCTGGCACCGACCCGTGCAGCCCGAGGAGCGTGGCTCCGTGGAAATGTCTGTAATCGCCAGCACACTTTAGGCATTACTTCCACACCATTTAGGGCTTTCCGCCCCAATAGCTGCTGTTGCATTTCCCTCCATCTCCATCTTTTGGGCTGTGTTGGGAGGAATTTTTTTAAGGTCTGGTGGCCCCTGAGTTTGGGGGAATCTGATGGCTCATGGGGGTGGGGGAAGAAGTACAAGGCTTTAGGAGAATTTATTATTCTCCTCCCATTGCCCTGGCCCTACCCCAACCGTTACCAGGGGGAAAAAATCACTTCGAGCTGCTCAGAAACCTTTAAAGATCTTTGTGTTTTCCTGTGCAGGCCTGACATTGGGTTGCTGATATGAGCCGCAGCTTTGTGGGAGGCTGGAGGTGCTAGAATGCAACAAAGGTCATTTCAGAACTACCCTTCTCCTTACCAAGCACCCTCTCTCTCCCCTTTCTCTAGATTCAGGGCTGCTCCTCTGAAGGCAGCAGACTCACAGTAAACCCCCAAGCCTGAGTGGATACGCTGGGGTTAAAAGGTATTTGGACTTGCTTTGGGGGCAGGACAAAGAAGACAAATCTGGGACTAGCTATGTGACGTTGGGCAAGTCACTTAACGTCTCTGGTCCCATTTCTCCACCAATAACATGAGGACAATCACACCTTTGTTATCAAGGTGAAGGACTCCTGTGAGGACGTAAGAAGACAGTATGGGAGGGGGCCTCTCCTTTTACTCCTTCCTCGCAACCTAAGTTTCACACGCTTAGTTCCCTGGGACGCCCTTTCTCCATGCAGCCTCCTGTCCCAGCACCTGGCAGCTCTGCATTCACCTGCAGAGATTCGCCTGTTGAGGCTATGCCCTCAGGGAACAGTCGCTCCCGTCTTGCCCTGTACAGGCTGTTGACTGAGCTTTTGTCTCCTGTCACCTGCATGGCAGCACCACACCCATTTTCTCAGAGACAGGAAGTTTCCCAGGGACTCCCAGATGTGAGCCAAGTGAGACCAAGATTCAAACCACTAACCTAACCATTGTCGCCTAACTGCTGTCACCCAAGAGGAAGCTGGCTACCTGTGCCAGGGTCGTAGGTGATAATAAAAATCAAACGTAATGCACATAAGATGTAAATGGGTAAAAGTACTCCATGGGTTAAAAGCCAGGATAGTGGTTACTCTCTGGGTAAAGGGGCGGGGTTGGCGGGTCACCAGGGTGTGTCTCGGTGCTGGAGAAGTTGTTTTTTGACGCAAGTGTGGATGCACAAATGTGTTCACTTTGTGATAACTCATAAAGCTGAACACTTATGACTGTTCATTTCTCATATCTATGCTTAAGTGATACATAGACCTCCCCCCTCCAATAAAAAGAAAAGAAAAATCATGAAGCCGAGTGGGGAGCACTGAAGAAAATATTCCAGGGGTACATCTGTCCCACTTAAATGAGGCTTTAGGCTCAAGGGCTTCTTGTCAGTCCTGTCCTTGATCCCCATGTGGCGTGGACAGGCCCAGGACTACCAGTCCCATTTAACAGAGGGGCAAACTGAGACCTGGAAGGGGAAGCGACTCACCTAAGTCTCCTAGCCCTGGATGGTGGGGTTCCTGGTCCTCTGGGCTAGAGTTCCCCCCACTCTAACTCGCTGAGCTGTACAGACAGGTGACCACGACAGGAGGGGTTGCCCCTGGCTGAACCAGCCCGAGGAAGGCTCAGCACCCAGACCTGGGTCCAATTGGCCTATTCTGCCCACAGCGAGGTCTGGGGGCCACCCCAGGCCAAGGTCAGGAGGCAGAGGGTGGGCTCGGGAGGGGAGTTCAGAAGTCAGGGCGGATGGAGTGGGTGTCAGGAGCAACTCCCAGGGCAGAGACTAAAAGAGGCCTGTGCCTTTAGGTCCAGTGGAGAGAAGACCAAGGGAGGGGCCCTGGGGTTAGCTCCCAGTTGGTCACTTCCAAAGGGAATAAGGTGGCAAGTCTTCCTACTTCTCTAACACTTGGCTGGCTTGTCTATCAAGTGGGGACAGAGAGGATCACCACCCCTGGCCCTCCCCCACTAGGTTGTTCTAAGGAAGGAAGAACTGGGTTTGGCTTCATGTTGGGAAGGAAGATGATGCAGTGGGCTTGGGTGAAGGAACATGGAGGGGGGGACAGCATGAACAAAGGCCAGCAGGCAGGAAGATGACCCCCCAGGACCGGAAGGCAAGAAAAGCTTGGGGCTGAAAGCCTCATGCAAATGGAATGGATTTCTAACACTTAGGGATTATGTGGGGGTTGGGGGAGGCAGCTCGAGGGAAAGGGTCAATGCAAAAGCCCTCCGTGCCTGAGCCTGTGACCCTCCTGGACGAGGACGTGACCGGCCATCTGGCTCTTCGTGGCTGGCAGTCCCCAGGCCTGGGAGGTGGGCTGGCCGACTGATGAAGACAGTGAGCAGGGACGATTACATTGTACCTAGTGATTAGAGTCCGGGTGAAATCTCTCAGCTGCATTATCACACTGGAGAGAAGAGAGGGCTTTTTAATAGTCGGACAGGAGGCTTTCACTTAAGGTTATTATAAAGGAAGAGCCCAGCCCCTCTCAGCTTCCAGCCAGCGCCACAAAGTTGCAAAGTAATTAAAGGCTGCTACGGAATCAGAGACATTATAATAATTCCATCAACCATCAACCAAGAGCATGCACTCTCTCTCATTTTCCCCCTCCTGGTAGAAAACAAGGTGGGTCAAGCGGCCTGCAAACACATCAAAACAAGCCAATTGTGTGTGTGTGTGGGGGGGGCTCAATGTCATGGGGGCTGCCAGGCCTGTCCCCAAGCTGTTTTGACAATACTTGGACTTGTTCGGGTAAATAGACAAAAGCCCAGAGCCCCCACAAACATGAGAAACAGCAGCCGCATACTGCCGGTTAGTCAGCACGCACATGCATCCCTGTCCCTGTGTTGAGGGGGCCGCCCAGGAGACTACTGTCCTTGGGTTTGGAGGGGCTGCAGGAGCCCAGGAGGCAGCACCCCCCTGCTCCCAGCCCCGCTCTGGACATCTAGGTCCCATCTGGGAAAACAGCACTGTGCCCCCAGCCCAGGGACAGGCTCAGCCCCATGAGTTCCAGAAACCAGTTCCCGAAGAACCTTCTCTATTACCTTCGGTCTTCACTGGTTTGCCACTGATTCACTGGGGACCTTGGGCAAGTCGTTCACCCTCTCCGGTTTCTCTGACCTCTACAGAAGGTGTGGTTGGATTAAGCCACCTCAACGGCCCCTGTGATGCTGTTTTTAAGGAGTCCATTTGGAATGCTCTTGGCCTATTACTAATTATTTCTAGATGACTCTGGTTCCATTTTTTTCTTCATCGTGTCTTTGTTTCAGGTTTTCTACAAGTTTCCTGTCTCCCCCTGGACTATAAGCTTCTTGACCACTGACACCCCAATGTCAATCAATCAGTCTGTAGCAACAGAGCCGACCTGTCAAGCTCCTTGGACTTCACACAACTTTCTCCAAGAACTTTTCAAAACCGTGGGAATACCAATCAACCACCCTCTGCGAGTGTTGCTTCAGACATGTGCTCTCACGGAACTTTTACAACAACACCAATGTATCCCCATTTTACAGATGAAGAAACTGAGGTTGCGAGGCTAAACACCTTGCTCACAGCCTCCCATTTTGGAATTAGAGCCTAGGTGTGCATGGCTCCATCACACTATTCCATGGTAGGGATCGGGGTCCCCATGTCACAGATAGGGCACACAATGCAGTAAAGCCACAGCTGTTCCTGGCTGCACGTGGTGCCTTCTTCGACCATCAGTTTCCTAAGCCTGCTCTCCACTCAGGGTCTAAGGAGACCCCATTGCCTGAAGGAAAAGGGGTACAGGTAGGAGACCTGCACCCATCCTCCACAGGCCCCACCATGGGGAGAAGAGAACATTTAAGATAAAGGGAGACGAAAGACAATGGATGAACTCCAGGCACGTGAGGCTGACAGCCCAATAATGCAGCAGGAACATCTCCTAGCAGGCAGCTATCATTTCCCTCCAATTAGAGCTTCTTTATTTAAAGCGGGGGGACACCATAAAAGGTGTCCCTGCACGTGCTGGGCTCCACACACAGTCCCCTACTTTGTATTCATGGTGGAGAGTCCTACAGTCATTGCAATAGAATTATATGGGCCCCCAAAGACTCCCCACGAGAATCGGCAAGGAAATCGACATAATTAAGAACATTATTATCGTTCAAACAAAATAATAATTTTAATTACATTGGCTCTTTTGTGTCCTGCTCCTGCACTGTCTTCTATCCTCCTGGTGAGGGTAGAGGAGGAAACCTGCAGCCCACAGGTATGGAATGAGAAGGTGCTGCAGGGGCCATGGAGGGGGGGCTAGAGGCCTTGGCTTCACTCCACGGAGTGGAAGAGGAAGCAAGGAGCCTCGGAGTATTGGCTGAGCTGAGCTCTTTAGGCCCTGGCTTTGTGGGACTCTATTTAGTCCCTCCTGGGCACATAAGATCCAGGAGGAGGTGGCAGAAAGATGTTGAATCCAGGGGGAGCAGGCTGGCATTTACCCATGTGGGTGGGTCTCCTATTTCTCATGAACAATACTGTGTGCACATTTGGGGACCGAAATCTTAGAGGCTGCCTCTGGGGGCGCACTAATCCTGCAGGTCACAAGGAAGGGGCGTCACTAGGACGATGGCTGGGTCCTGACCACCAGGGTGGTCCTCACGCCAGGGAACAGGCAGTGGGCTGAGTGAAGCTTCCCCACAGCCTGTGTCCAGTACGTGTCGTAAGGCTGTGCACAAGGCCCAGGATCCCCTATCCTGTCTGTATCCAGGCCTCATCCCTGCAACTTCTAGCAAATTATAATACAAGCTGGCCATAGAAAAGCTGCAAAAAGACACATGCAAAAATGCTGCAAGATGACAAAGAGCAAGACTGGGGATCCAGTTGTAAGCATATCTGACTCAGGGACTTGGCGAAGTCCGTGAACTTGTCTTGGCCTCAGTTTCTCTCATCTCTAAAATGGGAAGAATTATCCCCTAACTTACAGTTGTCATCAAGACCCATGAAAGATAGTGAAAACACTCAGCTATAGAAAACGTGATGTTACTTAAATAAACACACGCGCGCATGCATGCACACACCTCGACTTTGTACAAACTGGTGGCCCTGTTGCTTTGCTCACGTGCATATGTCCCTCAATCACTACAAGCCCAAAGCTTGCGGTCCGGGCTGCTGCAGGCTAGGCACCTATCCACTGTGAGGGAAGAGGGCTTCCTCACTGTGCAGACAGCGGGAGGAAACCAGAAGAGGAGCAAGCACCTTGGGCTGCTCACGAGGGGCACAGGGATATGGCCCGGGGCTGCCACCTGGCTAGAACAAACTCCTCTGGCTCTGGCCAGCAGGATCCGGAGCTCCGAGATGATTTATGGGTCTCCCTCTCCCAGATCAATAGGTGGGTGGTTATAGATGCAGAGGGGGGCTGCGGGGCAGCATAAATTAATATGGCCTGTCAAGGGGCTGCCGCTCCGGGCATGGGAGATGACACTTTTGTGAGCAGAGCTGACACCTTGGGGGAATGGCAAGCACAATCTAGTGGGGGTCCCCCATACGTCCTCTCTACCTCTCGCTGCAACCTGAGGATGCAGTTTATAAATCATCCAGCATCTGATGGGCACACTGTGAGGAGGGCCACTGGGGGCACTGCTATCGGGCCGAGCAGGCACTAATAAGTCTGGCCAAGTCTATATCCACATGCTCCGGCCTCGTCGGCCACCACTCAGGGACTCCCCGACATGCCGGCTGCACAGAGAACACATGGCTGAGATCCAGGAATTGGCGGGCAACAGGGGGCACCAGTGAGCAGCTGCAATGAGCTCCAGGGTGTCCTGGGAGGAAAGCGAGGTGTGGGATGGGGGGGGGGGGGGCATGAGCGCCCCCAGCTCAACGCCAGGTCTGGCAGCTCCTTTACTGGATCCTGAGCAGTAAAGGACCCCTCACCTGGGTGAAACACGCTGGCTGGGGCAAAGTACTTTGCATAAATGCTCCTGGGCTCCTCCCAACCACCCAAGGGGCAGAGAGAGCCGCCAGCTCTTCCCTTTGGTGAAGTTCATGTCCATGGACCCGGTTGGGTACTAAGAACATACAGACGACCAAGCTCAGTCCCTGCTCAGGCTGGTGGGAGAGATGGACATAAAAACAGCTACAGCCACAACCGTTTGTTGAGCACTTACTTACCCCGGGCCCTGGGCTAAGCACTCCCCACACATGGCCCCATTTACTTTAATTCTCACTATAGTTTTGTGAGGCAGGTATAATTACTTCCATTTTGCAGGTAGAATTGAAGCTCCCTGCCCAAAGTCACCTAGCCAGACCCGTCTCCGAATCCCAGCTCCACCCTTGACTATCTTTGATGAAGTCACCAAGTTCCACGTCCACCTCTACAAGATGGGAAGAACGACAGTGACTACCCCATGAGGTGGTGATGAGGGCTCAGCGAGCTCCCACACGGAAAGCACAGTGTTGGGCACGTGGGATACGCTCAATAAAAACAATATCAACTCATTGTTAGGATCTCAGAAATAAATTATTTATTTTGTCTCCTTGGCAAATGATCACCAGGAATACTCTTCTCTCTGCTCTCCCACCTCTAGGAAGGAGGTACAGGGAGTAAGTAACTTTCATCTGTCCCTATTAAGTGACCTGGAGAGAGGGTATAGCCTGCGGGACCCAGAGCCAGGAAGCCTGGATTCTGGCTGTGAGCCGGCCCCCAGCCAGCTTTGAGGCTCCGGCAAGGAATTGCAATCTCTAAGGCCCCTGTCATCTCATCCCAGCTCCACCCCACCCCTCCTCCAGGTTCATCCCCAGCTCACAGCTGGTCACCTGAAGCCACCAGTGATAAATATCTATGCGGACCTGTCTGTCACAGAGACCGGGGCAGGGGCCCAGGGAGCCCAGCTTTACTTCCACAAGGTAACATTGGGCACCTGCAATTGTCCCTCCAGCCATTGTCCCTCCTCAACAGGATCTCTGATCAAGGGTTAGAGTTCCCTTCCGTCTTTAGGAAATTCCAATATATGAAAAGAGGCTAAAGGACCTCAGCAAGTATATGATATTCAGAGATACCATAATATCCTTCTGTGACTAACAAACTCCTACTCATCCTGTACGGCTCCAAACAAATAGCCCCTGTGTATAGACCAGATATAGATTCCTTCTACAGTACTTCCACCCCACTTTGCACACCCTAAGCTATCATGGCATTTAATACATTTAGATGTAGTTAGACATCTACTTATTGGTATTTCTCTCTAAAATTACCTTCCTTGAGGACAAAGACCCTGGTCTTAATCACCAGTGTTTTAGTGAATATATTATGAGCCACAAAAGGCGCTAAGGGCTTTTACTACCTGCATTATTATAGCTGTTACAACACTTCCACAAGACAAATATTGTTGCCCATCTTATCGATATGAAACTGAGGTCCAGAGAAGTTAAGTCACCATCCAAAGCTGCACAGCTGGCAAATGGTAGAGTCCTTTTTCTCTACCCTGCATTACAAGTTGGCTTACAATCCCTGGGCCCTGCTCTATAGCTGTTCAACAAATGTTGGTTGTGTTCATTTAAAAAAATTGACTGGACCAGGGCATGGTGGATCAATCTGAGCTTTGAAGGACAGGCAGAATTGAGTGAGGTTGAGAGAAGAAAAACACTACAGTACTCGTTAGAACAGCGCGGTGTATGTGTGTGTCAGAGCGAGAGAAAGGAGAAACAGACATAAGCTGAGAGGCATCGAATCGACCCCTGGGCTGACAGGAAGATTCATGTGGAGGACGAGCAGAAGACAAGCTGGGAAAGGTAGGTTGAGGCCAGATGGAGAAGAGCCTCGACTAACCAGCTAAGGCAGCTGAACTTGTCAGAATTTCAAGGACACGGCTGTCCCTGAGACTCCAAAGGCCCTCTTTTGACTCCTTGATTCAAGGAACCACCTGCACCATCTGACTTCTCACCTGACACCCATCCTCCAGCCCAAACACCCTGGTCCCAAGGACAGGGCATACCTGGAGGGAGGGCTGAGGGGTGGCCCCAGGAGGAAGGGGGCAGGGTGGGAGGGGGCCGCGCTGAAGGTCAGCAAGGCAGGCACGCACCCCGAACGGAGGTACTGGAGCAGCACTGCTGGGCACAGACGCAGGCAAACACGTTTGAGCAAATTGGAACGACATAAAAGTCTATTACAGCAAATCAAACAGCAGTCAGCATGACAGCCATTAGCCTGAAATGAATACACGGGGACTTAATGAGGTCTGTCGAGGCTGGCTTGGTGAATTAAGTTGCCAATTCTAGCAGGATTTCCCTTTTCTTTACGGACTTGAAAGCATCTACGCTGCCTCGTTAGGGCTTCGACAAGTGAATTGCAGGGCCCTTCACCCTGATAAAATGGATAATTACATGGAGAACAGTTTAGTGAGGGGAGAGGGGTGGGCAGAAGGGGAACCAAGAACAAACAAACCCAAACACAACTGCCTGGCTTCTCCCAAGGCCAGGATGGGGGCTTTCAGAGGGAGAGGGGGCAGGGTTGGGCGAGCTGGGGCAGGTGAGTTTCTCCCAGGAAAGGGACAGCGGCTGGCCTTGATTTGCCTCCTACCCACTCCTGTTCCAGGCTGATGAGATGGGTCCCTATGGAGCATGTCTCCAGGCAGCTGTGAACAAACTGAACGTTCTGCTCAAAGATGGGCTGCCCAGCACCTCTCTGAAACCCTCTGGGGGGGCGGTGTCAGAGATAATCCTCCAGGGCCCACGGTCAACAGGGGACTTTGTGAAAAATGAAGATTCCTGGGCCAGCTCTCTCCAAAGCCTGATTCAGAATGCAGGGGCCTGGGACTATGCCTTCTAAATAGACCCCCCAGAAATCCTGATGGGCTGTGTTTGGGAGCCTCTGATTCACCACTCCCCTAACGCTCAGTGCTGGATGCCTTCTGAAACAAGTGGTTCTCCTGCTTCTGCTTGCACAACTCCAGGACTGGGGAGCTCAGTACAAGCTCAGCAGGGCAGATTGTGGGGCGGGGCTCATGTAGAAAGTTCCTCCTTATGTAGACCTAGACTTTGCTTCCCTGGAACCTGCCCCCCCTGCCTATCCCTGGGTTCTGAGCACGACAGACCCAAATACATCAGGGCCTCTAGGGCTGGGGGGAGTGGAGGTTGGGAAGGTAACGGATAAGGCACAGGTAGAGGGATGGCCAAGAGGGGAGCTGAGTGCCAGGAGGCAGCCACGAGAGCTTCTCCACCATCGTTCAGGGAGTAACGAAGTCCTGAGGGCAAAGAAGGAGCGTCCTGGGCTGGATTCACGAGCTCACAGAAGTCAGCCTAGAAGGGGCCTGGCCAAACTCCCTAGAGTCTCCCCGAGCCAGTTATTGGCACAGCCAGGACTAGAACCCAGATGTCTTGACACGCAGGCTCCCCCTTCCCTTGATAAACACAGGAGCTGCACTGCTCAGCTTGGCAAGGTTCTGCTGAAAACCCACCTCCTCCTACTGATATTTCTCTGGTCACTGGCCACACCCCAGCACTGATGCTTCACAGGGTCTCAGTGCCCGTTTCTCTGGTTTGCACCCCCTCACTCTGTTCAAAACGGCAGGGCCTCTGCCACAAATCACACTTCTCAAGGGCAGGGGCCTGGGGTTGCAGGGTGACCTCAATGCAAACAGGAGACTCCGGGCTCAACTCTGGGCCAGGGGCCAGAGCCAGGCAGCTAAGTTCTAGCTCAGGTGACCACACTAGGCCACAGCTGGTCAGTGCCAAGGCACCTCAGGTCAGGAGTGGCCCGGCCTCCATCCAGCAGACACCACATCCCCGCTGGCCACACTGAGCAGCCCCGATCGAGTATCAGACCCGTGACGTGATCCAGGGATGTTTACATTGAGCAGGTAAACCACACGGCTTTCCTCCAAGGACTGTGTGTCCTTGCAGATGGCCGCTCTCAGCCCACCCTCTCCTCCTCAGATGGGCAGGAGGCAGGCCTTATTAGATAAGGAGGGCTATGGCCCAGAGAGGTTAAGTGACAGGCCCAAATGGACCCAGCCATCTGGGAGCAAACAGGGCTGGGCCTGAGGTCCCTTACCGCTAGTTCTGGCTCCTATCATTGCACATTCCTCCGGCCTCCCAGGTTCTGTGCACTGAGAGCCTGGCACAGCGCCAAGCCCACAGCAGACACTCAATAAATATTTGTTAAATAAATGAGTGACAGAAGAGGTTCTCTCCTTGGAGGCAGAGGCCTTTGGAGAATCCCAGGGGATTCCAACAGGGTAGTGTTGGAGGTTACATCTCCTGGCAAGGGAGAGAGGAAAAGCCTGGCCTCGGCCCAAGGGTTGGGGAGGGGGATTACGACCTCTCATCCCCTTGCCATCGCTGCTGTCTGCTGCCCCTGTGAGGGAAGGCAGAGGGCAGCCATGCCTGCCAGGATGGCAGCTGAGCAATGGGTCCAAGGCTCATTAACTCTGAGCCGTGCCCTTGGTTTCTGAGCCCAGGCCTGGAGTGCAGGCTGGCACGTAGAGACCCTTAATTAAATTAGGGAGGCTTCCAAATGAGAGGGGACCCAGAGCCAAGCTGCAGTCCCGGGCATATCAGCCACAGCTCAGGTCACTGTGCCCCCCTGCTTGGGACTGTGGGCTCTCCCTCCTGTCCCACCCTACCAGGGGATGGGCATGGGAACCCTTGCTGCATCCCCACCCCACACTTGTCCTCACGTCCTTCTGTCTGGCACAAGCATAGGACCTTTGGCTCACAGCTAAGTAAGGAAGGCCAGGAGCATGAACTTGGGGGACATAAGATAAGGTCCCTCCTCCTTGAGGGAATCTAAGGCTGTGATAGGAGTCAGGAGACTCAAAGTCAAAGCTGTGTGACCTTGGGCAAGTCACTCTCCCACCCTGAGCCTCAGTTTACTCATCTATAAACCGAATAGATATTTTCTAAAGACTCTTCCAGTTTCCTGATCCAATGACCTATAACACAAAGGGGGTAGATCTCAAATGCCATGGTGCCAACCTGCCTCTCTCCAGTGGATTCCATCTCCCATCTTCCCCATCCCAACCCTTCACTGCTACCCAGCCCGGAGCCCCAAGGACAGGCCCAAGGGACACCCAGTTAGAAGCTCTTTCCCAGCACCTTCGAGGACTTTGAATTGCTAACCACTAGCCCAGAGACTGCCATCAGCCACCAGGGAGAGGGACGGCAGGCAATGAGAACCCTGGTGCCACTGGGAGCCAGCAGCCAACTTATTAACGAACCGTTTGTAATGCAATAATTTGTACTTCTCAATTACCAGAAATGGCTTGGTTTTACATGCAAACACGCTCAGAGTACACAGACAACGCAAAGGAGCCGAGGGCCAGGGGGGCAGCAGGTGGGTGCAGGGCTAGGGAAAGAAAGGCCCTTCCTGAAACTACATGTTCCCTCCATCCTGGGGGCACCTGTTCTGGCCAACGCAGGAAGGCCTGGGGTTAGGACAGCCAGTCCACCCGCCCAAGGCCCACACTGGCTGTGAATGGAAGAAAAGAGGGGGCAACACCTGCCCCTCCCAACCTGTCTTGTCCCTGATTCCACATACCAGCTGGGGTTGTGGGGCTCATCCAAGACAATCTCTCTCTCAGGCAGGAGGCTCTCACCAACCCACTCTCCTTAACCAGCAGATGGGCCCCCACCCTTGGAGGTTCCAGTACATTCAACCTGCCTAGACCCGGTTTTTGGGTTAAGCTGTGGGCAGGAGAGGAGAAGTGGGGCCTGCCCTTGTAGCAGCTGCTGACTCTTCACTCCACTCCCAGGCGGCTGGGGAGCAGCAGGTTCCCAGTGTCCCCCAAGTGCAAGCCGGGGGCTCCTACCTCGGGGATGCGGACACTGTAGGGCTGATTGTGAAACGTGGGTGCATTGTCATTCACATCCCCAACCTGGATGTTCACTTTCCGTGTGATCACCTGGCAAGAGAAAGGCGGGGAGTTAGAGTTGGCACTGGCCGGGGGCTTCTTTTCCCCCTGGGGCCCAGGAACAGTCCTCCCAGGGCTGCAAGGGCCTGAGGAGTCACTCACCCCCTGGTGGTCGCTGACAGAGAACTCCACTGTGAACTCTGACTTGGTCTGAAAGAAAGAGAAGGGAGCAGGGAGGGGAGAGTTAGAGAGACAAGCTGAGGTCCTGTGTCCTGAGCCCTGCCTGGGGCTCGAGACCTCCAGCATTGCCTAAGGAGCAGGGCTGGGACTGGGTACCCAAAGGCATCCCTAAAAAAAAATGAGCATTGCCCTTGGATTGGGGAAGCTGGTTCAGAATAGAGATTCTTCCCCAAAAGAGCAACAGATTAGAAATCAAGAGTCTTGGGTTCTAACCTGGACTCTTCCTCTAAACTGCTGTGTGACCTTGAACAAGTCACTTGACAACTCTGTGGCCACTTCCTCAAATGTAAGGAATGAGCAGGGGCTGGAGTTTTGTTCAAACTCTTACCTTAATTTGCTAAGAGCTACAGGGTCATCAACTCCTGCATCTCTGGTAAACGACCTTTGTAGGGACATTTGTTTGGGGCAGGGGTAGACTTGTATGCCCTATGGAGCCCCCATGCGCTAGGGGATGAACCCAGGATCATTGTCCCTCTTGCCTACTCAACATTGCGCCTCGCTTGGAGACACCCCCAGCCACCCCATTCCAACCCCAAGTCCAGACGTCAGCACTGGCCCTTTAAGAGGGACACCATTCAGGCAGGAAGACGCTACTTCATGGTCGGAATGGGGCCTCAGAGGAAGACCCCCAAAAGATGAGGAGCCACCCTCCCCCAGTGTCTGCTCCTGCCCTGCCTCAGGGAAGGACTGGGGCAGGGATACGGGCAGGTCGTACCTCTCTGTCCAGCGGCTGCCGGAGCCACACCACACCTGTGTCTGGCTCCACAGCAAAGATGCGGGAGGCCTCCTCCCCAACCACGCCATACACCAGGGGGTCATTGTCCATGTCGCGGGCCAGCAACTGGGTCACAGACGTACCTGGAGCATCCAAGGGAGAGAGAAGAGGGCAAAAATGGGAGGAGGGTCTGCTGCTCAGCACCTTGTTCAGGTGGCTGAGTCCCAGCAAGGAGCAGCCGCCTCCGGCAGGTCACTGACTCCGTAAGACTCTGTGTCTTTGGCTCTGACGCCATCTCCCCGCCTCCACCCTGTGTGGGGCTAGAGACCCACATGTCACATGTCACAGTATGTATGTGCCTACAATAGGGAACCATCGTTGTGACTTCAGCCTGCCCACTCCTCTTTTCTGACTTTAATTTGGAGACCTCCTTCTCCAAATGGCTCAGATGACAGCAGGCACCCAATCCTTCAATTCTTATGTTCCAAGATGGGCACATAACTCAGCCCTAGCCAATAAGAGCATTCCATCTTCTTGCTCACAATGATTGGCTCGGGGATGAGCATGTGACCCAAGCTAGCCAATCAAAGCCAACCCTGGGAATTCTGTTAGAAATGTTGGGAAAGAGGCATTCCCCTTCCACTGGGGTTGATAAATTGGCCTTGCTGGCAGCTGTCTTTGGCACCACACAGGAAGAGCCTGCCTGAGAATGAGGCCAACAAGGAGGAAAACAGAGACAAATGTTGCACGGAGAGATATTCCTGACGGTGTGAGGATCTGTAGCCAGCTGTGCCCGATATTAGCTCCATCCTCTGGACTTCTCGGCTACACGAACTAATAAATCCCCCCACCCCCACCCCCACCCCTTTTTTTTTTTTGCCTGAGTCAGTTGATTTGAATTTCAATCTTTCGCAAATGGAAGCACCCTTTTTAATTCAGAATATTTTGCAAAACCTATTCATTCGCCAGTGACTAGGTGCTGGCCTTGTGGTAAGCACTGGAGTATCCAGAGGTTAGGAAGAGGTGGCCCAGCCTCAAGTAACTCCAGTGTAGCATTGCGTGACAGGGTCGAGCTCTTCTTCACAAGAAGAAGACTGAGACATCACCATTCACCAGGAAACAAAGCCCCGGCCAGAGGTCACCCTGGGCATCAGGATGCCTGGTCTACAGCCCTACCTAAGGAGTCAGTGTAAGACGTCTTCTCCTGGGGTTCACAGCCCCCCCAGGTAGCCTTCAGGTAGGGAGACTACCACCCTGGTTTGCACTGAGGCAGGACACATAGTAAACCACAAGGTCCCAAGCAATTGGATCAGCTAGTCAGTCACCTTAGCTTCAGGAGGTCCCTATACCTCCAGGAATTGTGCAAAATGTTAGGAATGTACAGTGTGTCATTTTCTGCAGAGAGGGTCTAGAGCTTCATCGAAGACTCTCAAATGGCTCTCAAAGAAGTGGTCAGGTAAGAACCATGGCCTTTGGCAAACCACTTCTTTCAAAGCCTTAATTTACCCTATAAAATGGGACAGGTACCTTTGCTTCTCCAAATACTGACGCTCATATTTACTGACGATGAAGCTAAGTAAGAAGGGATTCCAAACTCTGGGAATGTCATCTAGAAAAGTCCACTAATGAGCTTTTCTGGGTGAACTTTTAAAAGGACAGTTCTAACGTGACAATAATAGCTAACATTTCTGAACACTAACCACACTCCAGACACTGGGCTAAAGGATTTCCGTGCACTACCTAATTCAATCTTTACAGTCTTTCTCTCCATTTAACAGATAAGTCAACAAAGAGTGATTGAGTAATTTATGACAGCCACACAGTTACAAAAGTCAGAGCTGGAATTCAAACCCCAGGCACTCTGGGCCCGTAGCTCACGTTTTTTCCCACAACTTTATACCTCTCAACACTTGATATGTGAATTTAAGATTCAGGACTTTCATGGAGGTGACCCTATCAGACCCTAACTCGAAGCCCAACACTTGGAGAAGGAAGATATTGGCGCAATCATTGGGCTTTCATGATATGCCAGACACAGTACAAGGCCCATTCACATGGGTTCTCTCATTAAATTCTGTCAGCAACTCTGTTTGATAGTCATAATTCTACCCATTCTATAGATTTGAAAGTCAAGGCTCAGAGAGGCAAAGTAGCCTCT
The DNA here is from genome assembly GCF_036562045.2 of Rhinolophus sinicus. Classification (NCBI taxonomy): domain Eukaryota; kingdom Metazoa; phylum Chordata; class Mammalia; order Chiroptera; family Rhinolophidae; genus Rhinolophus; species Rhinolophus sinicus. The sequence continues at coordinate 48,962,677 of NC_133757.1, read as the reverse complement.
CCAAGGTCACAAAGCAGAGTAGGACATGGCAGAATCCAAGGTGATGGGAGGAGGTGAGAAGCAGAAGGAGGAGTGAAATCAGGGAACAGAATTAAAATACCCTTAGGAACTATTTAGGAGCCCAATCTTCCCATTTTAAAGATGGAGCAACTGAAGGCATTTAGCACTTTTTCCAAAGTATGATGGTGAGCAAGAATCAGGACTCAAACCTAAGTTTCCAGACTCTCAGAGTCCTAGTAAAGTGCTCTCTCTCGATGAGTATGTGAAATCACAGAGAAAACAAGTGCATCTTCCCAAAGCATCTGCGTTGCTCAATAACAAGCAATTACTGTATACTGAAGCAAACGGGAATATATTGTAACATTTATTTTTTAAGACACAACCTAAAGCTGTAAAAGCCTTTCCAGCCTCCCCCTGACTTCCAGGGATACACATTTCCTCTCTGTTAACCTCAGGGGTCCTTTCGTGGCAAAGTTTGAAGAATACTGAGCTACTTCCCAATGCCTTGGGGAGATTTCACATGAGGAAACTGAGGCCCATAGGGGCCCTGCTTGTCTATAGCACAGCAATGAGCTCATGGTAGCCACATGGACTGAATATCTCACCTGCCAACCTCCTTCAGGGCCCAGCCCAGGTGGGAGGTACAGGGCCAAGCTCCTGGCTGGCCGGCAGGATTCTGGGAAAGCCACACTGGCCCTCCAGCCCAAGTCACACAGCTCGGTCCAACATCCCAAATGACTCTGTCAGGCCCGAAACTGAGGCTCTCCCAAGAAGGGGGACACTGGGCAGGATTGGGACGGGGCCATCAGCTGCTGTCACGCACCCTATAATTTCCTGGACTTTTATCCATTTTCCCCTCAATTATGTGCTGTTCAAAATGGTCCTTTTCGGCTTCCTCATGGGTTCTTGTCTGCTCACGCCTTCTTTGTGTCCCAGGTAATTGCTAGTGACCTTTTCTAAGTGCACTAATTAAAGGTACCGATTTAATATTATATTTAAGACAAGACGCCGCGCAATTTTCCAGCTGGGCACATACTCCCCTGCCCAGCACTGTTCTGCCACTCTGCAGAAGCTGGGCATAGCTTCGGCTTCTCCAGGACACAGGGCTCATTTCCACCAGGATGGCTTCTAGCAACTTCTGTTTATACCACACATATAGGAAAGAGGCCAAGATACGGGCCCAAAACTAGTCCAATGGTCCTAGAAGCAGCCACTTGGCAGAACCATCCCTGACTGGGTGACCCTGGAATACACATGCCACACTCTGGGCTTGTTTTCGACCTGAGACACAGGCAGTACACCCTGCAACCCAGGCTGCGGAATACCTGGAGCTCATTCTTTCTTTCCTTCCTCCTTCCGTCCCTTCCCTTCTTCCTTTCTTTCTTTTTTTTTCTGTTGTGGTAAAAAATACATATAAAATGTATCATTTACACCATTTTAAACCATACAATTCAGTGTCATTAGGTACATTCACAATGTGGTACAGCTATCACCATTACCTGTTTCCAGAATATTTCATCACCCCAAAAGGAAATTCTATACCCATTAAGTAGTCACTTCCCATTCCCCCTCCCCCAGCCCCTGGAAACCACTATTCTGCTCTCTATGAATTTGCCTGGTCTGTATATTTCACATGGATAGAAATGTACAATATGTGGTCTTTGTGTCTGGCTTCTCTCACTCAGTATTATGTTTTCAAGGTTCACCCATGCAATATAACATGTATTGGTACCGATTCCCTTTTTATAACTGAGCAACACCCCATCAAATGGATATACCACATTTTGTTTATCCATTCATCAGTTGATGGATGTTTGCGTTATTTCTACCTTTTGGGTATTGTACACAGTGCTGTTATAAACATCTGTGGACAAGGTTTTATTTGAACACTTGTTTTCAATTCTTTTGGGTATCTACCTGGAGTGGAATTGCTGGGTCCTATAGTAATTCTACGTTTAACTTATTGAAGAACTAACAAATTGTTTTCCAGCAGTTGCACCATTTACAAAGCAATGGATGAGGCTGGGAGTTCTTTTCAGTGGTAGGAGGGACAATCAACAATTCCCAGGGGCTGGGTGGCCCCTGGATGGTGGAGAGATGGGAGCCGGGCAGCCCTGCATAGCAGATGCTCTTGGTACCCTACCTACTATTCCGTAGCATATACCTTATCACATACAGCAGCCCGACCTCCCACTGCCAGCCTGGGGCTATTTGCCTGAGGGGTTCTCACCATCAGCAACTGCTCTACCCATTCACAGGACAGGCCAAAAGTGCCAGGGAACTAATGCCCCCGAAGCAGCGCTCAAAGAACAACTGATACAAGATGGTGAATAAAGAGTTGGTAGATAAACGCCCCAGCTCCCTCCCCTCTCGGGGGATAGCTCAGAGGCCGTGCTCTACACTGGCTCTTAGAGTTACCCAGGGTTCATCTCCTATTGCCCACTCTGGTGACTCGGTTGATAATGCATCTTTATGTCTTCTTTCCCTTCCTTATGTCATGTCCTCACTCCCCCACCTGTGTTTCCTGGAACTCCCCTCCCCAATAAACGACTTGTACTTGAGTCCTCCTCACAAGGTCTGCTTCTGGTGGCACCCAAATAAGACAGTCCCTAAGACTGTGGTATCAGAACCACCCAGGAAGCTAGAAGTCAGACTTCCAGGCCTCACTGACCTGGTCGGCTGGGGGGGAGCCCAGAGTGTGAACTTTTAAACAGCGGTACCCACTCTCCCTGCAAGAGCCTCTGACACACAGCCAGGTTTGGAAGTCCTGAGACTGGTTTATAGCAGGGTGATATTCAAATATTTAACAATGGGCATATAACAGGCATCACCAATCAGAAAGGACGCTGGCAATAAACAACCGGACCAGTGAGTACTGCCTGTAAGTCAGCCTGGTTTATGGCTCAGGTTTGAGATGCAGAGAAAAACTTCTCGGGCCCCAGGATGATTTAAAGCCTCAGTCTTAGGGCTCTTGGCTCAATCAGTGCTGCTGGAGGACTTTCTGCTCTTGGCCTCCCTACCCTCACGAGGAAGGGTAACCTGGAGAGTTCAGCCCCTCCACCCCGTGCCAATGCAGCCCAGACCAGAGGCCAGCCTAACCTCGTGGGTGGAAAGTGGAACTTAAAAGAATTTAAATCACTGCACACCCATGTTCACAACAGCCATAAGGTGGAAGCAACCCAAGTGTCCATTGATGGAAGAATAAAGCAAATGTGGTATATACATGCAATGGAATGTTAGTCAGCCTTAAAAAGGAAGGAAATTCTCAGGGTGGCCGGTTAGCTCAGATGATTAGAGCGTGAGCGCTTAACAACAAGGTTGCTGGTTCAATCCCCACAGGGGCCAGTAAGCTGCGCCCTCCACAACTAGATAGAAACAACTACTTGACTTGGAGCTGATGGGTCCTGGAAAAACACACTTAAAAATAAAAAAATGGAAGGAAATTCTAATACATGTTCCAACATGGATGAACCTTGAGGACCTGGTGTGATGTGAGACACACTAGTCACAAAAAGACAAATACTGCATGATTTTACCTCTCTGAGGTACCTGGAATAGTCAAATTCATAGGGACAGAACGTAGAAGGGTGGTTGCCAGCGGGAGGGGATAGAAGCAAAGGGGAGTTGTTGTTTAATGGGTACAGTTTCAGTTGTGCAAGATGAAAAGGTTCCGGAGATTAGTTGCACAACATGTGAATGTACTAAATACCACTGAACTGTACACTTAAAAATGGTTACGATGGTAAACTTTATGTTTATGTGTATTTTATCACAATTAAAAAATTTAAGCCCAAATCTTAGATCACGTCCAAGGCCCTAGTGATCTGGCCCAAGACAACACCGCTTACCCCTCTCATGGGCTCCTCGGGCTTACCCTTCTGGGCCTCTTGGCCTTCTTTCTGTTCCTAAGCAGTTTGTGGCTGCCTCAGGGCCTTTGCGCTGGCTGTGCCTTCTGCTGGGAATGTGCCACCCTGAGGTCACTACATGCTGCTCATTACTCCCCTCTCGGGCCAGGAGTTACCTTCTCGGAGGCGTCTTCTAAACTGATCTTGTTTAGTCACATGACTTGCTGGCTGCCTGCCCCAGACCCCCGGACAGTGGCCTGGCCCACCACATTCCCTGTTGCACCCCTAAACTAGCACAGGGGCACTCAATAACGAATCAGCGGGTAAATAAATGAGTCTTGCCAACGGCCTAGAGGTGTTAGAAGAGAGCCCCCCGAAGTCATGAAGCTCTCTGAGCCACAACCAAAGGAGGGAGTATAGCAAGTTAATTCTTAATTATATACACTAATGAACAAGAAAAGCCTTGGCTAATCAAAACCTAATAATGCCCAAACCAGTAGCAGTTGGCTTTGGATACAGGTGGAATCATAGTTATGCACTGGCTGGGCTCCAGTATCTCAGGAACTGGCTCCACACCCTATCCTGGGGTGATGTACCTCATGCAGAGGTCCAATACCCCATCTTGGGACAGTATACCCCATCCTGGAGTTCAGGGGCCCAGGTTGGAACGGGGGTATGTTCAGGGGGCTGCAAATGCCCCTGGGAGGTGTAGGACTGGCAACACATCCCCCCAAGGTGGCCTCAGTCCCTCAGCAGCAGGCTCCATCCATCTTCCAGGCAAGAGGTACACAATCACAGCTTCCCCAGCAGCCCTGCCGGGCCCATGCTGATCGCCAAGATGACGGTAATTACTATTATTGTTGTTATTTGCTGGGATTGGTGTGTTGTGCGCTCTTGAAGACCTGTGAGTCTTCGCCTGTTAGACACAGGGCAGGCCAGAAACTCAGGCAGGGCAGCGGCAGGACACAAGGCTTGTTATTTTTTCAGGATGGGGGAAGGATGAAAGCTGTGTTTATTCCCAAAACATGGCGAGGGTGCTACAGAATGAATAAAGAGTAAGGAGAATCCATCCTGCCTCCTTCTTGCAGCAGCATCTTCTTGAAGTAGACGTTTGAGAGTGCCACCCCGCTCAGACCCTCCCCCCCCATAGTACCTGCAGAATTCCAACCAAATTCCTTACCATGATGGCCAGTGCTCCTCCCACGTGTCCTCGGCTCCCTGGCCAGTCATATTCTCATCGCAGCCCTGGGCTCAGCCTGCCAGACTGCTGCCCCCCTCCAGCACCCCATAGCTTCTACACCTGCTGCTTCTACTCCTTCAGCCCAGAAGGTCCTTCCTCCTCTCACTGCCTCGCAAATCCCAGTCATCCTTAAATGCATACCTCAAACACCACCCCTGTCACCTAGTTCTTTCTTCTCTGTGTTCCCTGATTCGTCGCTCGTACCTCTGCACAGTAGGGAGAGGCCATCACCTCTTGAAGGTGAAGACTGATGTTCTGGGACGTGCTTGGCAAATCTCCCCAACCCTCTGTGACTAACTATGGCTCCTCTCTTGGGGTCAACCAGCTCGCCAATCATTGCCTTGCCCGTGCAGACACTAGTAATCAATCACAGATCCTTTTTCTATTGAATCTACATTCACCTTCAGAATACTTCACAACACTGGATTCCATGCAGTCACTACCAGTCAATCCTAACAGGCACGTGAGAACAAGCCTTTTGCCATCTGTGACCTGAAAGGACTTCACATCAGCCCTGATTTACTGTCCCTTTCTATCCAGGGGCCAAGGATCTAGGGCCAAGGTCAGCCCCTACCAGACTCAGGGTTTTTTGGAGGGAGAGAATTAGGCTTAGAGTCTACAGGCAAGCTCAGAAACGGACTAATTACGGCTAACGAGAGAACCAAACAGATAAAGCCCCTTCTCATCTTTGCAGAAGGAGGATCAGGGGTCCTGACCGGGAGACGACTGCTTGGGACAGGGCTACACATCGGTGAGTAGTTGAGTAGTCACCAATGGAAAGCCCCTAATCCCAACTCAGATTACAGGTCATGGGTTATGATCAGGCTTTTCTGAGAATGATCACCACCACGACCCCTCCATGGCCGTCAGGCCTGCTACATCAGGAGGGAAACCCGTCTTCCTGCTTCTGGTCTGGAGGGGCCTGGCTGCTCTGGCCTTGGTCTCTGCCAGAGCCAGGGGCTCCTGTCCTCCCTTCTTCCCTGGAATGAGCCCCCCCAGAGCCTGGGCTGGCCTAGGAGTCTGTATCTCATTTGTCTTCCCTCTGGATCAGACAGGCCCATTAAGTGCCTTGATTCCTGAGAATAATCTCATTTGTCCTAGGTTTCCCCTCCCGCTTTCCTGACTTCAGTCAGGCTCCTTCCTTCTAGTCCCCCTGGATCTTGAACTTGGTTTGACCTCAGGCGAGCCAATTTTTGTTTTGGGCATTTTTCTGTTGTCCTACACCTACCTGGAGGAAGCCAGAATGAGATCTGATGCTGACTCTTCTCTCCTGAGAGGTAGGTGGCCTCAAGCTTGCCCTGCACTGACCAACAAATTCACTCTTATCAGAAAACCCTTGTCCTGGATAAAGGGAGTGATCTCTGTCTCCAAAACTCACAGGCCATCTACATATCCTTTCTCCTACAGCTTGGTCCACAAACAGTAGTCAGCATGAACTGTCTAAGAAGGAAACTAGTATTTGTTAGGCACGTACTATTTGCCAGGCAGCGTGCGCAATGGTTTTCATTCCATGTCATCTATTTCTCACAGTGGCCTTGCAGAGAGGGGTTAGCGTCCCCACTACACATTGAGAAAACAGGCTCAGAGGGGTAAAGTGACCTACTCAAGGTCACATAGCTAGGAGGTGGCAGAGCAAGGATTTGAACCCTTCTATCTGACTCAGAATTCATGTTCCTTCCACCACCCTCAGGGCTTTGATCACAAATTCTTTTATCCAAGCATCTAAACACTGCCTTCTGCTCACCCCACAGAGACTGACCCCCATGAAGACCCCCAGGCCCCTCCATGTTTTACGCTGCTCTGGCTCCTGGGTTACCTGGCTGTCCTGAAGGTGAGTACTCTTGAGGCAGGGACTGTGGGGAGCCCCCTCCATCACCCTGGCTTTCTACCGCCCACTCATCACCTGCCAGCAACATGGTGATTTCCTGAGGGTCAGAAAAGGGGTGGTTGGCTCATCTGGGCACACAAGTATCAGATGACAAAGAGGACGGGAAAGAAGGAGACACGAAACAGACCAGGATGATATGAAATCAGATGCTTTGGTGGTGGGGAAGAGTAGGAGCTACATGTTGTTATTTTAAATTAATAAAGCACAAGAGGAAAGATCATACATTAAACACCAATATTTGAGGGATCTAGCCCTGAGTTTCAGAAGCCTAGAGCTGTTCTGCTTCTGGCACAACACAGCAAATAAAAGCCATCATTGCCAAGGGCTGCCAGGCCCGGTGCAGGTACCAAGGTGTTCTCAGCACCTATAACCTCATGAGTCAGAGAGAGGTTAAGTTCCTTGTCTAAAGCGCATGACAGAGCTGGGACGGTTCCCTGACCCTTCTAATCCCCATGCCACCATTATCAGCCTTCATTCATTCACTCAACAAACATTGTCTGAGCACCTGCTCTGTCCCAGACATTGCTCTAGGCACTGGTGATACAACAAGGAACAAAACAGACAGGAGTCCCTGCCCTCCTGGAGCTGACACTCAGTGTACAGATCTGCATTTCCTTTAAGCCACAGACTTTTCCTAGCGTTTCACTGGCACATTTGGGAAGCACAAGCATGACTTTAGTGTCTAGTCACAGCCTCGATATAGGTGTTCCCACCATTCCCCCTGGTTTACAGGCCCAGGCCCAGGATGAGCACTCCTCAGTATGGCAGGGGACAGAGAACTTGGGACACAGGATCAAAACTCAGACTAAGCTTGGAGAGGAAGGCAGCCTCAGTGAAATCCCTTTATTAAGGCAGAGAAACAGTCAGGCCTAGAACTAACATGGCTGCCACTGGTTGGCGCTCAGCCACAACTTCCTGATGACCCTGGGCAGGTCATTCACGGCTCTGAGCCTCCCTTTTCTTCACTGACACCGTGAGAGGCTGACACCAATGGCCAACGCACAGAGGTCCTTGGGGGAGAATCGAATCCAAGTTTGAGAAACATGTCACAGGTCACGAATTTGTGGGCGTTGTGTGGAGAAGGACGCTGAGGCTGCATCTGAGTTCAGCAAGGAAAAGACACCTGATGGGAGTAGGGGACGGGGGGAGCTGTATATGGGCCACACATTCGCACTCTTGATGAGGCCAACAAGCTCATTTTACAAAGACAAAGTCAGGGCTGGGTGGCTCAGTGACTCGTCCATGGTCACCCAGCACAGTTCCAGGTGGCAGAGCTGAGACTCAGACACCCTGGGTTCTCCAGGATCCTTCCCACAGCCCCACATTAAAGTCCCTCCTCGTTAAAATACCTGCACGATTATGATTCTGTTTGCCACACACTACAAGGCACTGGGAAGGAGAAAAGGGCAGAGATGACCCAGACCGGCTTGCAAGGCTTTACAATCTGGTGGAGATGCTCGGAAATGAGCCTGGCCAGACAGCCAGTGTCCAGGGTAGACTGGATATTCCCTTCTGCTCAGGATAGGAGCCCGAACACAAGATAGCCATGAAGAAAGGGGCTCCAGAATGCGCTGTTTGACCTTCCTGAGTCCTTGCTGCAGCTCCCCGGCCCACGGGGGCTGAAGACCTGTCACAGGGTCTGGGAGAGCCAAGCCGTAGTTACCAGATTTAATAACAGTGATAATAAAGGGGTGGGTATTTTTTTCCCTTTTCCTGAAACTTTTCAATTCATTGAACTGTTCAATTAACTTTACAAAAGGAAATGTGGAAAAATGATGGCAAATTGAACTTGACATTATCATTAAAATAAACAGAGCACTGCAGGCCATTAAAGCCGCACTAAGAGATTATCCAAATATTCGCAGGCATGCGCTGACTCCTTCCTGCTCAGAGGGACCCTGGTGCTTCCCTCCTGCCCTGAACTGGCACACCCTGCCTGTCACCACTCACATTCCCCCTAAAGCTCAGAAAGAGGCCATGCTAACGGCACCCATGTCACAACCTCCCCAGTGTGACAGGGAACGTGAGGGGAGGGCGAGAGCTCCCGCAGCGAGGCCAGCCTCTGCTAACAGACTGCTGTCTCCACGGTGTCCTTTTCTTCTCCTACAAATGATGGGGAACTTCAGTCCTGTGGATCTCAGGCCTGGCTGCATGTTAAATTCATCTGTGGCACTTTTGCGACTCCAGATGCCCAGGGGTAGCCCCCCCTGGCCAAGTACATCAGAGTCTTTGGGGAGGGACACAAGCATGAGAATTTTAAAAACAAAAAACAAAAGCCCCAGGAGATTCCCACGGGGGCCTGGGTTGAAAACCAAGAACTAGATGGTCCCTGGTGCTCCTTCAATCTTCAGGACTAATCTAAAAACGATGACGCAGGAAAACCCATAGGTCAATGGTTCCCAAACTTGTCAGCATCTTGGAATCACCTGGAGCTTTTCAATAACACCCGTGCCCGTGTCGCACACCCCAAACTTGTGATGAATTGGTCTGGGGTACACCTAGGGTTTGGAAAGTTCTACATTTCTAGGTGATTCTAACGTGCAGGTGAGATTGGACATGACTGCTGTGGGTGGCGTCTTCACCCGGCCAACAGGAAAGCCAGCTTCCTGATGACCCTCCTCCAGGACACCCCAAACCTTCAAATGTAGGGGTGCTCCCAGGCATATTCAGCTTAGGCCAAGTCCACAGGCAAGACAGAAAAAGAAAAAATACATATTTGCTTTGTTCCCATGTTCGCAATTTTCTAAATCCCAGTATTAAAAAAAAAAAGTTAATTCATGGTTTTGAAGCTGTGAATCTCCACCTGATTTCATATAAGTATCACCTGGGAAACTTCTAAAACTAAGGATGCCCAGGTCCTAGCCCCTAAGGATTCTGTTTTAATTCATTGGTCTGGTACATGACCCACACATCAATGTTTTGTTATACAGTAAGAACTCAACGTCCTCAATAAGTTCTGTGACTTTAAGCGAAAGGATGTATACCAAAACCGATTTTACCATAGGCCAATTGATGTAAACAAGAGTTATGTTCCTACGGCATCTCATCAGTGTTAGAATGAAACAACACTGAATGAAATGACGCTATTCGAGGAGTAGTTCCAATGTGCAACCAAGCTGAGAATCATTGGGTCAGAGAAGCAGTTCTCAAACTTGAGCCTTCATCCAAATCACCAGGAGAGCTTGTTCAAAAGGCAGATTCGTGGGTCCCACGCAGAAGTTCTGGTTCAGAATTTGCATTTCTAAAATGCTTCCAGGAGATAAGGCCACAACTTTGAGAACCACAGGGTTAGAGCTTCAGTGGGCCCAGGTCCTAGTCACTTAAAGTTCATTTCAAAGGTAGTTTGGACCTTTAGGGCCTGACTTCAGAATGCCATCCCCTCCTATGGCCCCACTGTCCGTCCCTTAGCTAGAGCCCAAGCCCCAGCGGCCACTTCTCTTCATCACTCAGCAGCAGGAAAGCAAACTAAGGACCTAAGAATGGTGCAACCAAAAAAGCAGGTAAGAAGACACCTTTCCCTCACCCCTGCTATCCCTCCCACCTCCCCCTTCAAGAGAGGCCAAAAAAGTCCCTTGGGAAATCACTTCCTCTTTGAGGAGACTCATAATTACCCACAACGATCACAGCACCATTCATTTTGCTCTAAAATTAATACATCACGTTGAGAATGATATCGCACTAATTTATCACAAGATTTATGAAACTTGCACTTTTTCTAATGAGATTTATGCAAATGCCGCTCTTGCCTCTGTTTGTGTTTTTAAAAGTTTTGACAGGGAAGTGGGAATCCAGCCCCGCTGGCAGAGGCCCTGTCCCGACTCACCGGCTGGGGAGAAGGGGGCTGTGTGGCAATGCCTGCCCTTGGAGGGCCCCAGGGGAGCAAGCCCCTTTGGCCTTCCCAGTTGGCTCATCCCCCCAGTCCCATCTCTCCCAGGTACACCCTTATTTATGTGGGCCGGTCCTCTCAGCAGGCTCACCTGCTCCTCAATGGGGAGGCAGTTCTAGGTGGTGAGGCTGGTTCCCTAGGTGAGCATGGATCTCTCATCTCATCAGAGGATGAAGGCCCTCCGTCTGTGAGGACACCTGTGGTAGCAGTGTTCCATTAGCCAGGGTGTGACATAAGACAGGCACACGGGATGAGACATTTGAGGTGACACTCACTCTCAGGTGCTGACTCCGTACTTGCACACGTCTCAGAGAGTCCCCTAAAATTGTGTGCCCTGGGCACCTCACTTACCTCACCCTGGTCCTGGCCTTGCCACTCGCTACCATGTACTGAGTACCGACTATATGACGAGCACTCTGTTAAGCACGTCACAGGCACGATCTCAGTTAACATTGAGCACAAATCTGTGAGGAAGGTAGTCCCACACTCAAATGAGGAAATTAAGTCTCAGAGAGGTTTAGCAACTCGCCCAAGATCACACAGCAAGGAAGAGGTAGAGCCAGGATTCAAACCAGGACCACCTGACCCTGAAGATAATGTTCTTATTCAGTACTGGGCCCAAATGATTCACAGGGGCCTTCCCTTTTCTAGGGGTTTAGTAACACTCCACATCTCCAAGGGTCACATCCCACATACTCAGTTACCCAGAGCACTGATGAAAAGCAGGAAAGTAGCCAAGGGCTCTGAGCAGCTAAAAGTCATGGTACAAAATACATGCACTACATTTCAAACCAGTTTATGAGAAAGAAAGATGTGGTCAGGTCCTCACTCAGAGCCTGTTTACTCTTACTTTACATACAATTATAACTAGCTTGGTGCTTTTTTTTTTTTTCCAGTTCATAGAACTCTCAAGCAGATACCTGAAAAATATCTGGAAACAATAAACAACAGCGTCTGCTGCTCACAAAAGGGAAAGGTCAAAACTCTCCGAAAAGTGAGAACTTAAAATCATCTCAGTCCCTTCACTAGCTCCTGTCAATGACAATGCATCATCGCAGAGAGCTAGTCATTGTGATGTGCTCAATGATGTGCCAGAAAGTGCAGAATGATGAGTCATCCCCATGTAAGAGGGCAGGTACTATATAATAGGTCTTATGAATATTCCATGCAAGTCATTATAATTATAAAAAGATTTTGTGCTTAAAGAAATGCTTCCCAAAGTGTATTTCACGAATCATTAATTCCCTTGGAGGCTAACGGTACTCCATGAAAAAGTGTTCTTTGGTCAAAAAGGTCTAGGGAACACTGCATTTTAAAAAAATTTAAACAGGTTTCTTTCTTGCAGGACCTCTCGGAGCCTTTATCACACTTACATGCATTGTGAAGCCCCACACAGTGGTCGAGAAGATACAGCTTTCCCCGAATTTATTTGGCCATGAAACCTTGCTTCCAACAGCATCTCAAAGGACATCAGTGGCTCAGGAAATAAGAATTGGAGAAAACCGAACCAGGAACTTTTCTGGATATTTTTACTTGAGGCACATTTCTTTCTTGGGGTAGGTGGAGAGATGGATGGATGGATGGATGGATGGATGGATGGATGGATGGATGGATATGGATGAGTGGGAAGGTGGCTGGGTAGGTGAGTTGATAGGTGGGTGGAAGGATAAATGAACAAATGGGTAAAGGAACAAACAAATGAATAAGCTGTTCTCATCCCAGGAGCACATAAGAGCGTCTCATGTCAGAGCCTCTAAGACGGAGGGCGACATACGAGTACAGTCTGAGACAGTTCCTCCACGTGATTCAGCCGTCTCCCTGCCACGTTGTAAGTCAGTGCATCATGAGTAGGGACGCTGGGCCTGCTTAGCTGGGTGGCAGGTGGGCTACTTTTCACACAGACCACACCTTGAGCATCTGAGGTAATACTCATAATAACTTTAAATATGTATATGATGCCCAACATTCAGAAAGTACTTTCCTGGCCACGGATTCCGCGTTTCCCACCGCCACATCCCCACGCAGGGGGCCAGCCAATGGCTACATGCACTGTTAACGCTGAAGAGACTATGGCTCAGCACAGTTGAGTGATGGGTCCAGAGTGAACTAATGAGGGCTCCCGGAATCGGAGTCAGAGACCCCAGTCCCACTCCTGCCCCCATCTATGTAACCAAAGCCAGTCACTCTACCTCAGTGGCCTTGTTCCTGCCTCAGAAGGCTGTGACAAGGGCCAAGTCAGACAACAGAAGAGAGAGCACTTCATAAATCCAAGACATCCAAAAGGGGTTTCAACACCCCCATAGGAGACCCACCGCACTTCACACTCGGTGTCCTAACTAAGTGCTGATCTTCTGGGCTGACTCTGCCACCTGTGAGCACCCCAATGCAGAGACTGTGCCCTTGTTCCCTGCTGTGTCCCTGGAGCCTGGTCTAGTGCCTGGCACAAGACAGGCCATCAGTGTCTATTGGACAAATACGTGATTGAATGAATGAAGTGACGAATCACTGCGTAAACACAGGCGCTATGGTTCTCGAGTTTGCAGGAATGTGGTTCCAGTCATGCTAACGCCATACCACCGACTCCATCCCAGGAGCTGTCTTTGTTTGAGGGGCAGAGAGAAGAGAGCAAGAGCCAGACAGCCTTCCCAATGCCCAACATGCCAGGGGCCTGACTGACTGGAAGGGATGTCCTTTAATTCTGTGTGTTTCATTTTTAATTAGGTGGAAGGTAACCTTGTGGAGTCCTCAGAGGTTCTCTTTCCATTGGAATCAGGATTCTTCTTCCCACTCACCTGTGGACAGAGCTGGGCGCTCTCAGGCCCCACACTGTGGAAATGATAGACACTAGTGGGTGGGAGGTGGGAACAAGGAAGTGAAGAGTTACTGCAGAGGGGGTCCTCTTGCCATTTAGCCAAGGAACTATGCAGAGATGGTTACCTATCCACCTTCGCACCCTCACTTGTCACCCCCTGGTTTTCAGGACCCTCATCTCTGAACATTAGGGGTATAATTCACTTTTAGAAACTTGTGGGCAAGACTCTGAGCTCTTCCTGTTTTCTCTCTCTGGCTGGGTCTTCCCTCTTAAATTGTTCCCTGCAGCCTACGGGTGTTCCAAGCGACCTAGAAAGGGAGGTAGAGGACACGTGCTTCATCCCCTCTAGGTCCCTCTGTCCTTCACCGCAGACAGGGCCTGGGGCTGGGCAGCTGGTGCCATTTCCCCTCTAGAGCAGGTCACAAGGTGCAGCAGGATGCCCCCAACCTCCCGCCACCACCAGACAAATGCACAGAGCCCTGGCTGCCCCCCATCCCCACCTTACCAAGGACTGATGTGGCACCATACAGACCTGTGCATCATGGGGCAAAGAGCGCCTGAGTGTGGCCTCCCAGGGCTGCTGTGGCCACGACCTGCTGACGTTCCAGTGGAGAAGGGGGTCCTTTGGCTCCAGTTGGAATCACAGAATGTCAGAGGTGATGGGGTCTCAGACACCATGAAGCACCCATGGGTTACTTGTAGGAACTCTGAGGCCCAGGGGTGGGTGGGGGCAGGTTGAGGTCCCTCATACAGTGATAAAGTCAAGACCAAAATCCTGCTCTTCTTTGTCACAATTAAGTGCTTTTTTAAAAAAAACACAAAACACCCTCATCTCTTTCCCCCTAACCATCAACTTTGCTGTATGCCCTTCTTCCCACACGTGGTACAGAATATATCAAGACAACGTCAAAGAACAAAATGTGGTATTTCTAATTACATCACAAATGAAGGGCATAGACTGTGACCTTAGTTTAGGTTATTAAAGAAAAGAGTCAATTCCTCTGAGAGCAACTCAGTCAAATCAATCACCACCACAGTGGTTCAATAAAAGCCCTTACTGGTAGTCAAGTGCTGAGGCCAAGGTCAAGTTTGGAGGGTGACCTATGGTTGCACTTCAGCTATATGCCCAAGACTGTGTGAATCTGTTTTCTTGACTGGGGACCTCAATGTCGTCTCAAGGTGACTGATGTTTCCTAGGGGTGTGCTGTGGGCAGGGAGCTGCTGAGTTAGCGGTGCTGGATGGAAGGAAGCACGGGGCAGGGGGAGGTCCCCATTTGCCCAAGAGAGCCATACGCATCCAGGCCACAAAACGTGATGGCACAACGCCACGGCAGCACCCCCTCAGAGACCCAGCCTTGGGTCCACAAAGGAAGCCCCCTCAGAGACCACAAAGGAAGCCTTGGCTCCCGTGAGCATTCTCCATGCAGGCAGGGTGCTGGGCTCCTCCCCAACTCCCATTTCCCTCCACCTTATAGCCTCACAGTGGGCAAAGAGGAAGGGCAGAGAACCAATTCCAGCATGGTCACTGCCCAAGGTGAGTGAGCTTGTGGGGCTGCCAGAGAGAGAGTAATTGAAGTCTTCCCCACGTCCCCACCACACAGCCAGCCGGGGGGTACTCTCTGGGGAGACCTCCATCACCCACTCTCACCCCAGCTGTGATCACAGGACCCAGGGGCTGGCAGCGTCACTCTCGTACACCTAATGCATGCATGTAGGGTCTCTGGCCACTAGGGTTTCCAAATGGCACCAAAAGTCTCAGTTGGTGGATATGGTCAAAGGGTATAAAATCTCAGTCATGCAAGATGAATAAGTTCTGAGGATCTAATGTGACTGTAGTTTACAATGCTGTACTGTACACCTGGCTGTTCTTAATAAGATTCATTCAAGTAGCCCTGGTTCTGCTATCAACTGCTGGGTTGGAAAGTCCTTTGGCCTCGCTTTCTTTGTTTGTAATATGATGACCTTCCATTCTATCAACTAATCCACCCGTTACTCCCCGACTCAGTTAACATTTACGAAAATCTATCACGTGGCCTCAGCACGTGTGCCAGACACACAACTAGACAGTGAGAATCAACAAAACTCATTATATAGAGAAGATAGAGAAAATCCTGCTCGCAAACAAGCCCTAGTTTAAAAATGGTCTTGGTTTCTGATTCTGGCAACACCGGGTAAAATGTTTTAAAACTTATTGAATGGATAAATAAGTTGATAAGAAAACAAGAAATACTCAGGTCAAATACTAAGTGAAAGGAGAAACCCCGGCTGGCTCATGCCTCAGGGTCAGTTACTGAACCAGATAAACCTGAGTTTTCACTGTCATAGCCCTCAGGGCTCAGAAAAGAGGGGAAAAAGCCCAGAGACCACTGTACCCCACTCAGGGTAGGGAGTCTAATAGAAAACCATCCCCACTAAAGCAGGGACCCCCAAGAACCATACCCTTAGTATAAGGGTGAACTAGAAATAAATCTGTACTACCACATGAACCAGGAGTCTTTAAAAAATGCTTCTCTGAACTCGTGGTGCTGAACAGAAAGGGGAACATGGCCCTTAAGGATCCATAACCACTGTAAGGCCCACATAAGTGTCTGCAGCCCACGTTCACGTTGCCTGGATACCTAAAAATCTTTAAGCAAAAAATTTAATTTAAAGTGGTCCAGACATGTAGTAAGCCTAAATGCTTACTAAAACAAATAGAAATTCTTTCTGGAGTAACCCACTAAAAGTCTCAGGTCTCAAAGAATCACTCCCCTCACCCTGCCAGCCACATAAGGAGTTCACAGTCAAAATGAACATACACACAAAACACCATGACTGAAAACCTGAAATAGAAACAGACGGTATCATCAGGCCCTCGCACACTTCAGGTATTGGAATTATCCAGCATTGAATATAAAATATGTTTACTAAAAAGTGCTTCGAGAACCCAAAGAGAGGCTTGCCACTATGAATCAAGAACAAGGAAATTTTAAACAGGGATCAAAGAGAGTACCCCGAAATCAAAATATGATCATTCAAATTTCAAATGTGTTGATTTAACTGAAGATTAGACATGGCTGAAAAGTGAATTGGTGAAATTGAAAGACAAAAATTGAAGAAGTTGTCCAGAATGCAGCACAGAGTCAGAGATGGAAAATATAACAGAGAGGCTAAGAAGCATGAAGGATAAAATCAAATGGTCTAACCTATATTTAACTGGAGATTCCAGAAGCAAAGAATGGACAGAAGCAATATTTGAAGAGATAATGGCTGAGAGTGTTCCAGAATTGATCAGACTCCAACCTATAGATTCAAGAAACCCAGTGAAACCCAAGCCCAAAAAATAAATAGAAATTCACACCAGATAAGTCATAGCAAAACTGTAAAACACCAAAGAAAAACAGAGTATTTTAAAAGCAACCAGAGAAGCAAAATGGACTACCATCAAAGAACCAACATTTTAAACTGGGAGCTAATTTTAGCAACAACAATGGCTGCCTAAGTCCATCGATGGATACATTCAGTGTGCTGAGAGAAAGTAAATGCCAACCTAGAATTTTCTATCAAGCAAAAATATCTTCTAAGAACAAGGTGAAACAAAGACAATGTTCAGACTATTTAACTGGTCTCTTTAGGAATCAATGAAGTCACAGGCACACTGTCCGGGTCAGGGAGGAAAAGGAGATGAACAAAGTTCAGGTGGGGATGGTGCTGCTCTAAAGGAGGTCGCTTTCTTGGTTCCAGCTGATTGTTGCCAGATCCAATCAACAAAAACTGGAAATCCATGTTTTGACGCAAAACTTCCCAGTGTTTAAGTGTTGGCAACCAATCGGATATTTCAAGACACCCTGAGTGGGCCAAATAAAGCAACATAGGAACAAAATGCAGCGAGTGAGTCCCTGGTGCATACTATTAGCTGGGGAACACAAATGACCAAAAAAAACACGATGGGGTAAAGGGTGCCAAAGTAGCCAGGGCAGCACCAGAAAAAGGCTGTGCAGACAAACCCGGCAGCCCCGGAGGCCCAGGACTGCCAGGTAGCCTTCATTCCCAGGGGAAAGAGTTCCCATCTTTTTCTCTGAGCCCTGTATCCAAACTCACAGCATCCCATACTCAGGAGAAGGTGCCAGGCCAAAGTTCCTCTGTCTGGAAGGCCTCGCACTTCCTTTCTCCTAGTAAATGCCTTCTCCTCCACACTTCATCCCAGATACCTCTTGGGGGTGAAGGGGGAGGAGTGGGGAGGAGCCTTCCCTGACCCACCCTCAAAGATGCTTGTGCTTGCTGCTATCAGACCACGTACTTACCACATGAAGTAACATGTCTGTGGTCCATCTCCCCACCTTCTAGAGAGCCTGACCTTGGCTCTCTTGCAGGGCATGGGGTAGGCAGGCACACAGTGGGCAACAGCTGAGGTTCCCAGAAAGGTACAGACAGGGGTAGGGAGTGTGACCCTGGGAATGCAGGCTCCTGCACATGCAAACTCTCTATCCCGAGTGCACAGGGTGGATATATTAGGCAAAGGACCTCCAGGCAGGTTGCATAAACGATCATGAAAAGCATTAATGAGCAAAAACTAGTAAGGAAGCAGGTTGTTTTTATGCGTGGGGTGGGGGAAGGAGAGAAGAGAAGCAGCAGCCAGCCTGAGGAGTAGACTGAGTCTCCTCAAATGCTCATTAGGGTGCGCTAGGCACGGGGTGACCATGGTGGGCAAGACGGCCTTCCCCAAGCTTATGATCTGGGGGTGGAGACAGACCCTAAATAAATCATCGTACTACGAATTATGTGATGACAGTGACAATAGGGCCATATGGAGAAAAGTGAGCAGCTAGGCGCTACCACGCCAAAGGATTTAACCATTCTTTCCCTTCTTTGTGCTTTTAATAATTATTTGCTCTTTCTTTATGAAATAATTAACTTACACCATTCAAAATTCAAATGACACAAAAAGCCCCTACCTGCATAGTCCTAGCCCTGCAAGCAACCACTGCTTTCAGTTTCTTTTGTATCTTTCCAGAGATACGTTTACGTTTTGCATACCCAAATATATATATATATACAAACACATATACACACACACGTATTTATGTCTACCTCTTCCTCTCTCTTTGTTAACACACGTGGTAGTCCACTACTGTGCACTCTGCCGTATCTCTGTCAGTACAGTTTAGAGCTAAAGGAAATGACGTGTGAACTTGGACTTGGAGGCTACGCTGAAGTTCCGTAGATGAGAAGGAGAGAGGACCTTTCCAAGCAGAGGAGACAATGTGTTCCAGATCTACCTTGGAGAGGTGAGGGAGGGGGGCTGCTTCTGCCAACAGGGGAAGGGCACAAAGCAGATGCCTTCCCCACAGGGAGGCGCCCTCCCAGTACAGTCTGTGCCCCGTGATTGATTGATGGAGGGTACAGAGGCCTGGCTCCCTGCCTCAATCTGCATCATCCCAGCCCCAGAGCTCCCCTGAGGATCCACTGAGGCACGACCCTGCTTCTCCACCTGCCCAATCCTGCCGCCCTCTCTCCAGCACACCCCAATAAAACTCCTGCATACAAATCTCCATCTCAGAGTCTGTTTCTAGGGAATCGGACTAAGACAATGAGAAGTGGTCCACGAGCAGGAGAGTTGGACTTTGCCTTGCCAGGTTCAAGTCCACCCTCCCCCTTACTGATGATGTAACTGAGCCTCCGTTTTCCATCTATAAAATGAGGACTATGACACTAGTCCCACTCTATTGGAGACCTGGTATGAGATAATATTTGGGGAAACCTTGGTAGTGTTGCTAACTTAAGACACAGACATTACCTGCAGCTGAGTCCCTGCCATGTGTCCCACCTCAGTCTCCACTCCCACCCTCTGCTCTAGGCTGGCCCAGACTACAAAAGCACCCTGCTCCTTCCCTCCTCTGGGTCATTGTGCATGCTCCTCCCCTTCTCCCATCCCATCTTTCCCAGCGCAAGGCTCACCTCCTCTAGGAAGCCTTCCCTGATATCCCCACACTCTCCGCCTCCCTCTCCTCTGTACTCTCAGAGCACCTGGAGTCTCCACCAAATACTCTGTTAATTCAGTGCTTCACAGCAAAATATCCCCAGATGCGGAAGGGAAGGGAACTTGTATATTGGGAGACCCTGTGGATACACAGAGCCTAAAGCAGCAGACCCCAAAGATGAAATTAATTCAAAAGCTTGTGTTTAATATTTTACTTGTTTACATCTTAGTTCCTTCATTTATTCACTCAGTAAATCGATACTGAGTGCCTACATAACACCGAACAGGGCAGGCATGGCTCCTGTCTTCAAGGAGCTTAGAATCCAGTGGCCTGTCTTGAAAAATCTATGTAAATTCTGCATTCTACTCCACAGTATGTTCATGTTTAATATAAAATTCTTATGTCTCCATTCTAGTGTCAAATAAAATCAGCACTCAAGGAAGGTTGGTCAGATTCATCTGTGGCTTCTTGTGTGCCAGCTGGGTCCATGTAGCCCCGCGCGAGAACCCACAGGACGCTTTCTGTTTACAGAATCCGAGCATCCTGGGGACAAGCGAGATGAAAGGTTGCTGGGAGATCAGCCTAGAGCAATCGGTTCCAAACCAGGTCCTGCCACCCGAGAGACAAGCTAATGTGCTTGTCCCGCAGCCATGCCTACCCGCTCCACACACTGCTTTTCTGCCCGCAGCCATGCCTACCCGCGCCATACAATGCTTTTCTGCCCGCAGCCATGCCCACCCGCGCCACACACTGCTTTTCTGCCCGCAGCCATGCCTACCCGCGCCACACACTGCTTTTCTGCCCGCACAACCTCACTTTGTTCAGGCAGCCAATGGAGGATCCTCGACCTGAGAGAGGGAGTGCCATCAGTGGCCTCAGAATCAGAATTGATCTAAAACAAACCGTTTCACTCCCCTTGGCTGACTCTGGTCAATGAGACATAAGGGGAGGTCTGCTTCGGGGCAAGAAGCTCTGTCTTCTCAAAGACAAGCCAAAGAAAAAGCCTTTGGCTCTTTCTCCCTGGCTCCTTCCTGAATGAAGGACAGAGGTGGTGCCTGCAGCTGCAGCAGCCGGAGGACAAAAGGTCACCGCTGGAAGGATGGTGAAAGATAGTAAGAGTCTGAGTCTCTGTTGGTGTCATTCATCCACTAACCAACAGACTCCAGCAGCTGCCAACCTTTAGCCCTCTTTACTCGGAAAACACCAGCCCCTATTTGTTTACACCACTGTCAGCCAATTTTCTGTAACTTGCAGCCAGATACACGCCTAAACAATACAGCTCTTGAGAGCATACAAGAACTTTCACGTAAATTATTCATTCAGTCCTCACAATGCCTGCGAGGTCTCCATTCTGCAGATGAAGAGTATCAGTGCACAGAAGACCAACACCTATTTGTAATAAAAACCCAGCAAACTATGAATAGAAGGGAACTTCCTTAACTCCATAGAATCTACATACCAAAAATCTACAGCAGGTGCTATACTTAACAGAAATAAACTTTAGACATGGGCCCTTTAAGGTCACAAACAAGACAAGGATGCCCACCATTGCAGCTAATGTTTATAGACAACACACTGGGTGGTCAAACTGCATCCCCAAGGTCAAACTGCATCACCAAGGTCATCACCAGAAGGTGGCAGAGCAGGGCCCAGCTCTGATCTCCTGGCTCTCAGTCTTGCTCTCAGCTGAAGGAGCTGTCAGACAGGTATGTGTCTGTAGGACAGAGGACCCCCTATGAGTACCACACAAGCCCTGGGGCCCAAAGAGAGAAGAACCTGCCAGCAGCCACGACTGCTTCACACTGGCCTGCTCCGTGTTTGCAATAAGAGGCGATTCTGAAAGCCTCTCTCTAGGCTGGATCATGCCTCTTGCTGAGTTTCCTACCCACTGCCTCTTTCTCCCACTGCCCTGGAGATGGAGGAGAGAGGAAGATACTTGGCAGGTGTCTTGCAAGCACCTCGGTCCCGTCTGCTTATCTGCGTCCCTGCCACCTCGCCACGGCAAATTGCTTGTTGATAAATGAGGCTATTTAAGAGCGAGTGATACTGGCATTACAGTTATTAATGAGGACAACGTGAAGAGACGTTTAAGAGCGGCCTGACTGTTCTCACATCCTCCCACCTGTGAGTAATGGGGCTGCTGTGCCGCTGGCCCGTGGCCGCCACATCCAGGTACAGGCCCTGAAAAACTGCAGCCATGCTCTGTGGTCTTGGGAGGTGTGGGATATCACAGGCTCCCAGAGCCTTGACTTTGACAGGAGCCCTCGAGCTGGAAGACATAAGCCAGTGCTTCCTCTGGGAGCTCAGGCAGTAAGGATGTGAAAATGTGCATGTGAGAGAGTGTGTGTTTGTACATGTATGCCTGTGCGTGAGCGTGCACGTGTGTGCAGAAGCATGAACGTGGAAACACAGGTAATGTGCATAAGTGAGCACATACACTAACAAGAGTGATTTTTGCTTCACCTACTCCGAGGACTGGAATTTAAACTGTCTGAGCCTCTCTGTCCTCACCTGTAGAATGGGTGTGACAATTGCATCTACCATAGGGACTATAGAAGGATTAAATCAGGTAATCTAGATAAAGGGCTGAGCCCAGGGGCTGGCCCAGAAGAGAAGGCCCAGGAAAAAGCAGGGAGGTTCCCCTTCTTCCCATTGTTGTAATTATTAAGACAAACTTACTTGTGGGAGCAAGTGCCTGGAAGAAAGTGCCAGAGTGGAAGAAAAGAGATGTTGTGTCCCTAGGTTTGTGAAGGATGCTGGGAATAGAGCACAGAGAGGAACAAAAAAAAGGGGCAGGGCTGGTACCTGGCTGGCACGCACCTGTACAGCCAATGTTGTAAAACATTGAAATATTGTTGTGAAAACACTCATTAATAAAGAGCTGTTGCCCCAGGTACTCCCACCCTGCCACCCTGCCCCTCCCCGTAGAGCTCAAACCTCCCACCAGGGATTTGTGGGACCTGCTCCAGCCCCATAGCAGGCCAGTGTCCTCTCAGCACAGCGTGTTCTAAGCTGGAAAGGTTAGGAAACATCATGACTATCACCCATGGCAGGTGTGAGGGTGTGACTTCAGAGCCTGAGGTGTGCGAGGTTGTGCCGGAGAGAGTCGTCAAGTCCTAAGAAAGACCCAGCACCAAAGTGGCTTCCCAGAAAGCCAGGCCCCGGCCCCAAGTGGCATCTGTGCCACTGCTGCATTGTGATTTGTCATTAGGCCCCGTCTTAATCCACGGTCAATGCCAGGATATGTGAACAGAGCTGAGCAGCATTTCAGATCTTCTGCAAAACTGCCGCGGAAGACTGTGGGCTGAGCCCCTCCATGTCCTTTGTACTAAGACCCACATGATCAATTCCTGCTTCAGATTTCCTCCCAGGGAGAAAAACTGCCTCCATAGATTAATGGGCACGCTCTCTGTTGCCTGGAAACACCTCAGTGCGGCTCCCTTTTGGATTTAACCATCAGGACACTTAGGGCCCAATGCAATGCCCCCAAATGTTTAATCTGCTCAACTCTGGCACCCGAAACCTCCTAATCCGTCCGCTTCCCCACATATGCAGCAAAGGGACATTTTACCCCCTGCGTCTCCAGTCACATTGGGCTTCTCCTGTTAAGCCACCCAGGTCCTCTTGGAAGTAAGAAATCTCAAATAAGCCACCAGCCCAGCAACATATGTGATACTCCGACCCTTCACCTGCCCAGCGGCGCGGCCCAGCCTGTGTGTCCTGAGCCCTGAGCCCCAACCCCACCGGTGTCTCTAGGTGGATAAGGCAGCCTCTCTCTTGACTGTGGGGTTCATTCCCCTCCCTGGGCCCAGCTGTCCACCTCGGCCTAGAGAAGAGGAAGCTTTCCAAGGGGCCAGAAACTTCTGGCATCAGCTTTGGAGCAGTGCCGTGGCTGAGAGCAGAAGACAGAGAAGTTTCTCTCCTGGGGTAGGGGGGTGGTAGCTGGGGAGGGGGTGGACCTGCAAGGGATTCTGGGATCTGAGGTCCTTGATGTCAGGGAACTGGACTGTGGGGGTTGAAAACTGGAGGAAACAAAGGAATACAAAGGGAGAAGAGGAGAAGAAGAGAGGAGAGACAGACAAAGAAAGAGAAAAGGAAGGGGCCCTCTGGCCTGGAAGCCCAGGTGCTGGAACGAGGCCGTGGCGGTAGGAAGCACACAGAATGGGGGCAGCCAAGATGCTGACCAGCCCCCACTGCAAAGGGCCTCCATTAAGCTCCTGTTCCTCTGGGGAGGGTGGCTGAGAAGGGGACTCAAGCTAGCCACTGACTCCCCTATCCCTTGCAGACAAGGGCAGCCCAGGCTCTCCAGGCACCACTCAGCAACTGAGCTGACCTAAAATGATGAAGACGCACCCCAGGTATCAGCATCCCGCTCCTCCCTGCCTGGCAGACCACCCTGCCCTGCTGTGGGCCTGTGGGAGCCCATTTACCCGTTTACCCCTTGTAGGCAAGACGACCCCACACAGGATTGCCCCAGCGGTCCCTGCCACAGCTGCCGCAGCTCAGGGAGTTGATGAGAGGAAACTCTTGGTCTCTGGGGTGTGGCTCAGGATCTAATCAGAGGGGAAACTGAGCCAACAAGTCCTTCCCTTCTGTCTGCCCTCTCCAGTGATTTCCCAGCTTCCCATCATAGAAACCTTTCCTCCCTGGCCCTAATTATCCATTGTTTTGACAGAAGCTGGTATTGACTGAACTATTTGCTGACTGGTACCCAAGTGGAGGGACGTGACAGGTCAGGGCCTGGCCCAGGGCACGCGGGGAACCAATGACCTCGATTTCTCGAATGCGAGCTCCAGGAAGAGGCGCCATTCGGATACTCTCCCAAGCGCTGCTCCCTTTCCTGGGGTGTGGGGACCGTCTGCTCCCAAGCACACACCCCTTTCTTCTCTGTTTCCTGACTCCCGAGGGTGGCTGTGAGTGGGCAGCTGGCTGCCTGTAATAGACCTATTTTAGGTAAGCCCCCAAGTTCTAACCCTCACCCCTTCAGTCGTCCCAGCTTCTCTGTACCCTCTGGGGGCAGAGAACGAACGTCCTCCCTTTTACTGCGTCTGTTTATCACAGCACT
This sequence comes from Rhinolophus sinicus, assembly GCF_036562045.2. Classification (NCBI taxonomy): domain Eukaryota; kingdom Metazoa; phylum Chordata; class Mammalia; order Chiroptera; family Rhinolophidae; genus Rhinolophus; species Rhinolophus sinicus. The sequence continues at coordinate 48,937,981 of NC_133757.1, read as the reverse complement.
GCTTTGCAGCCTGGCCCGGACACCCAGGAGAAGCCGGGACACCCACAAGCAGAGCTAAGGTACAGGCCCCAGATGCAGGAAATGGAGCTTCCCCCAGGGCTACAGCTGGATAAGGACCAGGCTTGGAGGTGAGGCTCCCCAGGCGTCTCCAAGTCCCCACCCCCAACCTCAAACCCAGCCCACGGTTCCTGGGCTGTCAGGCTATAGGTTTTCACAAAGCCGTCTTGACGTGTCTGCTTGGAGACCCAAAGGCTGAAAGGGAAACCCCATCTTCCTCTAGGGGCAGGGTCCCTAAAAGGCACTTGATTGCACTACCTCCCTTATGTATCACCCCAATAGCCAGCCCGTCAGCGAGTGCTGTCGAGTCCAGTGCCCACATATACCTCTGTCCACACCCTCTCCAGGTGAGCAGGGGCCACCACAACCGCCTTCTACCTGGTCGCCCTGCACTCATTCAGGCTCCTCTGGCCTTGTCTCCACTCAGATGTCCCAACCCCATCCTTTCCCTCATCAAACCCAGCAGTGGCTTTCCAGGGCTCCGAGGTCACAGAGGCTCCTCCCTAACGCACCCTGTGCAGGTGAAACCTCTCCTGCCTCTGTGCCTGCGCTCCTGCTGCTCGCCTCTGGAACGCTCACCACCACCCTCCCCTTGGTCCTGGTGCGTCTAAGTGGTCCCTCAAGTCTCAGCTCAAACACAGCTTCCTTGGTGGATCCGTCCCTGACGACGGCGAGAACAGGCCGCAGAGCCAGCTGAGCCTCTTCCTTGAGCGCTTGTCGCCATACGGCCTCCCCCTCATTGGAGAGGCCATTTGGTTAACATGGACGCTCACGAGACTGTCAGGCCCTGGAGAGCAGTGTCGTGTCTTGCTCACCACTGTCAACCCAGGGCAAATCCTGGCACACAGTAGGATTTCTTAAATGCGTGTTGAACCCACCACTGCAGAAATGACATGACACGCCTAGAGAGCAATGACAATACATAGACATGCGTAAACACACTACAGATTGAACACCCAGTGCCCTGCCTGCCATCTGTGGCAGTCACATTGTTACCACCCCCTGATACCCTGCGCACTCCCTCACTTCCCAGCCCCTGCGACCCGGTGGGCCATGTACTGGATTTGGCCAATGGGACCAGGAGACATGGAGCAGCAGGGACAAATCCTCCTTACTCTTCCTTCCTTGCTGTGGGGGACTGCAGAGGCCACGTGTTGAGATGGTGGCAGCGCCACGAGATTGAAGCATGCTGGAACTCCGAATTTCTCTGTGGAGGCCGGATGCCCAGTGACCCATCATGCATTTTGTGTGATCAAGAAAGAAACCTATTGTGTTAAGGCCCTGAGAAAATACTGATAAGTACGTGACGGCAGCCATGTCTCTGTCCGGTGGCTCTCCAAGCCCCCGTCGCAGGGTCCCTCATGCACACGTGCACTCACACGTGTGAATGCACGCTCCTCCGAACCTCTCGTGCTGCTCTCACGGCAATGTGTGCTTTGGTGCCCTCGTCTCCCTGCACCCGTTCTGGGCCCCTAGGCCCTCTTCCCCATCCCTGACCCTCACCCTCAGGTGGGTTGGTGCCCCCAGCCCTGATCCTCACCTGGCTCCCCACTCACTAACAGCCCGGCCCCTGGCAGGCCCTCACAGGAATCATGACTCAATAACTATTTAAGATGTAATGCTTCTCAGGAGCACTTTACTTTTTAAAGAATTAAAATTTTAAAGTCCGGAAGAAATGGCACCCTGATGGTGAAATAGCTGGCACTGACAGAAACAAGGACACTTTCTTGGCTCCGTAGAACCTGTCCTGCCCCTCTGCATCCACTCTGCCCCTCACAAAGTTCCCCCTGTAGAGGGGCAAGCTCACCCCTGGCCTCATCTCAACCCCCTACTCCTGCTTATAAGGGACCGAGCTCACCCCTCACCCTCAACTTCGTGGGACAACCTCGCGAAGGCTTCCACCCTGCAGGCTTCCCAAGGAACCTGGAGAAACCATGCTTTGAGAGAAGGGAGAGAGAGGATGAAAGAAATGAGCGTGGGGAAACCCCAAAAACATTAGCCCTCCCTTCCCCTCTCCCTTCACGTGAGGTTAGAGATCAGTCCTCAACGCAGGAAAGAGGTTGGGGAGACAGCTAGGCCTGGGTCTGAATCCTGCCTGCTCTGCGGCCCTGGGCAAGGCACTTAATCTCTCTGAGCCTCATCTATATAATGAGGACAATCATTCCTGCTTCTCAGGGTTGTTCTGAGGATTAAGTAAAGAAACACATCTGAAAGTCCCCGCCTTCGATGGGACACTCAGTAAATGGCCATTCCCTTCCTTTCTCCAACCCCAAGCCATTGAGTCTCATGAGACCAGTGAACACATATAAGAACCAAGGGGACAGATAAACAAGCCCACTGCCTGCTCAACCTCTCCGTTCTTAAAAAAAAAAAAAATGGAGAGGAAAAAAAGGCTTCTTTTTTAGTCATTTGTTAAGTAGGGGCTCTATGAAAATGCTTCACTTATGTATTTCAGGCTTTTGGGAAAGGCTTGTAGATGTCTCCACAGTCACTGGGGTTACTAGTGCACGGCCGGACATGGCTGCCCCTGCATGGAGAGCAGCACCAGAGACCAGGGAGAAACATGGGGGGAGGGGAAGGCATGGCATCCAGAGTCCGCCCAACAGCTCACTACCTGCGGCCCACGTACCCCGCCCAGCATCAGGTCCTGGAAAAGTGGAGTCAGATGCGGTCAGAGCCGCAAACAGACCCTGGTAACCAGCTCTGTGAAACAGGGTGTTCGGGATACCCAGGAGAACAGACAGGGGCAACTCACCGTGATGGGGTAGGGACGGGCGCCATGGAGTGCAGGAAGATAGAGCCTTGAAGGATAAAAAGGAAGCAGCAGAAGGTGGTAGTGACAGGGGATTCCTGGCAAAGAGAAAGGCAGGTGCAAAGGCCCAGAGGCACTAGGCTGCATGATATGGCAACAGAACTGCAAGTCCCCGGACATGGCAGGAGAGGACGGGGCGGTGAAGCAGTGGTGGGAGATGAGGCCGAGAAGCTGAGTGCGGTGGGCAGGGCCTAGATCATCAAGGGACTTGCATACCACACTAAGGAGCTTTTATTTTATCCTGCAGGCAACGGAGAGCTATAGGAGGATATATACAATATGTTATCAATTGTGGTAAAATACACGTAACATAAAATTTACCATTTTAACCATGTTTCAGTGTACAGTTCAGTGGCATTAAATACATTTACAGTGTTCTGCAACCATCACCACTAATTAGCTCGAGAACTTTGCCATCACCCCACATTGACACTCTGTCCCCATTTCCCAGTGAGTCCACATTCCTCCTCCCCTCCCCTGCTCCTGGCCATCACCCTTCTAGTTCTGGCTTTATGAAACTGACTATTCTAAGTACCTCATATTAGTGGAATCATACAATTATTTGTCCTTTTGTGACTGGCTTATTCCACTTAGTATATGTCCTCAAGCTTCATCCATGTTGTAGCAGGTGTCAGAACTTCACTTATTTTCTTCAATTTTTTTTTTATGGTGGTAAAACAAACATAACATAAAGTTTACCATCTTAACCATTTTTAGTTGTATAGCTCAGTGACATGAAGTACATTCACAGTGTTGTGCAACCATCACCCCCATCCATCTCCAGAACTCTGTTACCATCTTGCAAAACTGAAGTTCTATTGCCATTAAACAATAGCAATGGAAGGATTTTAAAGTCGAAGAGTAAACTTAGCTTCATTTGTTTTTTTAGAAGGATTCTTTTGGCAGTCATGTAGAAGATAGGTTTGCGTGGGGTTTGTCTGACCACTTGACAGACACTGAAGGCAAGGAGACGAGGTGGGAGGTTATTAGGAAACCCAGGCCACGAACAGCAAATCACTTTCATTTCATGCACTAATTCTGGTAGATTGGTAATGGCTGCCTGGGGCACTACGTTGAGAAAAGAGAAAGTGCAACAATTGGCTAATATGTCTGGCATGGACACGGGATAAGAGAAATTTGGAGTGAGTGCTGGAGAGTTACCAGTCTGGTCTAAACAGAGATGATAAGAGCCCAGCATAGACAGGAACGGGCAGTATGAGAGGCATTTCCGAATTACAAACAGCAAAACTCAGTGATTTATGTAGCAAATAGGCTTAGGGACACAAAGGTTGACTTGCAAAGTTCTGGCTTAGGTAAGTGGTACCACTAACTTAATTTTGGAAGATAGGTAGGAGACAAATTCTGATTTAGACCTGTGTTTGAGCTGCCTGAGGAATACTTCCGGTGAGGTCCAGGAGACAAGTGAGAGATAAGGAGGGGAAAATCATAGAGGGAGTGGGGAAGTGGGCTAAAGACAGAGGCCTGAGAAGTACCAACATGCAGAGGAGCCAGCGAGGACGGCCAAGGAGGAATGGTCAGAGAGGCAGGAGGGGGTCCTGGGAGAGAGGATGAAGTGGGAGAAAGGCTGGCCACGCGGGATGCTGCACAGAGGATCCCATCCAAGCTCAAGAATAAAGCAGCCCCCATGTTTCCAATGGCCCTCTCTGCACAGTGTCTTTCCAGGCTCTTTCAGAAAACGGTCTCCCTCTGCAGGAGCTCAGAGAGGAGGGGGTCCCCACTCCTGAGGAGGAGGGAACCGGCCAAGTGGGCATGGGAAGGGGAGCAATGCTTGGGGTGAGATCACACAGGTATTTGCTTTATAATATTTCTTTAACCTGTCTGACCGGGGTCTATACACTCTTCTATGTGATATATTTCACAATAGAGGTCCAAAGGGAAAAGAGAAAAAGAGTGTTGTAACAGGCGCATGGCGGACGAGGCCTAGCAGACATCCCCTCCCTAAGCTGTTTGGTGTCCCCTCCTGATGCCACATCTGTCCCCTCAGCCAAGTCAGTGGTTTTCCAATTGGCCATGAAATGTCTGTTCCAGCCCAAATTCCTCCAGAGAACGGCGAGGAGCAAAGTGGAGCTGGGAACACATCGTCTCCCTCCATGGCTTCTCACAGTCACCCGCTGTGTGAGCTGTTTCTCTGTTCAGAGCGCTCCTCGGTTCCCATCAAACAAATCATTAAAGGTCTGTAAGCCCCTAGTGGGGGTAGGAGCCCTGTGTACCAACCAGAGGGGCAGAGGATTTCAGAAATAACCTCAACCACCCTCTCATTCTGAAGGGCAGAAACTGAGGCCCGGAGAGGACATCCCAGCTGCTTAGGCCCCACAGCCAACTGGAAATGGAGCCAGAGCTCAACCCAGGCCCGACTCACAGGCTGGTGTTCCTCCCATCCATCTCCGGTTTCTGGCACTCAGGCGTGAATCCGGGGCACGTTCTCCCTGAGATTCCAGCCTCTGCCCCTCAGGTCCTGTACCCCAGGCTGTCAGGTGCAATCGTCAGCTCCTGTCCCTGGCCAGATCACTCCCCACCTTTTCTTTCCCCTCAGACCCCTGCCCCCAGCCTACCACCCCTCCTCAGGTAAAGCCAGCTGGGGGCGGGGATTCCCTGGGTGACAGATGGGCCATGCACTGTTTTCACTTGTCACACAGGCCTACAGAATGACAGACCTTGGGAACCAGGCATTAATACCAAAGATTTATAGTCAAATCTGTCACGGCTGAAGGCACTTCCCCCAAAGTTGGCTCGGCCTGAAGGTCGCTTTTAGGAAGTGATAAGTGCAAAAATGATGTCCTCACCAGCCCTTCTGGGCCCTCCCCCTACAAAGGGGAGCTCAGGCTTCACAGAAGGAACCAGAGAAAAGGAGGCAGGAATGGCACTTCTCCAATGAGAGTCTGAGCCCCTAGCCCACATACACGCTCCCTTCCTCCATGCTAGGATCCTTGAATGCGTCCACACATGGCTGAGAGGTACCAGGGAGGAGCAGGGGAGGGCAGAGGGGCACAGGATTCTACTGGGCAGTGTCTGGGGATATCACTGTGCCTAAGAGCTGCGCCACATGAACCACCTGTCTGGCTCCCCGGAAGTGATGGCGTGGGGGTTAGCGAAGGGAAGAGAGCTATGCCTGGCCCAGGCAACGAGGCCCTGCTCCAAGGTTGCACAGCTCGGACCAGCATCGGATCTCGGGACCCACCTGAGAGCTGGAAGCTACCCCAAAACATCCGCCTGGAGGAGCAATAAAGCACCGCTGGTCTTCCTAGGCAGAGGTCAATGTCTGTCCATCCACCAAATACTTACTCAGAACCCAGAGGATTACAGAAGAGCTGAGAGGGCCCTTAGAAGCTGACCAGGCCAACGGCTCATTTTATTTAGTTAGTTATTTAGTTATTTTTAAGGAGGGCGCAGCTCACAGTGGCCCATGCGGGGATCGAACTGGCAACCTTGGTGTTATTAGCACCGCACTCTAAACAACTGAGCTAACCAGCCACCCCCAATGGTTCATTTTATACACAGGGAAACTAAGGCTCAGAGAGGAGATATAAGAGTCCAAGTCCATTCAATTATGGCACTGCACTGGCGACTTAGCCTGTCAACCAGGCTCTTGACCCTCTTCCTCTGAGGAAAGCTCTGTACTAGGCATGAGTGGGAAACAAGGATGGACAAAGAAGAAGCAAGACTGAGGCATGTGGACCTTCAAACCGCAGTAGGAAAGAGCAATGATTTCGGCTAATGCACTTGCTCAGCTCACTGTCACAAACACCCTAGAAGTAATGTTATTTCCCCTGTTTTACAAAAGAGGAAAATGAGGCATACAATGACGGCCATAGTTGTCAGAATTTGGGGCCCATCTTCTCACCACCATGCTCTAGTGTCTCCTAGGAAAAGGCAACCTGACAAACACTATCACAGCTGCCCATGTTTGCCCCATAGGGCTGGGCTCTTCAGGAGGGGGAAGGGCTCCGTGGACGGAGGTAATCTCTGAAGGCTTTCTGGAGGTGGCGGCAGAGGCATTAGAATGCACCAGAACCTAATCAGAAGCCTCCCAGATTCAGGGCTGGCAGGCACACACTCTGACCCATCCCTGAGGGACGTGCCCTGTTGGCCCCTCCTGGGAGACTCCCTGGAGACAGGGGCCACGGGGGTGTGGGCAGAAAGAGCTGGCCAGGCGGCTCGGCAGTGCAGGCTGCTCTGGCAGCTGGTGCCCCAGCACTACGTCCAGGGGGCGGGGAGGCAGCATGCGCCAGCATCCTGGACTCTGGAGCCTGGCATGCAAGCGGTGCTGTTCCCGGGTTATAGATGAGCTAAATTAGCTGTGACGCTCATTAGCGGCAGCTCCTAATTAGTGAAAATTAATATTGGCTTTGATAAAGATGTTGGCACCAGCTCTCCAAGGTGGAGGCATTTTCGACCTTGTCAGCAGGGCTAACAATTGGGTAAGTGGAGGCGACAGGGGGCCTGGGAGTGGGCAAAAGGTTACCGGGGGGGAGACACAAGGCTGTCTGGGGCACTGTCCCCCCACAGCTCTCAGTCCTGGGGCAGGGCCATGCGCATTCCCTCCCAGGGCCCACCTGACCCTCCATTCCGCAGGGGCCTATCCCCACACCAGAGATGCGACTGGGATGCTCAGACAGACCAGTGCTGGGAACGGCTGGCACAAGTGCCAGTGAGACTTCATCTACAACTACCTCTTGTGTTGTTTGGCTGTTATGAGCCCCAGGCAGCGTATTGAGTGTTTTCACATGTACTTAGTGCCCCCAAAGTCCCCGAAGCAAATAATTCCATTATGTCCATTTTACAGAAGAGGAAACTGAGACTTGGGGTGGTTGAGTAACTTGCTCTGAGACATATAAGTAGCAGGACTTAGACCCAGGCGGTCTGACTCCAGAGCCATGCTCTTGACCTCTGTATTATCCTACCCCTCCCCTCAACCCCATCCCCCCAAAAAGGCAACCTGGAGGCCAGCACGCATAGGTCACCCAGCATTTAACACCATGGGCTAGCAGCACATACCCATGAGCAAATGAATAAGCAGAGGGGGCTCTGAGTGGACTTCTTCCAGAGGGTGTACAGTTATTTAGTTTTTACATCTTATTTCTCAATCTACTTAGTACTGTGGAGAACCTGAATTCAATTTGTGGCCACCAAGACATTTTTCCTGAAACTGCCTAGGACAGTCTCCAGACTCTACATCCCGGAATGCTGCCTCTCTGGCTGGGGGGACACACAAAGGCATCCCAGCTTCCCAGGAAGAGACTGGAGGCCTCAGCTCCCACAGGCCCTGACTATGTCATTGCCAAGTCACCAGCTCTGGTGCCTAGTCCCTCAGGCCCCTTGGGAGGTGACTAGGTGAACATGACTTCCCTTCACCCCAGTCCCTGCTCCCCAGCTGGGGACCCTGCGTCCTGCCCGGGTAATGAGGGGAAGTAACAGATACATCTATTTTTAATCCAAATAAAGGGAAGATGTTTGCCACCATGGAGTTTATAAAAATAACAACGTATTATTCAGGCATTAATAACAATAAAGGTGTCAAACTGTCAGATAAGAAGTTAATCTCATTTGAGCACAATTAAAGATGCTATTATCCCACCACCTGGGGCCGCTTTGGCTTTTACCACTCAGCAGGCTTAATAGCTAAAGAGCCATGCCAAGAGCATGCAAGACAGTGGTGCTGCCCACTGGCTGCGCCCTCAGTGAGCCCAGTACAGGGACGCAGGCCACGCTTAGCGGTGGAGGGCCTGGCCGGACTTTCAGGCCCAAAGGATGGGGACAGAGCAAGCCGGGGCCTGGGTCTGCGTGCCTGCCATTCCCCCGTGCCTTCCCTGGATGACTGATTCTCGGGCCGGTCCTCAGCACAAGCAGAGGGGCCATGCCCTCAAGTCCCTAACAGTCAGAGAGGGTCCAACTAGGAAGACAGTGCTGTTAGTGTGGGGCAGAGAGGGGATGCAGTGCAGAGAATCGGTCCCACGGGTGACGGAGCTGCAGGGGATGGTTCAGTGACCCAGGGATCCGCAACAGCAGGAAGCCACCACTGCCAGCTCCGCACCAGAGCTATTCACTGGGGAATATGAAGAGGAGGTGTTGTTTCCAAAGCCTGGGGGCCATGGTCACCTGGTGGGAGCTGGAGCCACTACCCAAGGTGAGGGTGAGGGAAAGAAATACTCTGGCTTTTCCCTTCCTTCTGGGGCCTCCCATTGGCAAAATCCAACGGCAGCCAGCTGCCCTGGGTAAGGAAGCCCCCAGGGGAAGCTCCCTGTGATCAGAGAAGGCCAAGAACAGATCAGAGGCCAAACAAACCTGGGACTCACCAGGTCTACTCCTGAAATTAAATCGTCCACTATTTATTGAGGACTGAATTCATTCTAGGCACTCGTGGGATGTGGGGGATATAAAGACGAATTAGAAGCCACATCGGCCCTCAAAGTAATCATTGCCTAGTGAAGGGAATAAACACCTGAACAGATCATTTCCATGTAATGTGATAGGTGCTAGGCTATATCACAGGCCACGAGAGGCCAGAGAGCAGACCACGAAGAAGGTACTCTAGGAAGGCTTCCTGGAAGAGAGATGTCATGAGATGCATGAAAGAGAAGAAAGAGGAAAGGAAACCCAGGAAAGGCACATTGGGCAGCAGGAACTGAACGAACAAGATGTTGAGGCAGGAAACAGCAGAGGGTGGACAGTCCAGGGAGGAGTTCCCATGGGGACACGGCAAGCGGAGAAGCCTCTGGCCTTCCCAGTGCAGCTGCCAGGGCACAGCCAGGTCCACATATCCTGAGCCAGGGGACGCGGCTGGGCTGGGGATGGCGACCTGGATATCATTGGCTTAGGGGTGGTTATGGAGCAGACCGAGTGGGGTTGGCACCATGGGGTGCCTCTCAGAATATAAAGGAGGCAGAGGGCACTTTCCTAGGAAGCACCGTTGCTGAGTGGGAGGAGACCAAGACAGAACAGTCACAGAGGGAGGAGAGAAGCAGGAGGGCCCCTGAGAGGAGTGAGTTTCGTCCTGAGCACCTGCTAGGTCACACCCAGCGAGTCTGGGAGGTCAGGTTTGAAAACCGCCCCACAGGACTGGGCACGGGGAAGGCCACTGGCTGGCCTTAGCGTGAGCGGTGTCAGTGGACGGTGGGCGCAGGAGCGGGCTGCAGAGGGCAGGGGAGTAAATGGGACTGAGGTCAAGAGCCAGCGAGTGGAGACCACCCCGCAGAGAAGCCTGGCTACACAATCCATACAATTAAAACTGTTCAACAGACACTGCTAAGAGAAGGGAGACAAGCCACGGAGCAGGAGAAGATATTTGCAAATCCTCCATCTGATAAAGGACTCTTATCCAGAATATAAAAGAACTCTCAAAACCCAATAATAAGAAAACAAATAACTCGTTTTTCAAAAATGGTCAGCGATTTGCATAGCCACCGCTCCCGAGTAGATATACAGATGGCAAATAAGGACATGAAAAGCGCAACGTCATTCGTCATTAGGGAAACGCAAATTAAAACCACGATGAGTTACCACCACACACCTACTGGAATGACTAAAATTAAAAATTCCTCCAATAACAGAGGCTACCCGGAGGTAGGGGAAGGGGAGAATGGAGAGTTATTGCTTAATGGGTACCAAGAGTTTCTATTTGGGATGATGAAATGTTCTGGAAACAGATAGTGGTGATGGTTGCACAACACTGTAAATATACTTAATGCCCTGAATTGTATATTTAAAAGCAGTAAAAATGGTAAATTTTGTGTTATGTACATTTTACCACAATTGGAAAAAAAAAAAAAAAAGACCTCGCATGCCAAGTGCTGGTGGGTGGAGCAAGTGGGACTGTCATACACTGGTGACGGGAGTATGAAATGGGATGACCAGTTTGAAAAACCGTTTGGTAGTTTCTTAAGTTAAACATACACATATGATTTAGCCATCTCACTCTTCATTTTTCCTAAGAGAAATAAAAGCATTATGTCCATATAAAGTACACAAATGTTCCTGGCAGGCTCATGTGGAATAGCCACAAACTGGAGACAGCCCAAAAGTCCCCCACCAGGTAAATGGAGAAACAAGTTGTGGTACACCTTTACAATGGAAGACAACTCAAAGATAAAGAGAAATCAACTGTTGATGGAGACAACAATGTGAATGTACCTCAAAATAATCCTGCTGAGGAAAAGAAGACAGAAAGAGGACATACGGTACTGTTCCATTTACATAAAATTCTGGAAAATGCAACCAACAGATAGGGACAGAAAGTAGCTCAGTAGTCACCTGGTTGTGTGTGTGTGGTGGGGGAGTGGGAGGTGTGGAAAGGAAGAATTACTAAGGGGTACGAGAAAACTTTGGGGGATGATGGATATGCTATCTTGACTGTGGAGATGGTTTCAAGGGTATACACATAGCTCAAAATGACCAATTATACGCTGTACACGGCGTCGTTTTCATAGGTCAAGTATACAACAACACTGTAGAAACGTTTGGTGTTGTTTTTCAAAAGGAGCTTGAATGGAAAAGGAAGGAATGTGGGTAAAGGAAGACACAGGGTCTAGGAGGTTGTGTTTTAGGATGGAAAGGACATGAGCCTGCTCTGGGGCTCTCGGGGGGCGCAGGAGCTGAGCCCTCCTCAGGCCGAGGAGACGGATCCCAGGACGAGGACAAGCCCTGAGTGCCAGCGTGAGGGGACCTCCGCAAAGGCTATGTGGGAGAAGAATATTCTGCGGGCAGCAAGCCAAGGGGCTAATGGCTGAGTTATCTGCCTCACCCCACCTGCCAGCTCCTGCAGTAGAAGTGTGGGCAACTGTATACGGGAACTTGTTTACTAGGGAACCAGTGTCCCAGATAAGAGGGACAAAATCACCACAGACAAGTGTGTGGGAACCGCACACATGGAGGGTTCCCAAAGCCAGAGGTGACAGAAACCATTTCCAGATTTGGATAGGGAGGATTTTGTAGAGAACTTGGCAGGGATGACGTGGGTAGAAGGCAGAGCTGAAGAGTGAGAGCAATTGCAGTCCAGCCAATGTGCACAAACAACGCCCCCTGGAGCTGTGTAACACAGCAGCCCAGAGAAAGCGTAAGGGGTGAAAACAGATCTTTTAGGGGAACCAAGTATCCACATGGGCTGGAAGGGTGGGGCACCCACTCACACCTGGCCTGCTCGGTAGACCAAGGAGCCTGGGGTTGATGTGTGGGCAGTGGGAGCCCCGAAGGTGGCTGAGCTGAAGAGTGACACCAAGAGCAACACTTCACAGACCCTTCACTTGTCATGCTCAGGCACTGGCCATGGCTCACCAGGACCTAGGCTCAAGTCCAGGTCAGGAGGATTCGGCTTCAGGGTCCCCACACTGGCAGCCTGCCTTTTCGTAGCATTTTCTCTGCCACAACTCCCTACCTTAAACCCTGCCCTCCAGCTGGACCAGCTGACCCACTCTTCCCTGGGCACATAAGACCACTCCCCCCACCCAAATGCTGTCATTTCTCCTCCAAGCTAAAGGTCTGTTCACTTATTCATTCTGGCATTCATTCATTTGTTCATTCATTCATTCAATAAATACCTACTGACGGCTCGTTGAGTGCCAATCCCTCAGCTAGGCACCAGGCACTGCCTTGAAAGACAAAGTCCCTGCCCTCCTGGAGCCAGATGTGGGGGGTGGGGAGGAGGGGAGACAAACAATCAACATATAATCAAGGAGTACTTTCCGATGTAAAGTGTTATTACAAAGTAAACCAGGCAGGGCAAGCTGGAGAAAGGGTGGGCTACACTGGAGAGGGTGGGTGCTCAGGAAAGGCTTTCCAGAGAAATGAGTGATGAGGACATCCCAGTTTTTGCAAACTCTCTGCAAAGACGCAGGGGAAGAGTTTTTCAGGCAGAGGGAACAGCAATGCAAAGGCCCTGAGGCGGGGATATGCATGGCTTGTTCAAAGACCAAAGGCAAGCTGAGTAGCTGGAGCCGAATGAACCGGGAGGAGAAAGGAAAACCTGGATAGGGCTGTAAGCTGGGAAGGATCACGCTGATCTAAGTTTTAAAGCGAGTGCTCCAGCTGCAGGGTGGGATGCAAGGCTGACCTTGCTCCTCCCGCCTGCAAGAACCTGTCCTAAATACCTCCTCGTTCATTCATGAAGGTGACACTCAGTGAGTGTTTATCATGTGCCAGCCCTGTCCAGCCCCACTTCTCACCTGGGTGACCCTGGGCTGAGACGTACATCACTGTGCTTCCTCTCCTGGCTGCACAGTGAGGGCCTTGAGGAGGAATGGGTTAATACACGTAAGGTCTCGGAAGCGTGCCATCCCACAGTAGGCGCTCCGTGACTGTTCATTATCACTACGGTTATTATTTCTCCGTGTCAGTGATGAGCCCTCTCTCTAAATGTCTTCAGTGTAGCTACCATTTATTTTGAACTCCATCAGAAACTCTGACAGATTATCTTGGTTACGGAACTCGGGGGCTATTTAAATCTTTCTATGCAGGTGGTTGGCCTTGGCTCCCAATAGACTGAAAACTGCTTTTAATATTAACTATAATCTGAAAACTCCTTTCGTGCCAAGCACAGAGCTCTGCTTATGACATCTGTTGGATGGAGGATGGAGAAGGAAGGATGGAGGACAGAAGAGGAGGGAGGAAGGCCTTGGCATTGAGCCTGGGCTGCCTGGCAGGGGCAGGATGCATGCCTCTGGGGTACAGGACATTGTTCTGACAGCAGAGCACCCACGTGGGCAAAAAGGGACCCCCTTTTCCCTGCAATCACCAAAAGGATTCCCCAGAGGTCCTGGGGGCCAGGGAGACAAAGCCTAGGGGAAGGTGAGGACATCTGGGAGAAGAAAGATGAGCAATGACAGAAGAGAGGGAGAGAGGGAACAGGGCATGGAGGAGAGGAAAAGGTAAAGAAAAAGGGATACGTGTTAGAATACAGCAGAGTTTAGTAACTGGGCACATCGCTGAACTGACAGCCAGGGGATGGACCAGGAGGACGCAGTTTCTCCCTCTAGGACAGCCCCTTCTGGGGACGTGGGAGGACGGATATGGCACTAGTGGCTGAACCCAAGATGCTACCCGTGAAATGGATGGTGTAGAAATGAGTCCGGAAGCCCAAGGAGGGGTGGCCTGCATTGCCTGTTGGTCTCGGTGACAGCCCAGATGGAGTGTCTGCCAGGGGGCAGGTAGTGAGAGGACCCTGGGCCAGCCCCTGCCTCTTAGTCTTTACCGTCCCTCTGCATTTCTGGCTGTCGAGGCTCTGCCCAGCATTCATCAGGAAATGACTTAAATCTTAACCCCCTGCGTGAGACCTGCCCCTGACAGTGTCATCCAACTGACTGAGCGGTGTGCTAAGCCCCCAACACACATTCGCTCCTTTAATCCTTAGGAAAAACCAGCAAGGACCCTGATCGCAGCACACCCCAGAGGCAGGCACAGACATCTGGGGTCTGCCTGACTGCAACACCTAGGCCCCTCCTGGAGGATGTGACTTTCTCACGCACCCACCCCCATGCCTCTTGGCTTGCCCCGAATGACTAGCCATGTCCAGGCCAGGCACTCATGGTTGGCTGAGAAGGGCCTGACTCTCCTAGTCCAATGGAAGCCCCGGCAGGCCGGGGCCATTAGGCCTGCGAGCATCCTCAGTGCCCAGTGGGTCCTCAGGAAATACTGCGGAGCACCCTGAGGGCACTCACTTCAAGACCACAGGCCTCCAGGACCCTGACTTCCCAGGCCAGAGACTGCCTTTCTAGTGCAGGTGACGCTGCCTGGAGCACATGAGCACCGCTGGGAAACCAGCCCCAAATGCCCGTGTTCAGGACTGTCCCAGACACAGCAACAGGGTATCACAGGGACCCACCCTTCCAGCTCAGCTAGCTGCCCTCCCTGCTCCCCTGCCAAGGAGATCCTGCCCCACAAAAGGACCCCAGTGTATTCACCACAAGGTCCCATGGGGAGTAAGTTGGGTTCTGAACGCTGGGGCAGAGGGGCAGCCTGGCCTCTGGGTCACCGCTGCCTGCTGCCCCTTACAAACCACTCCTCTACCAGCTTCTTCTTCTGCCCGGAGACTGAGATTTCTGACCCACGATGGTGTGTGCGCATGTGTGTGGCCATGTATACATGTGTGTTCACACTCACATGCACATGTGTGTAACCATTCCCTAGGCTCTTCTTCTCCAGAAGTGCCTCCATTTCCCCGATCCAATTTCTAGGCGAGTCCCAAGTTTGGCTTTAAAGCAACGTAGCTGCAGGGCCAGGCA
Source organism: Rhinolophus sinicus (assembly GCF_036562045.2). Classification (NCBI taxonomy): domain Eukaryota; kingdom Metazoa; phylum Chordata; class Mammalia; order Chiroptera; family Rhinolophidae; genus Rhinolophus; species Rhinolophus sinicus. The sequence goes on along the minus strand of NC_133757.1, from coordinate 48,922,882 downwards.
GAGCTGGGGGCCAGGTCACAGGTGGGCATCGGGGAGTATGTGGCCTGGGGCAGAAGTCAGAGCTGGTCATCAGGGTTTGTTTCACCCCCCACTTCTTTTCTAAGAAGGAAGAAGCAAGGGTCTGCCTCCCCCCACACACTGAAGAGAGGGTCAGAAAGCGAACCTGTTGGGGCCAGGACACAGGCCTTTGGAAGCAAGGGACCAAGGTGAAGAGGACTTGATGAACAAAAGGTGGGGGGAAGAGGGTGTGGGGCACTGGTCATGAGTCAGGAGGCCTGGATTCTTATTCCATCTTTGCTTTAACTTGCAGTGTGACCTTGGGACGCCACCTACTCTCAGTTTGCTCATCTGCAAGTGGGGAGAAGAACGTTACCCAGCACATGTAGTGCTGTCTAGGTTCTAGGCACTATCCTAAGCTTATAACATATAAGTTTCCGCACACCCGCCCTGTGTGGTAATATTACCATCCCCACTTTATGGATGAGGAAGCCCAAGCACAGAGAGGTTAAGTTACTTGCCTCAGGGCACACAGGTAGTAGGTGGCAGAGTTAGGCTTTGAACCCCAGCAGTCAGCTCCTCTGCTCTTAACCATGCACTATACTAGGTACGCCTCGCCCAGCCAATAGGCTTATGGTACTGGGGATTCATGAAAGGACGGTGTTGAAGGCATGTGCCAGGGGTTCTTAAAGTGGCATGAGTATCAGCTGGAAGCTGGTGAAAATGCAGACTCTCAGGCCCCACCCCAGACCTTCTGAATCAGGAACTCTGAGGATGGGGCCCAGCAATCTGCATTCACAAGATTCCCGAGTGTGGTGATGCACGCTAACGTCTCAGGACCACTGGTGTCCATTACCCACCCACCCAGAAAATATTCTTAAAGTTCACACACTTTTATGTTTGTCAGCTTAACTCGCTGAAATGAGATGGCTGTTTCCAGCAGCCCAGATCCCGAGGATCATTCTCTTCCCATCTCTGGAGTCTCCCAAGTGGCTCGTTCGGCCATTTTGCCTCATGCCAGCTCCTCCTCACACCTACTCTTACCATTGCCCACAAAGAAATACCTTTGGTGTCACAAAGGAAAAAGGGCCAATGTCCTCTAGGAAATAACAACCCCAGAGCACACACACCCTACAGGGCTCACAGCTGTCCTTTTGCTCATCCCTCGATTCCAGCCTTCAAGGTGGTCTGTGACCTCATGTATTACACACATCTCTCTCTCTCTCTCTCTCTCTCTCTCTCTCTCTCTCTCTCTCTCGTCAATGGGCTGAGATGCTCCATGGAGATTGCTACAAATGTGGAGAAAAAGGAACCCTCATACACTGTTGGTGGGAATGCAGATTGGTGCAGCCGCTATGGAAGGCAGTGTGGAGGTTCCTCAAAAAATTACGAATAGAATTACCATATGACCCAGCAATCCCTCTCCTGGGTATCTACCCAAAAAATCTGAAGACATCTATACCTAAAGACACGTGTGCCCCAATGTTCATTGCAGCTTTGTTTACGGTGGCCAAGACATGGAAACAACCAAAATGTCCTTCAATAGATGAATGGATAAAGAAGTCGTGGTATAATATATATACACAATGGAATACTATTCGGCGGTAAGAAAAGATGAAATAGGAATATTTGTGACAACATGGATGGATCTTGAGAGTGTAATGCTAAGCGAAATAAGTCAGACAGAAAAAGCAGAGAACCATATGATTTCACTGATATGTGGTATATAAACCAAAAACAACAAAAGAACAAGACAAACAAATGAGAAACAAAAACTCATAGACACAGACAATAGTTTAATGGTTACCAGAGGATAAGGGGGGTGGGGGGTGGGAGATGAGGGTAAGGGGGATCAAATATATGGTGATGGAAGGAGAACTGACTGGATGGTGAACACACAATGGGATTTATAAATGATGTAATACAGAATTGTACACCTGAAATCTATGTAATTTTACTAACAATTGTCATCCCAATAAATTAAAAAAAAAATGTGTAGAAGCAGCAAAATATGAAAACGAGGCGAAGTCACGCTTACATATACACCACACAAGGAAAAAGAGGTGCAGTCCCCAGCAGGGCAACACCCCACAGAAACTCATCAGTACACACACACTCTGCAGGAGGCGGCCCTGGAGGGGGAGGAGGAGCCGAGTGTCCCCCCTCCCCCTTTACAGCTGGGTCTGTGGTGCTCTGACTGTCTGCAGGGTGTGGCCGCAGGAGCCACCCAGCAGACTGTTCTGACATGTTCCCTTCGGAACATCCACTCCTCCCACCCTCAGGAGGAAAATTACGACTTTCTCAGGAAAGAGGTTTTTTTTATGTTTTGTTTTTTCCTCTCCCCTTGTTGGGCACACGGCACTAATTTATGACTATTTTTCCAGGTCCACTGAAGTAAGAGGGTAATGGCTTTCAGCCGTTTGCTTTCTCTCACCTGTCATTCACCACTGGCTACCTGACAGGACTACAGACAATGTTCCAATCACAGAGGCTGTATTTTTTTTTCCCCCAGGGAAGCAAAGAATTCCTAGTGGCCACAGAGAGTTATTTCATTCCTGGACAGAACAATGCCAGGTAAACAGCTGTAAAAATTCATAACCAGCAGGGTTGCCTCTGGCCGACGGTGGACACACTGCCCACAGGCCCCCCCTCCCCCCCCCCCCGCCAGCTCTGAGCTGGCCTGGCTGGGGTCCTGAGATCTGGGGGCCACTCAACGACTCAGGGCCCTGGGTTTCTATTACCCCACTGACTCCAGCCTCTCGACCTTGAATAGGTCACTTTGCCTCTTTGTATTTGAAGCTGCTACCTGGAGAGAGTATTCTTTGGCCTCAGGGTAAGGGGGGTGATGGCCAGGCAGAGAGAACAGTGGTCTAGAGCCCAGGGTACCCCGGGGGGCTGCCTGTCCTCAGCTGAGTGACTAGGGACAGGCTGCTGCTGAGTTGCTCATCTGACAACTGAGAAACTCTATACCAGGGCTGTCCAACCAAATATGCAGTGATCACAGAAACATTCTCTGTGCTATTCAATACAGCAGCCACGCCATGCCGGTGGCTACCAAACACCTGACATGTGGCCAGTATGAATGAGAAACCGAGTTTCGTATTTTTATTTAACTGTAATGAATATACATTTAAGTAGCCGCATGTGACTGGTGGCTACTGTTTGGGACAATGCGGAGCATTATACTTTTCCACGTGCTTGAAGTGTCTTTTCCTGAAAAGAATGCAGATAGGAGTCTAGTGCCCTCGTCCTGGGTGGTTGTGCGGACCGACTGAAGGAATGCAGATAAAGTTTAGTTGGCTCTCTATCAATGACAGCTCTTATTAACTCCATGGGACACAGTCAGAAGGACAAAAGGGAAGGTGATTTGACTCCAGTAGAAAGGCACTTTCAGTCACTTCCCCTCCTGTCATTAATTTTCAGTTTAACTGGCAAGGAGATCTCACCGCCACCAGGAGCGGGGCATGGGACACATGGCCGGGGTCGACAATCAGTTGTCCATGACGGGGCCTGTCGCCCTGCACCGTCGTTCTCCTCCCCAACCCCCACGCCTCATGCTCTTGGCATCACCCACAGAAGTAAAGGGGAGTCCTTTGCTCAGGCTCTGGCACAGTGCTGCGGCACAAAATTGCTTCTGAATGAGACAAATCCTCAGCACAGATAACTGGGGGGGGTCTCAGGAGACCCCTCTTCTCCAGAGCCAGGACATCCAGGAGACACAGCAGGACCGGCTGGGCCTCACCGACAGGCTGCCCTGGATTTCAGCCTTGCCGCCCCTGTCTACTGCTTCTGTGACCGCGGGCAAGTGAATTGTTCTCTCTGAGCCTCAGTTTCCTCATCTGCTACATAGAGACATAAATACCGACCGGATGGGTTACCATAAAGATCTGATGCAATAATGTGTACAAAGTATCTGGTACTCAATAAACAGAAGCTGGGATTAGTTTTGTCATTACTGTTACACAGAGGTAGCAGAACACACTGGTTAGGAGGCTAGTGGTCGGTGCCAGGTTGCCCAAGTTCAAACCCCAGCTCCACCTCCACTCATCAGCTGTATGATCTTGGGCAAGTCACTGTAATTATTTGCCTCCGTTTCCCTATCTATAAAACAGGAAAGATAATAATAGCATCTTCCTCGTAGGCTTGTTATAGGATTAAGAGAGCGTACAACAGTTACTGACACAGAGTAAGTGTGAGTGGTGGGTGGACATGTCTACATTTTCCTCATAAAGAAGAGGTAATGTAAGGAAACCCCCAGCAGGCCTGGGTTTTGATCTATGGATGGCAGGACACTGTCCCAGCCAAAGCAAAGGGGCAGAAAACGAGGAACTCAGCAGGAAACACTTCAGGCAAAACAGAGCAGTTCTCACATGAAGACGCCTCTGACCTCAAGGGTCCTGGCTCTTGGACATCCTGGGGACTTCACACCCATTGAGACTTGGTCACAAGAGTCACAGTTCTGATGTAGGGACAAGAAAACTCTGGCAGGAGAGCTGGCTGGTAAGAGACTGGTAATTTCTTCCACTTCCATCCAGCCTTCCCTGCCACTCACCCACTTCTTCCAGAGCCAGAGAGAGGGGCTGAGAACGGAAGCCTCCGGAGGAGGAGGAGGAGTTTCGGGAAGGAAGGGAGGGTGACCCTATCCTCATTCCTCATTATTCTTTCAATGGCAGAGAACTGGACAGAAAATAACTGCACAGGAAAAGGCAACACTTGTTGCCAAATGGGTGAGAACAGGCTGAGATGAACCAGCTTTGATGGTGTGCTAGGCTCTGTGCTGGGCATGTCACAGGTCACATGTCACGGCCCAAATGTCATCTCACCAAATGAGAGGCCCCGGCTGGAGGCTCACAGGTACTGTATATACTCGATGTGGCCCCTGATCAAATTTCAGAATGCAGCCTTCTTATTGCCACTTCTCAAATAGACTCAGATGGTTATATTTGGGGGATGAAAATGCCTGCCACTTTTCTCATTGACATGTTTCTTGTCCATAAAGTAGATAATCCAAGTTGTAAAGATATACATTCTCCTCCCCACCCCTTACTCCCCATGACACCCGATAAAGCTATTTGCATTTTAGATGGAGGGAAATGCAGCTGGTAAACATCTTAATTTTCCTAAATTGGCCTTCAGGCAAAAGTAAATATTATTCCCCCTCAAATCCAAGGCTCTGTGAGATCACAGGTCCCACCCAGAGGAGCAGGCGCCACAGGGCACTCCCTGTGCCTTCTAGTTTCCTGTGTCCAGAGAGTAAAGCAGGGCCCGAGGCAGGCTCAGGGGGACATTGGGCTGCCAACATCTGAACAGACTTTTGCTTTTAGAAAGCACCTGAGCAGTCAGGGGCAGGTGAGTTCCCCAGGCAGGACAGGAATTACCATCCCTGCCGCTGAGCGCCTGGTGGGGGCGGGGCCCTGTGCTCATCATGTTCATTATCTCCCTCAACAATCACGACAGCTCTGCAAAGTACATGGGACCAGCCCCATGTTATAGATGAGAAAACTGGGGCTCCCTGAGGTGGAGGACCGGCTGGTGGCTTCAGCATGGTGAGGGCAGGGCCCGGGCTCAGAGCACCTTCCTTCACAGCTGGGAGTGCTCAGCCAAGACTGGTGACAGATGGCCTGGCTGTTGACACGTGAGGACAGTGGGTTCACTGGCCTCAGAAGCCACGCTATCCTCCTCCTACGCCCCCCACCCTCTCCTCCCTGCTCGGGCCTGAAGCGCCCACCCCTCCACTCCGCCCATAGCTCCTTGGTCAGGACCCCCTCGAAGCAGGTGTGTGTCGGGTGGTGCCTGAGGAGGGAAGCAGCCCCTTCTCCTTCACTGACTGTGGACTGCTCTAGAGCTTTAATGAAGGCTGTCAGGAGTAATTACGCCGGCTGCTATGTGGCCACTCTGTGTAAACAAAAGGCGGAGCCAGGGGCAAGTCATGACGGCCATCTGGGTTCTCCTGCATCTCCTTTCCTCTCCTCCTCAGGCCCCCTCTTACTTCACACATCTGTTATACCAGAATAAGCCCCAGCTGAGGTGTAGCAAGCACAGGAGATGGCCCAGGAAGGGCGCCTGCAAGACAGACAGGCAAGAGAGGGACTTCAGGCAGCCCAGTCAGTGCTCACAGGGCAGATGTCACCAGGCTGCAAACGGAACAGGACCGGATGAGGGAGGATGCCACACACAGACTCAGGAGCCAAGTCCGGGTGCTGGGAAGCAGCATGGCAAGGGCAGCAGTCCCAAAGTGGGGTCCCCAGGCTAGCAGCAGCGTCGCCTAAGAACTTGGTGGAAATGCAAATTCTCCGGTCCTACCCAGACCTACTGACTTGGAAACTGGTGGCCATCTGTGTTGTGACAAGCCCTCCAGGGCTCCCGCACTGCTGGGGGGAGGGAAAGCACGCGATGGGACAGGCCTGTTATCCTCAGTTTACAAGATGGAGAAACTGAGGCCTGAAGTGCTGAGGCCATTTATTCCAGGGCACCTGGCAGGAATGGAGCTGGGCACGCCCCGGGGGGTCAGATGAGCGGGTTCAGACCTTGGCGCTAACCCTGAATGGGTCCTTTGACTATGGACAGATCACTGCGCTTTCCATCTACACAGCTAGGGCAGTAATGGCCGTTAGGGGTTGTCGTGAAGCTCAGCTGCATGGGAACCCCGCGCAGGGGAGGTAAGGTGCTTTTATCCCCAGTCTCTGCCAACATACTCCAAGTCCCATGACGTAACAGGGCAGAGAGAAAAGTGAGGATGGAGGAGGAGACGTGGATTGTGTTAAACGTGACTGGACACTGGTGCTGGACCGGTCACCCCATCAGGGCACCAACTGTGAATTATCACTCTGGACCCCTGCCACGGGAAGCCCCTGCCACCTGAGCTCTATCCCCGAGCTGCCTGTCCTGCATGCAGTGTGCCTCCCTGTCCCTTCCCCTCCTGGACGCCTCTCCCTCAGGAAGGCTTTCCTGACCTAAGGCCATCAGAGCCCGGGGATAAAGCTGCTCCTGGGCTAGGACAAACAAGTCAGTCATTACCCATAGAATGAGTGCCACCCGTGTGCCATTCCCCAGGCCACGCTCCACAGGGGACACTGAGGAAGGAAGGCCATTGATGATCACTGCCAGCCTACTGCACACTCAAAGTGAGCTTACTTAAGACATGGTCCCTGCCCTCAAAGAGTTTACAACTTAGTCTATTGTCTGGCTCCACCTCCATGCCCCCTGCAATACTGTGGGGCTGCAGGAGGGACCAATTGGGACAAACACCCAGGGGCCCGGGTCTGAGCTGAGCTACCAGGGCGCCCATGAGGGGCTTTGCTCCCCTGACCTTGTGAGTCAACACCAAGCAAGGCTGATCCCATGAGGACACCTCCCCGATACTGTACCCAGTCCCCGCACCATGGATCCACTCTGCTCTACCAGGGAACCTGCCAATCTGCAGAGGCAGTGTCCCTAGTGAGGAGGCTGGGCTGTCCTCAGGGGTAACAAGCTGCCAGAGATCAAAGAGATTTGTCGAAAGGCTCTGGTCTCCTCGCCTCCACTCTACCTGGACTGTCCAGGCAGCCTGGAGCCAGAGGCCACCACCGATCCCCACCAGCCGGGCACCACTGCCCTCAGCCCACCTTCCAAGGCAGCACAGGAGAAACAAGGTGGGAGACAATACCCTGCATTGCAATGAGGCTGGAAGCCACTTCTGGGCACCGGACGGGATGAGCAGAGTGCCTGGGCCCCATCTCACTGCTAGCCCGTGGAAGGAATGCGGGAGACAGACGCCACCTCCCTGCCTGTCAGGGCTGAGTTATCCACAACATAGGGTTTCTCTAGAGAGCTCATAAAGCAGCTGATGCGGTGAAGCCAGTTCAACACTCAATAATGCCTCCATCTCACTCCAGCTGGACGCCAGCATATTCATCTTGAATTATCCTCTTCAAAGGCCAAATCAATCCTAGGAAGTGCCAGGGCTCCCGCCGCGTGCCGTCCTGCTACCAAGAGAGCCCAGGAAAGGAGGTTCCACAGGCAGCTCATGACCCCAGGGTGTGGGGACAGAGAGAGCTGAGGCATGCCTTGTCCCTCGCCCAAGGGCAACGGGCTGGAGGGGACTAGAGTTTGAGGCTGTTGTCCCCTCCATCCACTGCAGTACGAAGGCAGAGTAAGGAAGCAGAAGAGAAGCCAGGGATGGTGGGTGAGGACTTCATATGCCAGCCCTGGGGCTGGAAGCTTCTCTCTGCCTCCTCTGATCTACTCACCTACAAACAGGGTAGAGTGTTGGCTATGAAGGGAGAAAGACCTGGGCTTGACTCCAGCTCTGCAACTTAATGACTATGAGCTCTCAGGCAGCTGAAAACCTCTTTCAGCCTCAGTTTTCCCACCTGTAAATGGGCTTAATAACCATCTCCTTTGTAGGGACCAACGAGGATAAGATGAGCAAGACACGCACTCCTTAGTGCAGTGCGTGGCACAGAGGAGGGCGACCAGGAGGGAAAAGGTGGGCAAGGTCTGTCTGAGGGCTGGCTACAGGCGCTGGGGACTTCCAGAGTCGAGCCAAGCAAATTAAGGGGCATGCCTCTGTCTTTGGACCCTGGACAGACATTATGTGAAGAGGGGCAGGCTGACTTCCGGGAAAGCTAGGCAGACCCGGATGGATGGGGAACAGGAGGACAGCCCATTCGGCGGCACTCACTGCCTGGTGAGATAGAGAGGTGCCCGTCTAGCACCTATACCACCTGTTGGCAGGGAGCTGTGCCCAGTGGATTCCTGGTCAGGCTGGGAGCTGGACCAGGGACCTCTGGGTCTCTTCTACCTGGAAAGTGAAAATGGCCCTTGAAAGAGTAATGCATAAAACCACACCAAATATTTATGTGTCAGGTACAGGGGGCTTTGGCCTCTTAGGGCATTGTTGCTGTCCCCAACCTGCTTCTCAGATGTTGGGAAAGCACTGGTCAATGACAACAACCATAGTTAACATCTGTTAGTGCCAAGCACAGTTCTAAATGCCCACAATTGGCTGACTTATTTAATCCTCACCACACTCCTGAGTCCGCACAGTATGATCATCACCCCCATTGTCCACAGGAGGAAACTGAGGCAGGGAGAGGCTAAGTAGTCGGTGATACAGTCCACACATGCTCAAGAAGCAACAGAGAGCTCCTGGGAAGAGGAGGCACTTAAAGACAAATGGCTCAGTGACACCAGCGTCAGCCATTTGTACAGCAATTGAGTTTTCAAGCTCTTTCACAAGGCTCCCTGGGTGACCAGGCAGGCTAGTATGGTCACCCTCATTTCCAGGGGGAAAAGAAGACTCGGATGGACTCAGTGTTACCTGTGGTTACACTGCTCATAAGTAGTGGAGCTGGGATTAGAACCAGGCCTCGTGCCTCCTCTCCCACTGCTCACAGATGGGACGGACGAGGAAGAAGGTACCCAGGTCAGAGGACCTTCAGGGAGATCCTTGCACCAAAGGACAACTTTCCTGGGAGTCCAAATCCTTTCTTGGCCAAGAGCTGAGAAAAAGACTTGACCTCCTATTCTGGGCTAAACTGTAGTCGGACAGTCAGGCTTACAGGTCCCCTGAGCCATGTAAAGAACAGCTGGGGCTGGGGAGTAATGACAAGTTCAAAGTCGGCTCTGCCTGCCACCGTCTCCCCAACCAGGTGGAGGGTTTGCAGCTCTTGTAAATCACCCCTTCAGCTGGGTCCCAGGAGCCCAAGTGTCCCCAGTTGGCTGCAAGCTCAGCACATCTTCATCCACTGCCATGGCTGAGCCAGGCTCAACGCCAGTGCCCCAGCCCCTCTAAAGCAGGGGCCTGCTGCTGGACACAGCACAGCTGGCCAAAGCCCCCCCTCCTCCACTGCTGGTCAGTGGCAGAGACACAGCGAGCCCAAGAGCAAGCAACCTGGTTAATCTCACACTCTCGTCTATTTTCCCCAATCGTTTTTCAGCAGTAATTCCAACTTTGCTTAGTCTGTGGTGAAGGACTAGCATAGCGGCTTCTGTGTAATGTGGGGAAGTGAGACCCAGGCAGGAAAATCAACCTGCCCAAGCTCACACAGCTGCATGGGAGCAGAGCCAGGCCTGGGACCCAGGCACCTGCCCCAGTCCTGGGCCTGTGCTCCCAGACCAAGCTGTGCTGGCCACTCTCCCCATCATGGGAGCCACTGCCCCTTCACCCAGTACCTCTCTGTGTGGACCCTTGATCACTGAGACCCTTTGCTGAGAGACTGAGGAAAGGCCCACAGAAACCTGAGAAGCAGCACAGTGGAGTAGTTAGAGTTTGAACTCCCGGAATTCAAATCCTGACTTAGCTGTGGGAGCTTGGGCAGCTTGCTTGATGTCTCTGAACCTGTAACATGGGGATCGTGATAGAACAGACTCCCCATCACCGCGCTTAGGGATTCACCGTGATCAAGCAGGAAACCTAACTAGTAAAACACCAGGACTAAGTAATTACTAGTTTCTTTTTCTTTTTAACCACAACAACCTATTTCTGCCATCTAAGACACAACACAAATCGCTTGCCCCACTGCGGGTCACCTTCTGACATGCCTTTCCTGTGGCTTTAGCCACTCCCTGCCACCTCTCCTATGAAGCCTTCTCCATGCCCATGCCCAGAGCAAACTCCCGCCACCTCTGAACACGAGCTGCACTCTGTGCTCCCGCTCCTGCCCGCCTGGGGTGCGCTGGGCCTTGACCGTGGGTCCTCTTCTCCACTGAACACTGAGGCTCCTTGAAATCCATGACCCACGTACTGAATCCCAAAGCTGTGGTTAAGTGCACAGGATCTGGCGGCTGGCGACACCGGGCTCAAGTCCAATGTCCATCCTATACAAGACGTGTGACCCTGTGCCTCGTCTCCTCGTGTGTATGACAGGGGTTATGAGGCCCGCTTTCTCGGTTTGCTACACGGATTCAATGAAGCCATGTGTGGGAAGAGATGACCTAGACAGAGTAGGTGTGTAATGAAACATAGATGCCATTTCCCCAGTTATCTTTAAGGTGTGTGTCCCTGCCCCAAGCCTCAGCACAGCCTGGCACAGGTGTGCAGTGAGGGGCCATTGACGGCCTGCCTACACGACAGGTGGCACATCATCATTATCATTAGTGTGACTATGGCTGCAGCCAAACACCCACCCTTCCCCCACCGCCACCCCCACCCCACCCCACCCATGTGTTGAGGGGCAGTCCACAGCCAGGGCTGCCACAGGCTGTAGATGTGCCCAGGCAGGGGCCTCCTGGGAGTGGCTGCAGCCCATGGGATTCCCCCAAGAGGGCACTAATCTGTCCTGTCACCCTCTTTGAGGGCCGATGCTGCCCTGGAGAAAGGCGGAGGAGGCAAGGCCACAGCAGCATCTGGGCCCTTCCAGGGGTCCTGCCAGTCATCCCCCCACCTTCCAGGAGGAGGAGTAAAGCCCCTGCTCTGTGAGGGCACTACGCACCCAGGGCCTCAGGCCCCTTGGCCCCAACATCGGATCATTGGACAGATATTGGGTCACCTCCATCCTCTAAAACCACACCCCCTGCTCCCCATGTCAACAGCCCCAGGGAGCCCACGGGATAACCTTATTTCCCCTCCTTAAGCACTCTACTCCCAGAGTGAGGAAGCTATGAGGCCCCTGGAGCCCTTTCTTCAAATTTGAAGTCCCAAGCTCCCAGCCCACCAACCCAGGAGGACCCCCCTTCTTCCCCAGGCCAGAGGCACCACATGCGATAGCACAGCCCCCTTGAATTCCTTTTGCGGCTGGTACGTGAGGTCAGGGCAGGCTTCAGTCTGCACTCCAACTGTAATTCACTGGGGCCCTCGGTCAAGCTCTTTCTCAGGCCTCAGTTTCTCCATCTGTGAAGTGGGAGTGTTTGACAAAGACAGAGGTCATCAAACTGTCCTACGGGGGCCCTTTCACTGGCCCTCTGAAGATCCTTGGGGGCAAGGGGCTCAAAGTGAAAGTGGGACTCCAGGCTGTTACAGTCCCACTGTCTTCCTCTGACCTTAACTTCAACTAAAGATGACTATTTCTCCTTTACACGCTGTACTGTCTAGCATATTCTAGTTTTGTTTTGTATTATTAGAAGCTAACTGGGCTAAACTGCGTGTGTACTGGTGGTTGGCAGGAAAACCCATGCCATGCTCAGAGCACACGCCCAGCTGAGGTTTGGGACCCACTGGACTCCTCACGTCCACGTCCTACAATTGCTGTAGCTTTGCCACCAGCCCTTGCCAAGGAACTGCCCTGGGTACCATGACCCCCTCTCCCTCATGTCCGTCCTACCCCCAGTTAAGAGAAAAGTCATTTTCCCCCTGTGGTTCTCCATCCTCTCCTGAGAGGTGATTTCTTCTCTTTAAAGAGACGAGGGGAGAGGGGCGCAGGGAAAGAAGGACAGCCCCATCCAGGACTAGGTCCTAACACCTCCCAGATGCCCTTCTCACCCATCCCTCTCCACATCTGCTCCAGAATCCCATGCCCAGCCGTCCTGCCACCCCTGTGGGCTTACTGCCCACATAGCCTGCCATTCACATCATCAGCCTCCCACTCCGTGCTCCATGGGGGCCGCCCCTGTGGGGAGCTGTCCACGTGCCTGAGGGGCACAGCTTCTCCGTCGGCTGAGACTGCTGACGTGGGGTCAGCCCACCTGAAAATTGCTCTCCCTGGGTCCAGACGAAACAGCTGGGCATTGATGGAGTTTGCAGAGAAATTAATCAGCGCCAACTGGCAGCAGTGCCAGGCGCTGCCTGGGCCCAATCCATCCTAATGAATCCCAGCTCCCGCCTTAATGGCTCCTGACAAGACTAATTTAGTCGTGTAGGTGATTAGCGTGGGCATGAGCACCTGAATTGTGGCTCAAGACACTTTGGGGGTGCTGGGGGGTTCTGCCTGGGCAAGTTGGCTCTATGTGCACCAGTCTCAGGCGACACACAGAGGGACAGGGAGACAAGGGGAGGGGACCTGGCAAGACATTCACCATCCATGCGTCCTTGCATTCTGACTTTCATCCCTCTACTTATTCAACCCGCATCTGTTGGGCCCCCTGTGTACAGAGCCCTGTGCTTGGCACAGGGGACATGGAGGCTCAACTTGCTCAGCTGTAAGATGGAGATGACACCTTTCCCTGACAGTCACCGTGAGACCTGTAGGAGGCCATGCATGTAAAATGCTTAACTGAGGCCCCAGCAGGAGGCTGGCGATCAATAAACGCTCGTTAATATGATCACTCGCAATCCTATATTACATATAAATGTGAAAATTAAAATTAATTGTAATGTCAATATTAATAAAAGTAATAAGTAGAAAATGAACAGCCAATGGGGAGTTACACACAAATAGCAAAACAGAACTCGCTAAGAGCTGTCCTAGCGGCGAACACAAAGCACACAGAGAGTGGGTGCAGGGGAGGCTGTGGGGTCTCCCAGAGCAGCTGATGTCTAAGCTGCAGCCTGAACAATGAGTAGGAACTGACCAGGCAGGGAAGGGGCAAGGGCACGCGAGCCAAGGGAACAGCACAGGGGGGGTGCAGTGGTGAGACAGCACGAGGTGTTGGGGTGCTGCGTGAGTCACTGGCTGGAAAGCAGGGTGTCTGTGGGGAGTGGTAGGTGACAGGCTGTGAAAAGAGTTCTCACTGCTTCCTTTAGGCACATGGAGGTTTTTGGCTGGGGTGGGGGGTTAGAATTGGGATAGGAGAAGTGATCTTGGTGGCCAGGCCTGAGGGACACCACCCCGTCTGGGACGTGATGTCCCTTCAGGACCTGAAGTGTGAGAATCGGTGGCAGCTGAGGTAGACGAGCCAGACGCCCTCCGTCCCTCTCAGAGCTCTCCGGTCAGCATGGTACCTCCAAACCAGACTTCACGCTGCCGCTTCTGTGTCCCTCCCTGGGAGCCAGCCAGGGCTCAGCACATAATCCACACACAACCCTGGCAGGCAGTGGATGGCACAGAGCTGGCTCCGCCATTCACAAGTGCAGGCACGTACAGCATCTGTGCCATTTGGGGGACAAGCTCTCCTGGGCCCACTCCCTGGGCAGCCATCCTTGTTGTCACCAACACCGAGTCCTGACACACCCTTGGGAGGGGAGTGTCTGGCCTGAGACTCCAGGAGGGATGGTGAGCAGGCGTGGTGCCAGCCCCCCGTCCCTGCCTTGAAGATTTCCCCACGTGCTCACAGGCTCCAGGTTTCATTCCTTCCCAAGGCACTCCACGTCCCAGATGCCAGCCGGGCACAGGGGTGGGCCCTGGGGACACAGAGAGGGCGGGCCTTGGCCCCCTGGAAGCCTTCACAGAGCAACAGGGGAGACAGACAAACAACTGAGTTAATGGCACCCCAACTAGGACTAATAGCGAGGGAAGAGAGCAAAGGAAGCAGAACCCGAACTCTGCCTAGAGCAACGGGGGTGGGGCAGGGGCGGCACCGGACCTGACCTGACTGACCAGCACAGGCTCGTCTCATTCCAGGCAGCAGGGACAGCACCTGCAAAGGCTGGGACGTCAGAACCCGGCATTCATGCTCAAGAAACTGCAAGACCAGTGTGGCTGGAGTGGAGTCCACTCGGGGAGAGGAGGGGACGAGGTGGGAGAAGTAGCAGGACCTGGACTGCAGCTTTCATGCCATGGAAGAATGCTGGCTTTTGTTCCAAGGGGGGTGGGAAGACTTGAGCAGACCTCATGTTAGGCTCTGCCCCAGGCTGAAAAGGAACAATCCCTCAGATGCGAGGGTGGGAAGAGGCTGCTGCAGGGAGGCAACTGAGACCTCGGGAAGCTGCTGAGATAACCCAAGCTTGGGCCCTGGGGGCAGGAGTGGAAGGGGCAGGAAGTGAGAAGATTCTGCAAATATTCTGAAGATAGATTCAACAGGATATCCAGCTGAACTGCATGTGAGGTGAGAGAGAAAGGGAAGAGTCAGGGATGACCCCAAACCTCTGACCTGACCAACTGGAAGGATGGAGTTGCAACTAACTGAGAATGGGGGGCGCGGCAGGTGTTTCGGGGGGAAGATCAGGTGTTCAGCTTTAGACACACTGAGGTTGAGAGCGCCTTAGACATCCAGGTAGAAATGTTGAGTAGCGACGTGGATACACGAGTCCGGAATCTCCTCTGCGAGGAGGGCTGGGTGGAAGGTCGACATCTCAGAGTTGTCAGTGTATCAATAGTATCCAAAGCCCTGAGACTAGAGGAGGTCACATGGGCGTGAGAATATGCAGAAGAGACACAGGGGCTGGGCGGGGCCCTTCAATGGCAAGAGGTCCAGGAGATGTGGAGGAACCAGCCAAGGAGACTGAGAAGGAAATGCCACAGAGGTGATATCCTGCAGGAGAAAAAGATCAACTGCTAAAAGGCCACAGGTATGAGAACGCACCACTGACTATAGCCACTCAGGGGTCCTTGGTGATCTTGACAGGAGCAATACTGGTGGGGTGTCCGGAGTGAATTCAGGAGGTGACCTGGAAATTGCACCCTTGCAGCACATGTCCTTCACCCTAAAGGTGCCACGTGAGCATTCACTGCTGTTAGCCAGGGCCAAGGTGTGGGCAATGCCAACCAGCCAGACCAGACATTGAGCCCTTGATCTGCCCTTGCTCTGCCCCACCCCTGCTAGGCGATGCCGCCAAGCACTGATGGTGCATGTCTGGAGCAAGATACTCAGAGACAAGCGGCCCTCTGCGCACAGACTGGGGGTGGGGCTGGGGCGCAGCTACTTAATGACTTCATTTTGCTGCTGTGTCCTCCAGGTGGGAGGTGGTCTCCAAAAAGAACATCATGCAGAGGAAACTGGAACCTGAGATAGATGAGGAGATAGTAACGGAACATGCAGCCTCTGTAAAAGGGTTTCAGGTGGCAGTGCTGTGCCCGCCAACTCCGCTCCTGGGCACGAGGCCACTGGCCCGCTGTCATGAATTGAGGCAAAAGCATAAAAAATGGAAAAGCTCAGAGGGTTTGGGGTGGAGGAACGTCCCGTTCTTTAACCTAAGAGAGTACATTCATGAACCTACATCCCGATAGAGCCTGTAACCAAATTCTACCTCCTCTTCTTAAAAGGAAATCTTAGAAAGGAAATAATTAAAACACTTAGGACATTGCCTTGAGGACTGAATCAACACTGTTATAATAATACATACAACACACATATACTGTACATCATAGCGTATGTTCTATTATTATCCTGTAAGGCTCCAGTGGTCAGTGGGCAGGAGGAGTGCCAGGGAGACCGATTTCCTATTAATATTAGGAAGAAGTTTTCATCCCTAGAATTATCCCACAGCCCAGAAATGAGCTGCCTTGGAAGATGATGACGTCCCATAATTGGGTGTCCAAGCAGAAGGAGATAATCAGCCCCAGAAATGGACGCTGAGTCTGCCCACAGCACTGATGGCCTCCACCGGAGAGCTGACACTTTCTGACCGGCTTGGGCTATACGTCTAGCCATTGGTACTGACCATCCCTCTGCACCCAGTTCATCCTCGCACTTGCCTGCCCCGCTGCAAGCCTGTGGCTGGCAGGACAGCCCATGCAGCCATCCCTGCTCCACACACAGCCTCTCCTTTCAGTCACAACAAAACTTCCAGGTATGGAGGCTTTGGAGTAAATGGTATCGTATGTAAATATCCCAACAATCCAGAGAGGGGGCTACCCCACACCCATTTTGCAGATTGGATCACTGAGATTCAGAGAGCACAGGGTAGTGAGAGCCTAGACACAAAGTCAAGTCTCTGGGCCACCCCATTCCACATGGCAGGCAAAGGGCTAGACCCTTGGAAAAGCTGTCTCCACCCTCACCCTCACCCTGATCACTGCTTGTCAGAGGTCTGCACCCTCCCACATCCACATGAGTCCACATCCACCCTCTAAATGACCAAGGGCCATCTGTGTAGATGACAGCACTCAGTGGAGGTCTGCAGGACTATCTCATCTGAGGGCCCCGAGAAATCTGGGGCCAGCAAGGCTCCCCAAGCCAAAGCCCACTGGGCCTATCTTTTCAATGTCCTCTCATTGGTGAGGTGGGGAGGTAGAGGCCCAGAGAGGGGCAGTGCTGTGCCCAAGGTCACACAGCGAGGAACACAAACTGGGCTCATGACTTTCAGGCCAGAGCTGCGCTGCCCTCTTCCTGATGCAAAACAAAGGCAGGAGGCCAGGAGGGTGCTGGGCCAGGTCGGGACCCAGTACCTTCCCAGGGAGGTGAGCAGCGCTATCTTCCAGCTCACTGAGCCCTCCCTCACTCCTACAGTGCCCCGGAGTCAGGGATTCATCCCCACTGCACAGGCGGATGCCCCACCTGTGACTGCAAAGTTCAGCCTTAACACGGCTGAGTCCTTGAAGTTGTTCTAGAGGCCAGCTAATGCTGGCATTTGCAAAAGACAATCAAGAGCCACAGCCAAAGGTCACTAGAGCCGGGCCTGCTGGAGAGTCCACTTGGGGGGCTTCCAGCCCAGGGCTTGTCACTAGTAGCACTAGCCAAGCAACATCTACCCCACCCCACCCCCACCCCCTTCCCTGCACCACAGGCCTCTGAGCAGAGGACTGCATGTCCCAGATGGGGTGACGGAGCCGGCACCACTCACCTGAGAGGGGCCTCCACCTCCCCGGCCGGCAGCTCTGGTCAGTTAGGGGCTAGCCATACCTCTGCCTCAATGGCCCACCTCTCCCAACTACATTCCCTAAAGAATCTCCAGGAAGATGAAGGTAAAACAGACACATGATCACCATCCACAGGAAACAGTATGTGACGGGATGGGCAGGGCCTCTCAGGACTCTGCTCAAGGGCCACCCTCCCCCAACACCTCTTCTGATGCTCCCGGCCTCTGCCCTGCCCCCCAAGGGAGGACCCCTCCTCCTTCAATGCCCCACCGGGCTTCACCAGACATCCACCTCAGTGCCTGTGATCCACAACACTGACTTTACTCCTCTGTTCAATTCCTCTGAGTCCACAGCGCCCAGGCCGGGCTCAGAGCTGGCACCCCATCTGTCTGCTGAACTGATGAGTGAACTGAGGAAGGGAGAGCCCCTGATGGTGACCAGCGTTGCTAGCATTCATTCGGTTACCCATACACATCTGCTGGGTGCCTACCCTGATGGCTCTGGGCCAGGCCCATGCCAGCTCTGAGTATGGGGGGCAGCCACAGATGAATCCAGGAGCCCACAAACATCCCCCAGTCCAACGCAAAGGGGAGGAAACAGTTCAGCAGGGTCCCCCAAGAAGCTTGCAGGTACCCTCTCCACCCCCCCACCCCAGAAGGTGAGCTATTCTCTGAAAGAATGTTCCAGTGAGGCAGGCTACCTCTTTCCCAGATGGCCATTCAAACACCCAGATCCCGTAACCCCGATACCCAAATCCACCCTCACAATGCTGATCTCTGGGGGCTGCTAGTCACCAAAGGTGTGGCCCCAGAGCCACCCCAACGCAGTCCCTGGAAATAAAACACTACTAGGCCATGGGGACAATCCCCCCAGCAGTCAGAAACACACCTGCTGTGCCCAGCACCTACCTGCAAAAAAGGCTTCCGCCAGGAAGGCTGGAAGGCAAGACCTCTTCAGGGGCTGCGCACACCCCACCCCACAAAGAGCAGGACAGTCTGGGGCCTGCCTAAGGCTCCCCTCTTCAAGCAGAGGTTTACTTTGAAGAATTCTTCATCTATTCTACCACTCACCTGCATCTGCTTTTACATAAAAGACTGTTTTAAATTACCTGTTAGATATCTTAATACCTCTCCCCTCTCCAAGCCACTCTGCTTCATTTCTTTTTTTTTAATTTGTGTAATTAAAGTATATTTGAGCACAAAATGCTTTCTCTGTCTAATCCTGCTTCATTTCTAAACACAGGTGATGCTCCAGAAAGCTGGGGCGTGCTGACCGGATGCAGGCCACGTCTGGCACCCAGGCCGCCCTCGTACCCACACAGCAGCAGGCAGACCCGAGTGTACGAAGCCCCAGATTACAAGCACTTTCCCTAACATGACATAAGAATGAGAGGACGGGGTGGGGGGGAGGTTGTTGGTGGACGTGGGCAGGACCTTTCCAGGCACTGCTTGCTGTTTGCAGGCATGCTCACAGGAACTGGTGCCTTCCCAGGGGCCCAGCTGCAAGACGGTTCCTTCAATTCAACCCCCATTTTCTGAGAGGCTTCTGGGTCTCTCGAGCTGAGCTAAGGCCATAGGTCTATGCATGCAGATCTCCAGCTACAGGTATAAGGGCCAGGCCCCCTGCGGAGGGGACTCATGAGGACAGACCTGGTGATGAGGTGACAAGTGAGGGGGGGGGGTTGACAGGTGAATACCAGGACGCTCATGCCCACCTCCTAAACAGTTCCTTGTTTTCTAGTGACAAAAACAGGCACACTCAATGCAGAAATCTCCGTAATCGCAGAAAATTACAAAAGGTTACAACACAATTGCTACAACAGCTTCCATCTTCAAATTTTCTCAAGGAAGCGGAACAAACCATTTTGTAAAACAAAAGTCGTGTAGATGTGAATGCCCAGCAACTTGGGCTCAATGCGATAACTCTTTGACACTTACAACTCCCCTTCTGCTCGAGCCACCATGGGAAGTACTGAGTGCCCCATCCTTGGAGGCAACCAAGCAGAGACCATAAGAACACCCATCAGGGATGCCATAGAAGAGGTTCCAATAATGGGTGGAAGATGGTCTCAGTCTCTAAGATCCCCTTCACTTGAGGCAAAGGAGCCCACCCCGTGCCACCCAGCATGCCTGCCTCCCAGCCCTTGTGCCAACTCACCCACAGGCGTGTCCTCACTGATCAGCAGGTACGTGTCAAAGAAGTGGTTGATAAAATAGGGCAGTCGGTTCACCTGGCCTGGAAGTCAGAACACAAGAGCGTCAGGCAAGTGCCCTTACGCTGGCACAAGCGGGCATCATGCATTCTGCAAGGGGACAGAGTTGGGGTTGCAGTGGGCACTGAACCTGTGTCCAGGGCCACGGCCACCTTCCTCAAGGCAAATGGGGAATGATGCCAGTGGGCAGGCAGACCACTGTCAGGTCATATGGTCAGCAAGGCCACCAGCCACATGCAGCCACTGAGCCCTGGTCCACACCAAGACGTGCTAATGTGTAAAATACACACAGGATTTCAAAGACTCTGTACGAAAAGTGGGTGTAAACTATATCCACCCATGTGCACGCCTCCACCCTCTACACAGCAGGAACTCACAGCCCCTCACACACACCGCAGCCTCAGAAGGCTGGTGGTCAAGGGCCACCCCCTTTGTTTGGAACCACCGCCCTGTGCTTTCCTGTGCCTCAGTTTACACATGTGTAAAAGAGCAATAATAGTAGCACTTGTATCGTGGCTGCCCTAAGGCTTACATGAGATTACACACAGAGAGAACTCAGCACCATGCCCAGATACACAGCAAGCATTTCATACATAGTAGCTATGATTAATATTGGTATTGATAACTACGCCCCGTGCTCAGCCAGAGGGGAATGCCTTTTTTTCCTGCTGGGGGCTTTGGGCTGAGCGGAGAAGGCTCGGGGAGGCCAGAGAATTCAGCAGCGGGCTTGCAATGGTACGGGAGGAAAATCAGCAAGGAAAGAATCCCCTGCAGCAGCACTGTTAGTTTTTAAATTTTCTTTTACAGGACCTGCCGATAATCAGCTGCTGAGAGCCCCGCACGGGCTGCTGGGCAGGGCATCGGGAACATGCATCCTCTGCCACATACAAGCAGGACCCACATTCTTGGAACAGGTTCGCCACCTCGGAGGCCCGGTGGACGGCCTTGGGCCACCAGTGTGGGATGGGGAGGGGGCCGAATGGAGGGGTTAGGGAGAGGGGTGTGCTGACAGGGTACTTGTTCTTTTAAAAACCACATTTACGGCATGAAGGCTGTGTCCTCCAGAGACAAAACCTCTGTCTCGGGAACTTTGAAGCCTCTAGTGAAGGGGAATGTAAGTGGATGTACATGCTGATGGCAGGCGGGGAAGCCGGGCCGCCCCACGTTAGGGGCCCCTCAGACCAGTGCCTGGACGCAGCCTCCGTGACCCAGCGGGATGCTCGGTGGCCAGACTGACAAGGACGAGGCGAGGCAGGCCTGCTCAGGCTTTCACATCTGCCTTCCCAACAAGCATACAGATGAAGAATGAGAAACGCCAGGGAGGGTATTGAGGCCAGTGGGGAGAAGGGGAGGAAGTGTAGGCAATGAGATGACAGGCGAACAATGAGTGTCGACATCTAGGGGACATTTGTCCCTGAGCCTGACCACCTCTGATTGCCAGGGGTAGGAGGCAACATGGTGTGGCCTTGGGCAACAAGGCAAAAGCTAGGGGTCAGTGGCTGGTGTCAACAGGGCACGGTGGAAAGATGGTGCCCTTTAGCCCCTAAGGTCAGCCACCTCTCCATCATGGCAAAGGAACAACACTGGCCGTCTCAGATGGGGACCAGGAAGAGGATCTGTGCCTGGCAATGAGAAAGAGGGGGACCCTTACATACACATGTAAAGCAGGCTAGCCCACAGGCGGACTGGATATGCCACAGAACTGCTAGGTGGCCTCAGGCAACTTACTTAACTCTGTTTTCTGTGCCCCATCTTGCTCCCTTTAGAGAAAGATACAGCAGGTAATCAAAGAGCTAACACTTACTTAGCACCTAATATGTGCCAGGCATTATTCTAAATGCTTGAGATGTATATTAACTCATCTGATCGTTTTGACAATGAGAGAAGTCCTATTATGCTCCCTATTTTAGAGAGAAGGAATTTGAAGCACAGAGAAGCTACAAAACTTGCCCAAGGGGACCCCTTGAAGAAGTGGGGGCAGGAACCCTGGAGTCCTGGCTGTGTGCTGCTCCCTCGTGCCCACTTTGGATGCATCTGGAGAGCTCCAGGGGACACTGCCACCATTACTGAGGAAAGCAGGTGACGACTGAGCACCTGTTTTATTTTTACATATGTATTTCTTTTCAGCTGGTGGTAGTGGAGGCGAAGGGCACAAGTGTCCAAGGTCACAGAGTCCCTAAGGAGGCTGACGAAAGTGTCCTGACACTGTCCAGCAAACCCAGAGGGTCAGAGTTGGTCTCAGGTGCTCCCCACTAAGGCCTCCCTGAATGGGGTGCGGGGTTCATCTTGACAAAAGCCCCTGTGAAAGATCAGAGACCTGGAGGGAGGCCCAGATGGGCCCTGCTTTGAATGACCTTGGGCCAGCTGCTTCCCCAGGCATCAGTTTCTCCTCTGTAAAGTGGGCCAATAGTTGAGAGAGGGTCTGACACGGCTTCTGGCTCTGGCCCTGAGAGTCGCTGTGACCGTGTCGTAACCCTGGGCTGCCTGGATGGGAGTGAGCTCCTTCTAGCCAGGGCGTTCCAAAAGAGATGCCTCCAAACGTGGGGGCCAGGCAAGGGGACCTTCAGGGGACTCCCAGGCAGCAGGACACCAGCTTCCCTCCAACAAGCACTAGTCTGTGGCTTCCTCCAGAGGCTCCCCAGTTCCCTGGAGTGGGAGGAGGAGGGGGCCCCCCTCAGGAATGTGTTTGCCTGTGTCACCAGGCACACCGTGCCCATGGCTCTTCCCCGAGGACACCCTGGCCCCAGGGGACCCTGTGCCAGCTGAGCCTACTGTCCTGGCCTTCCTTCAGCTCAGACCAGAGCTGCTTTGCTCCTGCTGTCCAGGAGAGACAAAGACGCAGGCGTTTTCCTGCCTCCTGTCACCAGAGCTGGCACAGACATGGCTGTTGCAAGGGCCAGGCCAAGGAGGGCTGGTCCGCCCTCAGCGAGGAAAGGCTCCCTGCAGCCACATCTTTGCTCAGGCCGTCCCTCCTGCAGGAGTCCCTTCTTCCTGCTCCCCTTCTTTAGAACCCCCTGTCAGTCTTCAAAGCCCAGATTAAAAGTCTCCCTTCTCGCTGGGTGTCTCCTGTCCCCGCAGGCCCGATTAATCTTTCCTCTTGACGGGCTTCTCCAGAGCCGCGTGCATCCTTTATTACTCCTCTTTGCCCTGCATCAGAATAAATCCTGGCTGTATCTACACTCTTTACTCCTGGAGAACGAGTCATTTCTTCCACACCCCCGGAGGCAGGCGCAGGAGACACACAATAGGTGCTCCAAAGACAACTGCAAAACTGACTAGAACTGTGACCAGTCCTGCATCCTGGAAAAAGGACAGTTCATGGTCACAGATGCCTCCTTCCCTCAAAGCTCAAGTATTTCTCAAGGCTCCTCACACTCCCTGCCATGGCCCAGGCCCTGGGAATGGGTATTTTTCAGCCCTGGGAGTGCTGCGGAAGCAACTGAAGTTCAGAGAGCGAAGGGTGTACCCTCACACAGCAAGGTGGAGTCTCCAGAGTCCCAGAGCCACCCCCTCCCAACTCCTGCCCGCACACTCTCCAGCCTCGCCTCCTGTGTTGGCTGTAGCAGGGAAGGACTGAACTTACCCCAGCATCCGGAGATCAGCACAAAAAGCCAGACCACACGGCAGCTGGTGGTGACGTGGTACCTCATGGTTCCTGGGGGCACAAAGAAGAAGAAGGTGAGAAGAAGCCTCCTACTGGTGGGGGGCCTGCTCTTCAAGCCCTTCAGCACCTCCCTACCCTTATAGCTCCAGGGAGAAGGGAGGAGAGGGAATTAACTCAAATGGAGGGAGGAAGAGGGTGGGGGACATGGGAAAGAAGAGGGGGTCTGTGTCATTGATTTTATCATCGTCCAATCCTAGAAACACAGCGGCCTGAGGGTGACTGGGCTGGGGGTGTGGGCAACACGCCTTCTTTGCCCTCATGGGGGCTGACTGCTCAGCCCATGGGCAAAGCTCAGAAGCAGGCACAAGCATGGTATCACAACATACTCTGGGCTCCCTGGGTGGCAGGAGGGGCTGCTGCCTCCACCCGCCAGGATGGTATCACCCATGCGTGACAGAGACGGTTAGCCTGGAGACAGGGTTAGGACATGGGTGTTGAGCAGGAAGACAGGGGACTAAGAGTGGGCCTGGCAGCCCACTACCCACCCACCCCTGCCCCAACCTAAGTGCCAGACAAACATGGGTTTTTCTATTTTTCATATCCACCATATTATCCCAAAACATTATTAGCTATGAAAGGAGGCAGCAAGTCACAGTTTCCAAAAAGGCACAGAAAGGGGAGGCAACCTGCCCAGGGCCCCACAGCAAGTCAGTGGAAAGCTAGAGCTGAAACTTTGGGGGCTCAGAGCGAATCTCCAGAGAAATCTGGGGCACAGCTACTAGAGACTCAGCAGGGCAAGATTCCATGTCTAAGGGTGGCAGGGAGGGTGGGCTGCTCCCCCCCCCCCGCCCACCATGGCAGTGGCCTGCACGGCCCCATTACAGCAGGCCCACGGCTCCTTCTTACCCCTGCAGTGACTCAGGAGCAGGCCTCTCTGGAGACCAGCAGTGACACCAGGACGGGCCCACACTCCTCAGCTGGGGTTCCCTGCCTCCCACTCAACTGTCAGCCGTATTTGTGCAGGGAGAAGGCCCACTTACCTCCATGCCCCCACAGAGCCAAGCCAGGTGCCTGCACCGCACTTTGCAGTGAGCACATAGTGGGCGCCTTGCCTGGGTGGGACTACCCTCCCTGGTTCACAGGTAGAGCCATGGGACAATTTGCTCAGACCCCCCCAACTAATGAATGGGGGTTCAGCATCTGGACACAAGTTGACAGGCCACCTCCCTCGACAGTCAGTGATGAGGAAAAGCATGGGGAGGTGGAGGAACAGAAGGAAAGGACTTTTTGGAGATTCTTCCACATCTCTGCAAGGTCTAGGGGCAAGGCATTCAGAAAAGGCCAGGAACTCAGATCCCTCCTTCCACACTGGGAGCAGTCTTTCCCTCTCAGCCCCGTGCCTCGAGGGGATAATGCAGGGACCCCACCAGGTGATCCCCTGACCTACACCACACACAATAAGGGCCCATGGCACCCCGCCCTCTTGTTTTCCTTCTCATATTGTACTTAACACATTGTTTGTGGGAAACGAGTAAACTCGTCATATTGCCTCTAGTTGGAACCAGCAAAAATTTTGCAAAGTACATAAATAGAGACCTCTTTTTAAACTAAAACACTGAAAGTTTCATAGAAAAATATCAAATAGATCGAAAGATATGAATATTTTACGGAAAGTCTAATTTTGGCGAGAAAATGTCAAAAAAGCCCCGCGTTACGACGCGATTTGGCGGGAAAATGCCTGCTTACAAAGTGTTAATTTAAAATGTCCTAATTACTAGGTAGGAAACAGTCATGTGAGGAAGAAAAGATTCTAAGCCATTTAGATAAAGGTAAATGCTCTCATCATCTCTTTGTGTTCTTGCCCCGCCCCTTTGAGTTTCTGAATGTCAACAGCCTATCAGAGGGTGCTAACTGCAGTGTCCACAGGGGCCAGGCAGGGACTGTAAATGGGGGGGGGGGGGCAGTGGCCATTCTGAAGCCATGAAGACATATGCTCCGTCCAAAAGTGGCAGCTGCTCTGTTTCAGGCAAGAGGGAATGTGGGCCCAGTGTGGCCAGAGCTTCTGATTTTTCTCAATGAAAAGCTGGAAATTTGGCTTTTTATATGAATTCATTTTTTAAATGTTGACAAATAATTCCATGTTTGTGAAACAACCATGACCGGTCTGAGGGCCAGAGCAGCAGGTTGGACCTGGCATGCTTCCTGCCAGGCCTTTCCCCTCACCCAGGCAAGCATGTCCACATTACATGTATGTATAGAGCAGTATGGCTGCTGTCTAGCTTTAGAATAATGGCGTCCTCTCTGCACAAGAACAACTTGCTTTTCTCATGTCATAATTTTTCACGGACAAGCCTCCAGGTCAGCATTGCTATATCTACCTCCTTCTTTTCAAGAGCTAAATAATAGTTCACAGTATGGATGCCATGTATTGGAGACAAACATCCCCTACTGTTGAGCTATTGGGTGTTTTCAGGTTCCTGCCACCACAGGCAATGCCACAGTGACATTTCCCTGCTTGTAATTATGTTGGGACTTTGATGGCTCTTGAACTTGGTTCTCTATCAGTGGGATTACTGGGTCAATTCAGTACAACACAGAGCGTGTATGTAAACTTCCATTCAGCATTGCCATGTTACCTTCTGGAAAGGTTATGGCAGTTCCCACTCCCTCCAGCAGGGCACAGGAGGGCCTGTGTGCCCACTTGGAAGGGATCCCTCTTTTAAATGGCTGCCAATCAGATGTATGAAAAATGGTTTAATTAGCATTTCCCTAACTACGAGTGAGGTTGAGCGTGATGCCTTTTTCTAAATGAGAAAACCACTTTCCATCTGTTATCTTGCGTTATCCTACCATACCCTGCAAAGCAGCTAGCCATCATTGCTAGCATTATCTCTGATTTACAAGTGGAGAAACCAAGGCAAAGAGCAATTAAGTGATAATCTGACATCTCGTGGTGAGTGAGTGTCTTTAAAAAAAAAAAAACCTCCAGCCCTCTGCCTTTCCAAGCCAGATGTTGGGAGAATTAAACATCTGCTAAGAACATCATCCACAAAGAGCTGAGTGGTGTGTACCATTCTGCTGGGCATCGCAGGAAGTCTGCAGCAGAAGGGAGGCAGGGAGGAAACACTTACTAGAAAATTCCCGTGGGCCTGGGATTGTCCCAGGTGTTACTTTTATTCAACCCTCCAAAATCTCTCTATGACTTATAGATATTATTGTCTCCATCTTACATTAGGAAATTAAGGCTCGGAGAGATCACTCTAGATTTAGAATGAGTCCCACACTATTTCCATCACACCGTTTCCCCACTGCCCCATTTCCTAATGTATACATGGGGAAGGCACAGCCCCTCCCTCAAGTAGCACAACACACAATCACAACACAATTCACACAGGATGAATGTCTGCCAAGAAGTGAGTAGGTCCACAGCACGCACACGTGCAGACCGCATCTTTTCCCACAGTGCTGGCTCAGGCTCTGACACCGCTGGGCACATGGGCCCCCAAACTCTCTCCTGAAATGTCTGTTCATCTCCTTTCCCCTTTATAAGCAATCACACTGCTTCGGTGCTCCCCCATCTGTCAGTTCAGGGCAGCCAACCACAGTCCTAACTTTGCAGGGGCCACCTCCAGCGCACCCAGAAGCAGGAACAAGCGTCAGTCCGTGCAGACTCTGCATCCCCACCTCGGGGTGAGGTGGCACAGGCTGCAGAGGCTGAAGCAAAACTGCCCGGCCAGAGTGGGTACAGCTTGCTGCTGGGTTTCCCCTGAGATCCCAGATCTTATTCTTCCTCTGGCCCATTTGGCTAAGGGAAGGAAAGCGAGGCCCAGAGAGAGCACAGACTAATGACAGTGGCAAGAGGACCCTGGCTGCCCCCCTCCAGCCAGGTCATTGTGATGGATGCTGCCTGTGGCTACGGGCCTTCCCTTGGCACTGGGGCTGCAGCAAGTGACAACGGCTCTCCCAGAAGAGCCTGGCCTCACTCTGCCCTGTAGAGCAGCTCTTCCCCCAGCTTCCTGGCCCGCCTGACTTCCTGCCCAGCTAGCTGCATGGCCTCCGTCACCACATGAGGCTGCGCCACCCTCAGGATAGGGCCTGAGCTCCCCCCACCGACCCTCAGCTGTCCCCACGGGACCAGAAAACACAGACACATCGTCCTGTGCTAGGCTTCCTGCCTGGGCCTTGGACAAGTGACAGACACCTGCCCCAGACATATGAGCAGTCATAGCCAGCTGCCCCCAAATCTTTCAGGAGCCTAGCTTAGAGCCCATTCTTGCCAGAAGCCTTCTGGAAATCTCCTGAACATACCCACTGCCAAGAAGACAGAGCCAGGCCCCCAAGGCCTCAGGCTGCCAATTCCTACTATCCGTCTGCATGCCAAGCCCTGTGAGGCACAGCGTGGATACAGGGTCATGAGAATGGCTGACAATGTGCGCTAGGCATCAAATAAGTGATACAGACTGTCACTGCTCAGGGCCATCAGAAGAGAAATCCGGGGCCTTCCAGAGGAGGTGAGATGGGAGCTGCACAGATTTCAAAAACTAACAATGTTCCTGTTTACTGAGCACACTGTGACGTACAGTGTGCCCTACGTGCTGAGGCTCAGAGAGGCTATATCATCTGCTCAAGCTCACACAGCTAGTAAGTAGTCAAGTCTTTATTTGAACCCCATTCTGATGGCTGCCCAAGGTCAACCTCCCAGCCTTAGCCCTAACACTTGTTGAGCTCAGATATCTGCCCCAGGGCAAAGGTGATCCGAGCATCACTGAAGGGGGTATATGAACAAATACTGGAGGAAGCCGGAGAGTGAGCCACGTGGATATCTGGGAGAAACGCCTTCCGAGCAGAGGGAACAGCCCGTGCAAAGGCCCTGGGGCAAGAGCGTGCTAGCTTGCTTGAGGACAGTGAGGAGGTTGGAACGGGGTACACAGCAGGGTTGCAGGAAATGACGCCAGAGAGGCCGCGGGCCCACGATGGCTACCTGTAAACCACTGATGCGAGTAAACTGGGAGCCATGGTCTTCAGACACACAGCCAAGGGTGACATGAATGAGACAAGTTTTAAAGGAGCTCTCTGGCTGCTGTGTTGAATAACTGTAGGGGGCAAGGGCAGAAGCAGGCAGACAGGTGCGGGGGCTACTGCAGCGATGTGAGCCAGAGATGACGGGGGGCTGTCGCCAGGGACGCAGGTAGGGGTGTGAGGTCTGGCAGATTCTGGGCATATTTCAAGGTAGAACTAAGAGAGTTTCCTATTGAAGAGGATGTGGCTGTGCTAGAAAGAACCAAGCTGAGGATTTTGGCCCTGAAAGCACCTAAAAGAATGGAGTTGCCATTAACCAGGACGGGAGGCGGCTTTGGGTGGAATTCACTGAGGGGCAAGATCAGAAGCTCAGCTGGGGACATGGTGACCTTGCCATGGTTACTGACAACCAAGTACCCTCCAGTTCAGGCCTCAGGTGGGGCTGGAAATGTCAATGTGGGAGTCATCAGCATGTCGGGGTACCCAAAGCCACCAGAGGGACAAGATTCCCAAGGCTCCCTCACCCCGAAGTGGAGGCAACTCAGCTGAGAATCAATCAATACTTGAAAACGGTATGAAAAGCCTGGAAATGTGTACACCTCTGGGGCCCATCCACTCCCCTTCCAGGACGTTAGCTGCGGAAATCCTCATGTCTGTGCATGGACACTAAGCCACCGACATGTGCCCTGCTGCGTAATTTATGATAGTGGAACAGCCCAGACACCCCACAGGGGCCTGGTTCACTTGTGGGACATCCACAGGAAGCAAGCAGAGGCTCGTATATGGACATGCACGTGTGAAGGGCGGGTATGTGCACATACGGGACTGTGAGGTGAAACAGTAGTTTCATCTGAGTGGTGAGGCCACGGCTGATTTTGTCTTCTTCTTCTAAATATTTTCGGCATTTTCCAAGCTTTCTGTAATAAATACCCAATGTTTTTATAATCTTGGTTCACCCTACCAAAACATTGCCAGCAGCCTGTGAACAGACAGACCACTCTGATTAGAAAGTTCTTCCCTGTACTCCACTGAGCCCTGAAGCCCACAGTCCCAGGTCTGAATATGGAGGAACTGGGAAGGTCCTCAGTGGTCCTCTGGCTAACTGCACCCCCCTGGCTAACTGCTACTCAGACCCTTCTAGGGACTGGGAGCTCCCTCCCTCCCAGGCAGTGGGTCCCAGCTCTGCAGCCCTGCGCTCTTCCCACACTGGGAAGAGGAGGTCTGACTGTGCCCATCCTCGGGAAGACGCCCCCGTGCCCTACCCCTGGGGGTTCACAGCAGCAGATGGGATAGAACCCCAGTCTTGGAGACAAAGCCCAGGTTGGAAGCTCAGCCCTGTACTGAGTACCCTCCTTTCCCAGGTGAGGACTAACCGTTTAAAAGAACAATGTGCGCCTGAATGGTCATCCACACAAACTGGGCTCTGTGGCCTCTGCAAAAGATGTGCCTACAAGATGCCCACTGCCCAGCTAGGTACCCCAGCCCGACCTTGGAGCCCCCTTCTCCCCCCTGCCTGTCCCTACTCCTTTCCCCAGGCTGGAGAAAGCCAAGTTCCTTGCAAAGCTCCTCCTGATCTGGAGGAGTTTGACCAAATGCTTCTGGACCAAACCCAAGATGAGGCCCATTGCAGGCTGGTTTCCTGGACAGGGACTAGAAAACATGCTCCTTGCTGCTTCCAGAGCCAAGTACACTCCCCTCTTCTGGGAAACCAGCCCATTTTGGGGCTGGACGCTCTTGGTCACTGTCCCCCACCTCTCCCTGCAGCCCCATCAGGAAGTGCAAGGGCAGAGGGTACACTCTGCCTGGCAAGAGACACAGCCCTGGTCCCAGCAAGCACGGGGACAGGAAGGAACAGAGCAAGCGGGGAGGGAAAGGGCAGGAGGGGACATCTGAGAAGCATTTCAGTTTCTCGGGAGTGAGAGATTTTCACAGCGAGGTGCCACGATTTAGTTTGAACTATTACAAATTCCCATAAAATCAGATGCACTCAACTTTGAATAGAAATACAAAAATACACTGCAGAAATCAAATACAATTTGGGGATTATTCACCACCACTACACACAGAGAGGTTTGTGCATGCAAGGAGGCACCTACAGACGACACTATTAGGGCTACTAATGGACAAGCCACTGTTAGCCACCAAGGGCTACGCTTCAAAGTCCACACTCTCTAGGCCCCTGGCTGGGCAGGTTGCTGTGATGGAAGGTCACTAAGGTCACTAAGGGACCCTACCTGGAAGGAGGAAAAAGACCACCTTGCCGCCATTCTGTTCTTACGACCTCCCCTGGATCCCTCCCTGTAGCTCCCATTGAGTGGCCTGGAGGTGGGCAGGTAAGCCAGGCAGGGCTGGGAGGGACACAACCTGAGACCCCCGGATAGGGCGGTCCAGCAGCAGCCTCCACTTGGGGCCTGGTATCTCGGAGTCCGTCCCCTTAACCTACGATGTTTTAAAAATATCATTCAGCAGGAGATGATATTTTATTTTACTCTGGTTTTTTTTTTTTTTTGGAAGTAATACTCAGACGTGGTAAATCACTGTACAGAGGGTGCACAGCAGAAGTCAGTCTCCCTCCTACCCAAACCCCACTCCTCCGTTACAGAGGCAACCCTTGAGCTATCATTCCCGAAGTACTGTGTGTGCATGTAAGGATGTAGCATACAAGTCTCTCTTTTAAAAAAAATCAAATCAAGTGGTATTCATTCTATCCTAATCCTGGCTTTTTCACATGACAATACATCCTGAAGATTGTTCCGTTTCAGTACATACAGAACGGCCTCACTCTTTTCAGCAGCTGCAGACTGTTCTACTATATGGGGGGACCATAATTTCACCAATCCTCTGCTGCTGGACATTTAGGTTGTTTTTAAATTTTTGTTTTGACATATGGAGCCACAATGGATATCCTTGGTTCCTATGTCTACACACACGTATATTGAGAAGAAAGGAATGTGCATATTTTTATAGCTGATGACAAATTCCAAAGAGGGTGCAGCAAGGAGCACGCCCTCCAACAGTTAAGAAAGGGCTGGTTTCCCTACACCTTTGCCAGCACTGGCCAGTCTTTTTTCGAGTTCCAGAAAAGGCAGCTAAGGCTCCTGATCTTCTCTCTCAGCCCCATCAAGGCATGGAGGAAGAATGGAGTTAATCAAGGTCACTTTTCTCCCCCCCCACCCCAACTCACCAGCAGGAAACAGCCAATGGAACTTTGCCTAGCTCTGGAACACTGCTGAAATCTGCACCGTCCTCCTCACTGGGGTCTCCCTCTGTGCTTTGGCCAGCCTGTTCTCTACATCTGGAGCACCACCTGTCTCCATCTTGCATGTCCAACCCCGCCTTCAAGGCACAGCTCCCATGCCATTTCCTCCATGAAGCCATCCTGGATCCCTGTTGGAAATGGGGTCCCAGTTCCCCTCAACCTCCCCAGATTTTCTGAAGGCGGCTATCCCAGCTGCGTGGGTTCACTAAACATGCACATGTCCTCCTTTTCCCAGAAGACTCTCAGTTCCTTGGAAGTAAAGTCTACTTCATCCCTTATAGCCATTTGCTCACGTAACATCTTCTCTTGGATATGTCTAACATTTACCATATCTGAAAGTAATCCAGTTTCTTCTCCAAATAGGTTCCCATCCTCTCCTTTCCCATTTCAGTAAATTCACTGCCATGGAATCATTACTTTGATTAATCCAGCTAACAAATATATTTCATGCAGTAAGTGGGACTTTCCTCCTTATTCCTTTGATCACCATATTTTAGGCACATTACGCCCTCCCAGCCTCAAAACTGCCAAGTTCAGGTCCACGCCTTGGCCATCATTGTAGTTGATCAAATGATTGTTCCCAATACTTCACTCTGCAAAGGATCACACATCTACACCCATGCTGGGGTCTCATGGTGAGGAGAGTATGCTGTCCCACCCTTTACGGTGGGCTTGGCCATGTGACTTGCTCTGATGGATGGATGCTTAGGCCAACCCCCACACTAGCAGATGAATGACCCCTTGTGCCAAGGGTCTTGCCTCTGGAGCTCCTGCCTTTCAATCTGAGAAGAGCAGGCCCTCGGCAGAGTGAGCAGACTGAACCCACACATGGCCCAGAATCAGGTCCTTCACCCCTAGCCTCAATTGCTAACACTCCAGTTGACCCACCGACACATGAGTGAGAGTAAATGGTTACTGCAGTGGTTTGTTTTGCAGCTTTATTGAACCAATAAGTGATCCCAACACTATGACATATATATATAACCATATAAGAAAACATAGAAGGAAACCATGACATTAGATTTGACAATTTCTTGGATATAACACCAAAAACATAGGCAATAAGAAAAGATAGCTAGGGGTGGCCAGTTAGCTCAGTAGGTTAGAGTGCAGTGCTCTTAACAACAAGGTTGTGGGTTCGATCCCCACATGGGCCACTGTGAGCTGTGCTCTCCACAACTAGATTAAAACAACTACTTGACTTGGAGCTGATGGGTCCTGGAAAAGCACACTTAAAAAATAAATAAATAAAAGTTTTTAAAAAAAAAAGATAAATTGTACTTCATTAAAATGAAAAACGTTTGTTCATCAAAGGATATTATCAACAGAGTAAAAAGGCAACCCACGGAAAATATTTGCAAATCATGTATCTGATAAGGTATTAATATCTAAAGCATATGAAGAATTCCTAAAACTCACCATCAAAAAAAAACCACACCACACACACACACACACACACACACACACACACACACACACAATATCTGATTCAAAAATGGGCAGAGTATTTGAATAGACATTTCTCCAAAGAAGATACACAAATGGCCAATAAGCACATCAAACAATGCTCAACATTATTAGTTATTAGAGAATGGCAAATCAAAAATCACAATGAGATACCACTTCACACTCATTAAGTTGGCTATTATGAAAAAAAACAAAAACAGAAAACATACAAGTGTTGGCAAGGATGTGGAAAAATTGGAACCCTGTGCATTGTTGTTGGGAATATAAAATGGTACAGCCACTGTGGAAAACAGTATGGTGATTCCTCAAAAAATACTTAATTGCCATATGATCCAGCAATTCCAATTCTGGTATATACACAAAATAATTAAAAACAGAGACTTGAACTGATATTTGTAAACCAATGTTTACAGCAGCATTTTTCACAATAGCCAAAAGGTGAAAACAACCCAAATGTCCATCAATGGATAAATGGATGAACAAAATATGGTTTACACCTAAAATAGAATATTATTTAGCCTTAAAGAATAAAATTCTGACACATGCTGCAACATGAATGAACCTTAAAAACATTATGTGAAGTGAAACAAGCCAAATACTGCATGGTTCCATTTATATGAAGTACCTAGAGTGTTCAAATGGTGGTCGCCAGAAGCTGGGGGAGGGGGCTAAGGGAGGGGGCAATGGGAGTTAGTGTTTAATGGAAATAGAGTTTCAGTTTGGGAAGATGAAAAAGTTTTGGAGATGGATGGTGATGATGGTTACACAACAACGTGAATGTACTCAATGCCACTGAACTGTACACTTAAAAATGGTTAACACGGTAAATTTTGTTAAGTCTATTTTACCGCAATAAAAATGATTAAAATGGTAAATTTTATGTTTCGTAAATTTTGCTATATATATATATATATACATATATATATATATGTATATATATATATGTACATATATATATACATACATATATATGTATGTGTGTGTATATATATATAATTTAAAATAATAAAAGGCCACCCTCATCTCATGTTACAACTACTCAAAAAAAAAAAATTAACAAGCCATATGTACGTAGAGCAGGGCACACAGATAACAGCAGGGGCCGGCCCAATCAGACAGGGGCCACCAACTGAAAATCAGCCCCGTCACCACACATTTAGTTCCTTCAGGCACCATACTCTTGCCTCTATTTTGTCGTATCTCAGCTTAATCATCCCCTCCTCAGGGAGGCCTTCCCTAATCACCCATCACTACAGGTGCTTGTCCTTATTTATTTATTTATTTATTTATTTATTTATTTATTTATTTATTTATTTTAATTGGGGAATATTGGGGAACAGTGTGTTTCTCCACGGCCCATCAGCTCCAAGTCGTCCTTCAATCTAGTTGTGGAGGGCGCAGCTCAGCTCCAAGTCCGGTTGCCATTTTCAATCTTTAGTTGCAGGGGGCGCAGCCCACCATCTCAAGAGGGAATTGAACCAGCAACCTTGTTGTTAAGAGCTTGCTCGCTGTCTAACCAACTGAGCCATCCAGCCGCTCCTCCAGCAGCTCAGCAGCAGCTCGTTGTCTTCAATCTAGTTGTGGAGGGTGCAGTTCACTGGCCCATGTTGGAATCAAATCCACAACCCTATTGTTCAGAGCTCACGCTTTAACCAATTGAGCCATCCGGCTGCCCCGTGTTCTCCATACACCCTGTTCTTGCCTTCCGTAACGCTCAACACATTTTGTAGGTGCGCAGTAATCTTTTGGTTGGTTGTCTGCCTTCCCACACCATTAGTTTAAGTTACAGTGGGGTGGGGTGTGGACCCAGACCCTAGCCAGGTGCCGACCAAAGGGAGAGGTTCTGGAAGAGTGGACTCCCTTTGACAACCTTCTGTGCACATCTCTCAAGCTTCCCCCCACCCCAATGTCTCCTCTAATGCAAGAACTAGAACATGACAACAGAAGGAGACCTTGAAAAGTCAAACAGTCAATCCTCCTGCTTTTGAATCAGACTATTCGTGTAGTAATTTATTTGTGAAAATCTCCTTTAGCATAAATGGTACAACTTTCTGGAGGCCATTGGCACATCAAAAGTATAGCCTTTTTGACTTAGTAATTCCACTGATAGGAATTTTCCCTAAGGAAACCATCAAACTTATGACAGAAAATTTTGTTTTTAAGGATGTTCGCAGCAGTACTGTTCACACCAGTAAAAACAGGCAACTCAATAATCAATGACAGAGGTTTACATGAGTAAATTGTGGTGCATTCATACAACGGACTATGAGGCAACCATGGAAAGTCATATTTTTCAGATAACCTTTCCTGACAAGGAAAAATATTCACGACAAATTATAGATAGAAAATGCAAGCTAAAAGACTACGCACAGTGTGTTTACAGGTTGGAAGAAAACAAATTATATATGTGCATACCTGTATAGAAATTAAACAATAACACATTTGTATCTTAATTATATCTTTGAATAGAGATATAACAGATGATTTTCTTCGATCCTTCCTGTTTTTCTGTATTTTTTAAGCCAACTGCATGGGGTTACTAATAGTATTTAAATAAAGTAGCAAATGTCCCACTTAAAAACAAACTAGCAATCAAGACAGCATGGTTCTGGCATACATATAGTCACAGAGATCAATGGAATAAAATTGAGAGTCCAGAAATCAAACCATGTATCTATAGTCAACTGATTTTCAACCAGGGTGCCAAAACCATTCAACAAGGAAAAAGCAGTCATTTCAACAAATGGTACAGGATAGCCAAGTGCAAAAGAATGAAGCTGGGCCCTACCTTACTCCATATACAAAAATTAACTCAAAATGAATCAAAGACCTAAATGCAAGCGCAAAAACTATAAAACTCTCAGAAGAAAAATAGGTGTGACTCTTCATGTCCTTGGATTTGGCAATGCTTTCTTGGATATGACACCGACAGCACAAGCATCAAACGGAAAAACAGATAAATTGGACTTCATCGAAATGTAAAACCTTTGTGCTTCAAAGGATTCTATCAAGAAAGTAAAACGACGATGCACACAATGGGAGAAAATATTTGCAAATCATACACCTGATAATGGACTTATATCGAGAATATATAAAGAACTCGTATAACTCAATAGTAAAAAGGCAAATAACTCAATTTTAAAAATGGACAAAAAATCTGAATAGACATTTCTCCAAGGTAGATGTACAAATGGCCAATAAGCACACGAAAAAAGTGTTCAAATATCATTAGTCATCAGGGAAATGCAAATCAAAACCACAGTGAGATACCACTTCACACTCAGTCGTATAGCTATAATCAAAAAGACAGATAATAACCGTGTTGGAGAGAATGTGGAGAAATGCAACCCTCCTTCCTATATTGCTGACGGGAATGTAAAATATTGCAGCCACTTTAAACTAGTCTGGCTGTTCCTCAAACGATTAAACAGAGTTACCATATAATCCAGCAATTCCACTTCTAAGTCTATACCTAAGAGAAATGAAGACATATGTCCACCCAGAAACGTGCACGTGAATATTCATAGGAGCATTATTCATAATAAACAAAAGGTGGAAACAACCTAAATGTGCATCAACGGACAAATGGATAAACAAAATGTGGTACAAAAAGTCCTCACTTAAAAATCATCGATGGACTCTGCGGCTCTAAGTGAAACATATAGCAAAACCTACTTTGCCTTAAGCTAACTGATATAAATAAGAGTTAAATTCCTATGGCATCTCATCAACGTTAGAACGAAACAACAGGGAATAAAATATTATTCAAGGATCTACTGTACACCCATAAGATGGGATATAATTCAGGCACAAAACAGAATGACGTACTCGTACATGCCACAACATGGATACACCTTAAAAACATCATGCTAAGTCGAAGAAGGCAGTCATACAAGACCAAATATTATACGAGTTCATTTCTATGAAATGTTCAAAATAGGCAAACCTACAGAGACAGAAAGTAGCTTAGAGGTAGCTCAGGACTGGGGGTGATAGGACACGGGAGTGATAACCAGAAGGCATGGGGTTTCTTTCCGACGGGATGAAAATATTCCAAAAAGCACTGTGGCGATGGTTGCACTGTTCTGTGAATACAGTAGGTCCCCCATATCCACAGTTTCCGTATCCACATTCTAACCAGTGAGAGGAAACAGCTCCAAAAATGTACTATGTAGCCAGGTCTATGATGGCTGCATCTGAACTGAACATGTGGAGACTTTTTTCTTGTCATTATTCCCTAAACAATACAGAATAACAACTATTTACACGGCATTTACATTGCGTTATAAATAACCTAGAGATGAGTTAAAGTATATGGGAGCTTGTGCACAGGTTCTATGCAAATACTGTGCCATTTTATATAAGGGACTTGAGCATCTAAAGATTTTGGTAGCCTGGTCCTGGAACCAAACCCCCAAGGATACTGAGGGATGGCTGAATGTACATAACCATTGACCTGTACACTTTAAATGAGTAAATGATATTATATGTGAATACATCTCAATAAAGCTGTTTTTAAAAATAAAAATTTATAAATAAATAAAGCTACTGTAGAAACTGAAGCTGACCTGCCAAGTTCAACCGTAGTGCAGACATCTTCAGCTTGCCTCCCACCCAACCAGGGAGGTGGTCGGCCTCACCTGGCCCCATCTTACTATACCTGAAGTCTCTTCCCGGGAGCGAGTCATGCTGGGGTGTACAGACAAGGAAACTGAGTGCACGCACACAGCAGGCTGCCTTCTCCATCTTCAGACTTCCAGCCCCAGAGCCAAGATGGAAACGAAGACCCTATATCCTGAGCCTGTCCCCCTATGTTCACTTTCTGGGTGGCCTTCAGGAAGTCCTGACCCCCCTCTGTAAAGTGCCAGGGACACTTGCTTTTCCAGGCGTTCACAGCTCTCCTCTTCTCTGCTTCCTGGAAGCTCACAACCCCCCTCCCCAGAGGCCCTTCCTCCTACCTGGCCATATAGGGTCACCTGTCTGGAAGAGGCTCAAATGTCCCTTTCCCTGAGGAGCTCTCCCTAAGACCCTCCCAACTTCCCAGGCTGAAACGGTCCCTCCATCCTCTGTCTGAGGTCCCTAATATGTGACTCCCGCTGCTTTAAAGCGCTTGATACAGGGCAGTGTGAGCTCTAGTTCATGTGCTGGTTTCACTGACTGTGCTGAGAGCTCCTCCCCAGTCAGCCCAGAGTCTGCACATAGTAGGTACACAGTCAACATTCGATGAAAGATTGAAAGAATAAAGGGGTGAAGCCCTTTCTAACTTAAACAATGTAACGCTGGAGCCCAAGCCCGAGTCCCACCATCCAGCAGGAAAGATGCTCTCAGCCAAGATGGGGAGAGGTCCTTGTGGCAATGCTGTGTCCCCACCCCAGGGAACAGGGAAGAAACAGGCCAAGGCGCACGCTCTCTAACAATAAACTGATAGTTTTCCTT
Source organism: Rhinolophus sinicus (assembly GCF_036562045.2). Lineage (NCBI taxonomy): Eukaryota > Metazoa > Chordata > Mammalia > Chiroptera > Rhinolophidae > Rhinolophus > Rhinolophus sinicus. Next base: position 48,884,354 of record NC_133757.1, on the reverse strand, counting down.
GTAAGTGAAGCGATAAGTCTTCTCCAGATTGCCTGTGACAGCAGTTTTCTCCGCACATAATTGTGTGAGGTGCTGTTTGATTGTTTTTATGCTTATTAATATCACAGCTCCTGAGGAAGAAAGAGGGACCTGGAGGGATCTAGGTGGGGAAGGAGCTTTGGACCCTTGACTAAGAGCTCATGGTTCCCACCGGGCTCTCTTACCACGGGGCAGGGAGAAAGGGACAATTCCACACGGGAACCATCAGGAGGAGGTTAGAGCGAGAGATATGGGTTCAGATCCCCGCTCATCTGCCGCTTCCCCTCTGTACAAACGGAGACAGTACTGAGCAGCTACTTGGCAGGGATGTTATGAGGATTGAAGGAGGGCCCACAAGCTCACCAAGCACATGGTGAGTGACATGTCCTCTGGCCCTGCCCCATTCTCAGACCCTGTCTCTTCTGCCCAAGTCACAAAACACTAACTGCAGTGGCAGCAAGAGCAATGCCCCCTGAGACATATACAGCATGTCACGACTGTAAAGCTGACACAGCCCCCACCCTCCACACGCCCCACCCCCACACCTGGACTGAAGCTCTGGGAGAGCAGGCGGGGGAGGGGGCCCAGACCATGCTGCTCCCTGTGGCCTCGGAGCAGAACAGAGAGCACCGCCCTGCCCTGCCCGGTATAGTGCTGTCCAGCCTTTTAGATCATTCGACTTTCACAGAGCTTTGGAGGAGGGAACCTCACTCCATTTTCCAGGTGGTGGAACTGAAGCTCAGAAAGAATGAGGGGCATGACCTGCAAACCCTGAAGTGCTTGGACCTCAATACGACTGACTGACTAGGAATTGGCAGTTTACGTGAGCCCCAAAGCTGTCACCTCCCGCCACAGCCCTCCCTGCCTCCCCGGATCCCAGTCCCCAGCAGAGACCCACCCACAGGGGCCAGCTGCCTTCCTGGAGCTGCTGGCTGGCTGCATCTCTGCCTGCCCATTGCTGACCTCTGCCCAGCTGTGCTCCTTACCGGGGGCCAACCCAAGGAGGGCCTTCCTGCTCCGCCTTCCTCCTCTGGAGGCAAAGGACTCATACTTGGTGGGAGCCTGGGGCACATAGTGGTTTCAAACCCTGCCCCAGCTGCAATGAATGCAGTTGCCCATTTGGTTGTCACTGAGCCCCAGCTCTGGAGGGGCACAGACTCCACAGCAAGTCCCTCCTCCTCCTTCTATGGGTAGCTGGGCCCTCACCTCCTCTGGGAAACGCCTATTTCCACCAGTGAGGCTTCAGCGTGACTTTCTCCACCCCACTGTGCCCCTGACACATTCCCCTGCTCCAGCGCTCTGTATGCTGTGTGTGCACGTGTGTGTGTCTACATGTCTGTCTCCTTCACTGGACTCTGAACTCCCCTAGAATCAGGGCCCTGCCTTATTCACCTTGGTTGGTCTGGAGCCTAACACAGGGGCTGTCATAGCATAGGAGGTATTCAATGTAAGGTGTAGAAAACATAAAAGAATAAATGCAAGGGATGGAAGGTGAGAGGGAAACCAGAGTGCGACTGCTTCTCCCAAAGAGGGTGTCCCAATGCCAAACACTCCCAAGAAGTCTGAAGGCCTCCTCCTCTGCCCCCCCCCACCCCATGGGAGCTGCCCAGGAAATGGAGTTAAGAGTAGGGACACAGGCTGTCGGGGACACAGAGACGCATACTATTCCTCTCCGTTCTGGTCCTCCACTTTCCCAACTGTGAAATGGGGATGCAGTTTCCCAAAGACAGAATTAACACATGGAGAACTTACAGCGGATCCTTTGACCAGGAAAACCACCCGCATCAGTGCAGGAGCTGCGTGACAGGCCTGTGGAGGCCTTGAGACCCCAGGGGACAAGCTCCTCACCCCAATCAACTTCCTTCCTCACACAAGGAACACTGAAAACCTGGAGCAGAAATCTGGATCCAGAAGAAACATGGACATCCTCAGCAGGCTATTTTGCAGACAGGGAAACTGAGGCCTCGAAAGGTGGCGAGAAGAGTGTTAACATGAGTTGCGGGTGCCTACTATGTGCTAGACTTTCTATATAACTTGATAAACCCTCACCCCTGACCGCGAGGGGCCTTACTGACCCATTCTGCTGATGAAGAAACTGGGGTTCAGGAGGGTCCACAACTTGTCTGGGGTCTCACAGCAGAAAGTGGTGGCGGCAGGATTCAAACTCAGGAGGTGCTGCCTCCAGGACCCAAGCTCTTTCTGTGGCCTCACATAACACGGGCTGGCCGGGAGCCAGGAGCAGCAGACCAGTGAGTTCACGGTGGATGCCCTCTGACGCCCCGTCCACGGCTCTCTTCTACCTGCTGCACGGGGGCCCCACACTGTCCTACCTTCCAGACCCAGGCTGTGTGATTCAGAGAGCCATTAAACGCCAGGACTGGAGAGGGCAGTAGTGGGTTTCTCGTTACACTGCTGTACTCTACAGCATCCTTCCTCATACTTCCAACCTGAACTTGCATACCTCCAGCGCTGGAAAGCTCACGACCTACACAGGACACATTCCATCTTTTGGACAGCTTGGTTAATTAGGATGTCCTTCCTCTTACCGAATCAAAATCCTCTTTTAAAGACCCAAAGCTTCACGTGACTTCGGGTTCACTCCGTCCCGACCTGCTTCAGCGCAGCTTCTCCCACACACGCTTCCTCCCCATTCCCCATCCCAGCCTCATTTATTTTCTGACCCCCCTTGCTCCCTTCCCCAATAACCACTTTCTAACCTTTACTAAGGACAAAGATATCGTTTTTTTTTTAAATACCCAATTTAAGAAAAAATACTTCACATCTGTATGAGCAATACACAAATCATAATTCTTAAAAATAACAAATTGCAGGTCAGAGTAATCATAAGTAAATTGATATTGATAAATAAGCTTTTCTCTAGAGCAGTAGGTGGTTTATTTTAATCTAATGAGTTTTGTATTTTCCCAGCTTTCAGATTCCATGATGAAGGGCTGTCTGCAATAGAATTACGATGCTTTCTGAAAAATTGTAATTTAATGCCTCATTTTGTCAAGACTTTCTTGAAAATGAGATTTGTTCCTAGTGAAGAGTTTTACTCAGCTCTTTCCCATATACCCCTCCACCCCCCACCTCTCCAGGCATACAGGTTCTCCTCAGGCCAGGCCGGGGGTGGGGATAAAAGGGGTAAGAGAAGCCAGGCTAAACATGGGGACAGGCAGGGACCCAGAAAGGAGCATGAAGGACCACTGCTGGCAGACACAGCCTTGCTTTGTGGCGAGCGGCACCCACTGCCCACGGCCTCCTGCAAACCGGGAGGGGAGGTCAGACCTCATCCTTCCTTATAAGATACTAAAGGGGCTCCTCTTTGGGGGTTCAAGGGAGCAGGATAAGGACGTCAGGCCCCTACAAAAGGAGAGAAGACGGACAGACCCCACACGCAGGAGGCCAGCAGAAAACAAAGCTGGGAGAAAATGAACAAAGCTGCTTGTGGGGAAGCCTATGGAAAGGTGGGAGTGTGGGGGAGGGGCTGGCCTTGGGTTGAATGCCCTCCAGGAAAGGGAGCTCACCACCTCATAGCCAGGCTGAGGCACTGTTAAGAGCCATACAGCCAAGTTATTGGAAGGGACTTTTGGTGGAGCTGGTGCCAGGAAACACTGAAAGGAGCAGAGCAAGAAGTCAAGAGAGCAGACAGCCTGGCTGGACGCACATCCTGACTGCCCTTGTCGCTGTGTGAGGCACTTAACCTCTCTGGGTCTCAGTTTCCCGCATCTCTGAAGTGGAGATAATAGTAGCACCCACCTCATAGGGTTGTGACAAAGATCAAATGAGGTAACACATGTCAAATACTTGGAATACAAGCTCACGTACAGTAAGCTCCCAATAAGTGTTAGTAATAGTAGTATCGTCATTGTTATTATGTGTGTGGATAAACTATTTGAGAGGACACTGAGAAACTAGAAACTGCCCCTGGGAGGGAAAGCTAGGTGGCTGGAGGAGAGAGGTGAGAGAGAGAGAGATTTCACTGTATTGCATTGCAGGCCTCTTGAATTCTCTACATGTGCTATATTACCTACCCAAAAATAAATAAATAAAAGGTAATTTGGTATTTCAAAAAAGACAAAGAAAGAAAGTCCAATGTTTTCTTTTAATGACCCCAAACTGCCTTCTAGGAACTTCCACTCTCTGTTTGGGCTTCTGGTCTCTAGAATCACACAGTCAACTCCTGCCCTTGGGAACACAACACATCATTCATTCACTCAACAATCCCATCCTGAGCACCAGCCCTGACCTGCTGGAGCAAAAGGTTCAACAGAGGCTGAGACAGACACCCCCGCTCTGCAGCTTGGCAGGACAGAAGGACCCTCGGCCTCACCATCACCATCCCAGGTCTTCTAGATAACACCATCTTCCTCCTTGGCCCATTCTCCCTTAAACAGCTGTCCTCATGCCTGAATTGTCTCAGGTCCCCACCTGTGATTTTAAAATTAGGTAAGTTGACCACTTAATGATATACGTGCTAATGTATTTAGGGGTGAAATGAAGTAATGTTATACAACTAACTTTGAAATGCAGCCCCAAAGAAATGGTTTGATAGATGGACATACACCTATGAGAAAGGAGAGGCAACAAAACGTAAACTATAGAACCCTGGTAGTGGGTATATGGGCGTTCACTGTACAAGTCTTTCAACCTTTCTGCATGTTTGAAAATTTTTATGATAAAATGTTGGGAAAAATTAGAAGAATAAAAAACTACACAAAACTGCAAGTGACTTTTTAAATCTGGGTAGCTCTTCAATGCCCTTTTCCTAAGGGTTGGGAACTTGTAATTGCAAAAAAGAGAAATAATCAAATCCACAATCATAATGGAAAACTTCAACACACCTTCCTCAAAAACTGATAGAAAAGGCAGAAAAGAAGTCAGTAAGGGTATCAATATCTGATCAAAATGATATACTTATCTGACCTTAACAACAAAACTGAACACCGCATACAATAACAGAATAAACATTATTCTTATGAAGCAATGGATAATTTACCAAAATCTACCATACTAGGCCATAAAGTAACTTTCAAAACATTTCAAAGAATTTAAATTATTCAAAGTATGTTCTCTGGTCATAGCAGATTAAGCTCAAAAACAACCACAAAAAACATTAGGAAAACCCCAAATGTTTGGAAGCAAAGCAGTGTACTTCTAAAAAAACCAAACAAACACAACACCACCCATAAACCAAAGAAGAAACTACAACAGAAATTAGAAAATATTTTGAACTATACGATAATGAAAATATGACACCAAAACGTGTGACAGACAAATTTTGTGCTTAGAGGACAATTTGTAGCCTTCAATTCAGATTTTAGAAAACAAGAAAGTCTAAACAGCAATAATCTGTGTATTTATCTCAAAAAGTATTTTAGGAAGTAAATTAAACCCAAAGAAAGAAGGAAATTAAAAAATTCCTCATAAGAACAGAAATTAATGAAATACGAAATAATAGACAAAAATCAGTAGACTAAAATTTGGTTCTTTGAAAAGATGAACAGAATGGATCTATCCAGTGATCAGCAAGACAAAGAACAAAATGAGAGAAGCCACATATTACCGATGAATGAAAAAGAAATTGTTGCTACAGATTCTACAGGGCATAAAGATTAGAAAAGGACAATAAAGGAGATGTTATGAATATCTTTAAGTCAATTCATTTAAAATTTTATATTAAATGGATAAGATCCTCAAAAAAATACCACTTACCAAAACTAAGACACGAAAACATAGAAATATAAATAGCCCTATTTCTACTAAAGAAATTGAAATTATAATCAAAAACCTTCCCACTAGGAAATATAAGCTCATGTGACTCTCTATTGAACTCTCTTAAACATTTATGGAAAAAAATAACACAAATCTTTTCCAAACTCCTGCAGAGAAACAGAAAGAGAAGGAAAGTATCCCATTTATATTATGAGGCCAGCATAACTTAATGCTGTAACTTGATAAGGATATGACAAGAAAGGCAAATCACAGATCAATCTTTTTCATGAACACAGATGAAAAAAAATCTTACACACCAGATTAAACAGCATAATTCACATATACCATGCAAAATACATCAAAGGAAAACTATTGTAGCTATTCCGGTAACAGCTAAGGAATTATGAAAAGAACAATACATCATGACAAAATTGGATTTAGTCCAGGAATGCAAGGTTGGTTAACTTTTGAAAATCAATCAATGTAATTCGCCACATTAACAGAAGAAAGAAGAAAAATTATACAAATCATTTCAATAGATGCAAAATGCATTCCATGCATATCTATGATAAAATTCCACATATACTTAGGATAAAAACTCTTACAAAAAGGAATAGAAAAGGCCATATATAAAAAACCCATAGCTTATATCATACTCAATGACTAAAGACAAAACAAGGTTGCCTATTATTACCACTTCCACTCCACATAGTATTGAAAGTTCTAGCTAGGATAATAAGGCCAAAAAATTCCAAATTCAAATTGGTAAGGAAGAAGTAAAATTATCTCCATTCACACATTACATAATCTTATATGTAGAAAAGTCTAAAGAGTCCATTAAAAAAACTATTAGGTCTAATAAAAAAGTCAGCAATGTTGAGGATACAAAAATCAATCCTCCAAGATAAGTTGCATGACTACACACTAGCAATGAATAACCTGAAGAAAAAATTAAGAAAACAATTCCATTTATGATCGCATCAAAATGAACAAAATACTTAAATTCAATCGAGGAGGCAAATGACTTGTACACTGGAAACTATAAAACATTGCTGAAAAAAAATTAAAGAAGACATAATAAGTGGAAAGACATCCATGCTGACAGATTGTAAGAGTTGACATTGTTATGATACTCTACTTAATATTAATAAGATCCAATACTACCTAAAGCAATCTACAGATTTAATACAATCCCTATCAAAATGTCAAAGGTGTTTCTGTAGAAAGAGCAAAACCTATCCTAATATTTATATGGAATTTCAAGGGACCCCAAATAGTCAAAACAATCATGAAAAAGAAGAACGAAGTTGGAGGATTCATACTTCCTGATTTCAAAACTTGCTACAAAGCTACAGTAATCAAAACAGTGTGGTACTAACATAAGGACAGGAATATAGACCAATGAATAAAAAAGAATGCACAGAAATAAACCATTGCATATATGGTTAATATATTTTTGATAAGGGTGCCAAGACCATTCAATGGGGAAAGGACAGTCTTTTCAAAAAATGGTATTGGGAAAGCTGGATATCCACATGCAAAAGCATGACTCTTACCTTACACCATATGTAAAAATTAACTAAAAATGGATCAAAGTCTCAATATCAGAACTAAAATTATAAACTTCTTAGGGGGAAATCTTCATGACATTGGATTTGGCAATGACACCAAAAGCACAGGCAATAATACTAATTTAAAAAAAGAGAAATTGGATGTCCTCAAAATTAAAGATTTGTGTGCATCAAAGGACCCTATCAGCAGAGTGAAATGACAACCTATGGAATGGGAGAAAATATTTGTAAATCATATGTCTGATAAGGATTAATATACAGAACATACAAAAAAACTCTTACAACTCAACAACAAAAAAACACACAACCCACTTCAAAAACAGGCAAAGGACTTGAGCAGACATGTCTCCATCAAAGATGTACAAATGGCCAATAAACACTAGAAATACTCAACATTACTAGCCATTGGGGAAATGCAAATCAAAATCACAATGGGGGTGGCCGGATGGCTCAGTTGGTTAGAGCCTGAGCTCTCAAAAGATCGCTGGTTCAATTCCCGCATGGGATGGTCGGCTGCGCCCCCTGCAACTAAAGATCAAAAAACAGCAACTGGACTTGGAGCTGAGCTGCGCCCTCCACAACTAGATTGAAGGACAGCGAATTGGAGCTGATGGGCCCTGGAGAAACATACTATTCCCCAATAAAAATTTATTTAAAAAAAAAATCACAATGGGATATCACTTCATACCCATTAGAATAACTATTATTATATTTTAAATAGCTATTGTGGTGAAGATAAGGAGAAGTTGCAACTCTTGGACATTGCTGGTGGGAATAAATAATCAAGGAGGCACTGTGGTAAACAATATGATAGTTCCTCAAAAAACTAAATGTACAATTACCATATGATCCAGGAATTTCACTTCTAGAAACAGACTCAAAAGAACTGAGAGCAGAGACTCAAACAGACACCAATGCTCATAGAAGCAACATTCACAATAGCCAAAAGATAGAAACAATCCAAAATCCATCAACGGGTGAATGGATAAACAAAGCATGGTACATTTATAAAACTGAATATTATTCAGCTTTTAAAAGGAATGAAATTCTGGTACCTGATAAACATAGATGAGCCCTGAAAACATGTTAAGTGAAAGAAGCCAGACGCCAAAGGACAAATGTTGTCTGACTCCACTTATACAAGTAGAGTCACATTTGCCTAAAATAGACAAATTCATAAAGACAGAAAATAGAATAGAGGTTACCAGGGAGAAGGAATAGGGAGTTATTGTTTAATGGGTACAGAGTTTACAGAGTTTTTGTTTAGGATAAAAGTTTGGAAACATACAGTGGTGATGGTTGTACAATACTGTGAATGTACTTAACGCCACTGGACAGTACACTTAAAAAGATTAAAATGGTAAACTTTACGTTATGTATATTTTACCACAATTTTGGAAAAAAAGTAATAGAAGAAAATCACCCTAGTTTGATAAAAATCTACAAAATACCTATAGCAAACATCATACTTAACGGTGACATATTGAAAGCTTTCTCCTCAATACCAGAATCAAAATAAGGATAACTACAAGCGCCACTTCTAGCAATATAATGCTGGGAGTCCTAGTCATTGCAATAAGGCAAGAAAAAAAATATATGTATTAGAAAGGAAGATATGAAATGATTATTTATAGAAAACATGATTGTGTAGGAAAAAAATCAAAAAATTCTATAGACAAACTATTAATAATAAGTAAATTTAACAAAGGTTGTTGGATATAGGTCAATGTTTTCAAAATCAGTTGTACTCCTAGAAATGAAAAAAAAAATTTAATTTCACTTATAATAGTATCAACAACCATAAAACACATAGAAATCAATCTAAAAATGAAGTGTGAGACCTCTCTACACAGACAACTAAAAAGTATTCTTAAAATGTATAAGACCTAGGTAAACGGACGAGTATATTTCACTCATGGGTCAGAAACTCAGTATTATAAAGATGTCAATTTTCCTCAAATTGACCTACATATGTTTGATACAGTCTCAAATATCAATAAGGTTTTTGTGGAATTTCAAAAGCGGATTCTAAAATGTAAAGGGAAAAGCAAAGAGCAAAAAGTAAACAAAAGTGTTGAAGCATGAAGCTGGTGGATTTACGCTACTAGATATTAAGGCTACACATAGAAAGCTGTAGTAAATTACATTATAAAGCTTGTACTGGTACCAGGACAGTCAAATAAACACAAGAGAATTATACATTCATGTATGTACACCAAAAAACACACAACAAATGTTCATCAGAGCCTTTTCCATAATAGTCAAAAACTGGAAGCAACCTAACTGTCCACCAACAGTAAAATGGATAAATTGTGGTATACGCACACAATGGAATACTATACAGCAATGACAATAAACAAGTGTAACTACATACAACAGGATGGAGCTTACAAATGAGCTGAGTGAAAGAAAACATCACAAAGGGAACATACTGTATGATTCAATTACATAAAGTTTGAAATAGACAAAATGAACGTATGGTATTAGAAATCAGGACAGGAGTGACCTTAGGGAACTAATAACATTTCTGATCATTTCTTTTTTTCTTGGTTTGGGTAGCGGTTGCATGAGCGTGGTCACTTTGTCATAATTCAAACTATACACACATGATTTACATACTTTTCTGTATGTGTTATACTTCAATGAAAAAGCTGATAAAAGGTCCCAGTTGGATTGGCACCATCAGTGCTACTCACCACCATACTGCCTGGCCTGTCTTCCTACCCTCCTACCATGGGAACACAGTGCCAGTGGGCAGAGAGAGAAGCCACAGCCTCTGGGCACGGGGACCTTTCCTCCGGGAAGACTTCCAAGACTACCTCCTACCTCCTGTGAACCTACACAGTCCTTCTCATAGGAAACCTGCAAGCCTGTGAGCCTCCAGAATGCAGGAGTGGAGGGCAACAGCAACATAATAATAGCTATTAGCTGAGAACAACAATAGCACACTAATAACGAATTAACAACATTTGTTGAGCATTTACTATGTGGCAGGCGCTTTTTCTAAGCATTTTACATGCAATAAATAACTCATTTAATCTACTCAATAACCCTTTGAGGTAGGTACTATTATCAAACTGATTTTGAGATGAGAAAACTGAAGAATAGAATGATTCATTAAAGTGCCTAAGGTCACACAGCTAATAAGTGGAAGAGCTGGGCACAAACCTGGATGGCCTGGCTCAGAGACAGAAACACTCCCCTTGTTTAAGCGATGGGCCCACAGATAAGACCTTGTGCATGGAGCCACAGCTATACCCACCCAGACCAGGCACGAATGAAGACATGCTCCCCATCTCTTCCAGGCAGGCAATGCATCTATGTGTCTGTGGACAGAGATGAGGTGTGCATGGAGGTGTATAACCTTGTGAAGGCCCAGTTCTAAGATTAGAAGGCAGCAGACAGGCCCAAGCCACTAGACCTAAGCTGCTAACCTGGGGAAGCAGGCTGAGGCCGCAGTGTGGGTTTTGGGGGACGTCCCCTCCCAATACTGGGGAGGAGGGCCTGGAATCTCCTCCCGGGTCAGGCCCCTGCTAACAGCACTGAGGACCAAAGGGGAGGTGGAGCTGGGGGGGAGGGGCCTGTTCCCAGTCCCAGGCACAGGCCAGGGGCCCTCTGCTTCCCACCTCCAAGCCAGGGGTCTGGAAACAGCTTTCCAGACTTTCTTGGGAAGCCAGACTTTCTTGGGAAGGAATTCTAGAATCTCAACACCCTCCACCCCTCACCTGACACGTCGTATAACCAGTTTCTCCTTGGGTCTGCTTTTAAGTTCTGCTGCTACAATTTAAGCTCATTTCCCTTTGCTCTGACCTGAACACTCTCATCTCTGCCCAGAGACTTTCTTTGCTTTCCAGGGAGGAGGAATAGGGGTTCAGGGGTTCCTTTTGCCAGGTCTGAGCTGTTGTAGCCGGGCTCCAGTGACAAACACTTAAAATGACAGACCCCACAGCATAAGAAGAGAAAGTCAGGGTTACCTGTCCCCTACTTACATCAAACGGCGCTCCCCTTATCGTGGGCCAAAGCCGTGGGAGTCCTGCCCAGGATGCTGCATTGTCCATGGCGGCCAGAAGTAGCCCAGAGAGGGGGCCACCTTGGCAAAGGTGACAGCACATCCACGCCAGAGACAGAGTCCCAGTTCAGCAAACACACCTGGAAACCAGGCCGATGGGGCACAGCATGATCGGCCTGCCCTTACACTCAGCCATTGCTGAGGAGCATCAGGTGCACAGGCTTCAGGTCACCTGTATGTGAGCGCGCACAGGTACATGCACGTGCCAGGACGCATGCGCACGTGCCGGGACGCATGCGCACACACAGCCAGGGCCATCTGCGTCAAAGCCAGAAGGAGAGGGAGCTGTTAGTAGTAGAAAGAACTTCTAAGCCAGACAGGAGAAAAGAAAGCAGGTAGGAAAAGAGAGATGCTGTGTCTCCACCCAGCCTTTCTCCTCTGCCCTCTCCTGACAGGCAGGCTCTGCACAGCAGCTACCCCAGGAAGCTGTGAAACAAGCAGGTGCAAAGAGGTCACCTAGTTAACAGCCTCCCTCCCGCTGTATTATTCATGGGCTCCCTTCTTCAGGCCTGAGCTCCAGTTTCCAACAGCCCTCAGGTTAGGCTTGGCAGATAAGCAAGCATGGTGGGTGTAGTTTGCAGTAACCCCCACTCTTTACACACCATGCCCTTCTTGTCCCCTTCCTAGGATGCAGCCATCCCTATGCCACTTGTCACACGGCACTTTGAGGAAGGGGAGAGTGATGGGGTTAGGGAGGTAGAGCAAAGAAGGAAAACCTTAGCTGAGTCAGGCATGAGATACTGAAATTTCCAAAGGGAGCTAAGGGCTCTCTCTCTCTCTCTCTCTCTCTCACACACACACACACACACACACACACACACACACACACACACTGTATTGGCTCTCCCAAATATACGGTCCTCTGAATAAGTGTGACAGCTCATGGAAAACAGGGGTCCTGGTTTGTCTGTCGCAGTACCTTAGTGTGCTTTGCACAGTGTCCTGCAATCAGTAGGTTCTTAATGAATATTTGTTGACTTGTACACTTTCTCCAAAAGATTCATATCAACTGATAGAGTGGGCATAAGTCATCAAGCCATTCAAAGATACTGCTGGCTCCAGTTTCCAACAGCCCTCAGGTTAGGCTTGGCAGATGTTCATGTTATTGAAATATCTATCTGTACACATCTTGCAAATCCAGCACAGGTCAAGTCATAGTGATACATACACACAACATATAGTGATAACTAATAAATAATTTACCTATTTACTTACTTATTGTGATTTCTATATATCACAATACATTTTACCAAGCACTTTAATATATCTCATGAGAGCCCCCAACCCCCTGAATCAAGTGGAGTGACCAGAAGGGATGTTCCCCGCTATTTCACAGATGAGAAAACTGTGGCTTAGAGAAAGAAAGCACTTGAGCCAACACATGGACTGTAACGGAAGTCGTCCCGTGCCTGTCAGAGGTGTCTTTCTTCACCGTTCACACGTCTTCCTGCCGCATGGTTACCATGTGTACAGCAACATGAGAAACTACAAGATGAATCTGTATTCATCCATTGAAGTTACTCAGGCCAGGATCCAGAGTCCAGGCTGAGGTCACCTGGCCAGAAATACTGAAGGTAGTTCATCGGCCAGCCTGGCCAATAGCAGGGGAAAAGGTGTGGGGCTGGGATTAAATCACAGGAGTCACTGCATTCGACCCTCTGGTTTTACAGGTGGGAAGAGCTGTGGGACCTGCTGGGGTCCTGAGGTCCAGGCAAGTGCAGAGGGCACTGGACTACATAGCCTTCCCATATGGGGACGACCTGGTCCAGGTGGATGACCTGTGGCTTCTAAGCTGGTGAGATGTCCCCTCGTTCACTCCCATGGATGTTTAAATCACTGCCCAGTCTCATCTCTTAAATATCTGAGTGCCATAGGCAACCGAATGACTAACCCCAGCCCTGGGGCAATCACAGGTGAAGTCCAGGTAGCACTATATACACGTGACAGGCCTAGATTGAAAGTCCAGCCCCATCGCTACTGCTGTGCAGACCTGAGGTAGGTCACCTGTCCTTTCTGGGCTGTTTCCATATGTTTAGTCAGGGATTTGGCTCTGGCTTTCCCTAAGTGCAGTGCAGGGTGAAGAACAGAATGAAGATAAAGGAGTCAGACGTCCTTGGCTCAAATTCCACCCCACCACCTGCTAGCTCTGTGACTTTGGGTAAACTGCTTAACCTCTCTGTGCCTCAGATTCCTCATCTGTAAAATACAAACAACAGCAGTCCCTATCTCATAGGGGCTGTTGTCAGGACTTAGTGGGGAAGTATATGTGAAGGGCTAAGCCCAGGGCCTGGCACACAAGTGCGGGATAAATGTTTCTCATTATTATCGTGAGCCCTGATACTCTAAGGCTATGACAGAAGTCACACATAAACTGGTCATCCATGGGTCTGTCAAATGCAACTTGCGGAAGAGTTTTCCCTACAAGTTCCACAAGGGAAGGAGCCACTGACAGACCCCAGGGACCTCCAGCAGTGCCTGGCACACAGTCAGGGCTCAATAAATATTTGATAAATGATTGACTGGGCTCATGGTGTTTTTAAATGTTTGAATTAGCTGCTAACGTTTAAAATGGCTTTTGTCTATTTCCCCCACTTCAATACTGTAGCCACCAGTCACATGCGGCCATTAGGCATTTAAAAGGTGCTGAGTCCAAACTGAGACATGCTGTAAATGCATAATACACGCCAGATTCTGAAAACTTAGTACCAAAAAAAAAGAATGTATTATAGTTCATTAATAATTTGTTACATTGATTACGTGTTGAAATGATACTATGTTGGATATACTAAAGTAGGTGATCAGACATAATTTCACCTATTTCTTTTAACCTTTTTTTAAGTGGTGACTACAACATTTAATACTATGCATGTGACTTGCATTTGTGGCTTGCGTTACATTCCTATTAGAGAGCACCGCTGTGACTCTCAGCACGAATCCCCAACAACTACCAGATAGAGCCTGGTTCACAGGTGACGTTCAGTACTGGTTGACTAAATGGCTGAATGTAAGGCCTCCCCAACCGTGGACGTGGGACCCTAAGACAAAGGAGGATGGGTTTGGAAGGACCTCCTGCCCCACTGCCCAGTATGTGCCAGTTTTCCAGCGGCAGCCCAGCTATATGTCTCCCTCTAAGATAAAGCCTCAGGCCTCCACAGAAGGGGCAGAGAGAGGCCTGTCATGGAGTTCTGTCACCACTGGTTCCCTGGAGATGACATCAGCTCTCTTGGCCCCAGGAGAACAGGTCAGTATCAGCCTCCTTTCCCAGGTAAGGGCAGATCTGAGCAGGAGAAGGGATGAGGAAGGCTGGAAGAGTTAAAGCCGTGGGGAAGCCCGGGGAAGGATGACAAGGATGACAGTGCCTGTACTCTATAGGGAAAGGACAGAAGAAAAGCAGGGCAGAGCTTTTCTCGGGGGGACTCTTAGGGGTCCCACTCCACCTTGACCCAATCCCTAGGGAAGCCAAGAAAAGCCAACGTTTCTTGGGGACAAGGCCAGTGATACAAATGGATGCCCAGACATGGTCCCAGCCACCCCTTTTGTTTTCTCTCCCTTTACTCCCTCTCTCTCTTGCTCTCTCCTCTACTTTCCTCCCTCCCTCTCTCGCTTTCAGTGGCTCCCAAATTACAGCCTTCTTTCAGAAACAGACACAATCAAGGTGGTACACAGAGCCCTTGTCACAAATGGCATCTTAGGTCCTCTCCAAATGAAGAATCGCCTTTAAAGAGGAAAGCCATGCCGTTAACAGCCTGCCTTGGGGAAGATGCATCTCCAGGAAGGCATGGGCCGGAAAAGACTCCGTCCCTCTTAGGCTGATCAGCCAGTGGGAGGATCTGGGTGACTGATTGCAGCCCTGGGTTGCTGGGTCCAGGAGACAAAGCCTGCCTGGCCTCCTCAACACACCTCATGCCGGGGTGGGAGTAGCCGGGCTCTGCCCTTGATTGGCCACCACCAGTCCTTTCTCACCCAAGGACAGGGTCTAGAACAAGCCCACTCCCTGATTCTGAGCCTCAGTTTCCCCACCTGTAATATGGTAGGTCTAGCCAGTCTCCAAGGACCCTTTCAGTCCTTGGAATAGTGGTCACAAACTCAAAGGACTAAAGGGGCCAGAATGTAGTACACACAAGTTAAGCGGGGTCAAATGAGAAACAACAGGGAATGGTGGAGACTGGGGAGAACAGAAGGCTATAGGTACCCCTAAATCTAGAAGGACTGCAGGCAAAACTCAGACGTGTGACAGTCAGAGTGAAGTCAATAGTGGTTCCTTCTGGGGCGAGATAACACTGCCTGGGAGGGGGAAGAAGGAAGCCAGGCACGAATGCATCTCAATCCAGGTGTGGTTACACGATGTGTGTGTGTGTGTGTGTGTAAACATTCACCACTTTCATTTAAGATCTATTTACCTTATTGTATGTATGTAATCCTCGAATTTTTAAAATACAAATACAAATAAATAAAAGAGACAGTTGCAGCTCAGCCCCAACCAACAACTGCCAAGGGGAACATCGACCTACAGTTGCCAGTTCTAGTCTGAGATGTCAGAAATATAGGTTTTTAGACAAAAATGCTGGGGTATTTTTTTTTTTAATGTTGCTAGTAACATTCAAAATGGAAAACCACAACCGCATAGACATCTTCAGGCAGAATTCAATTTACAAACTCATAGACTGTCAAGCTCTCAAAATCTAATACATGACGAAATCAAAAGTGAGAATAATAAAGGCTACTATATTTTACATATGTACTGTGTGCCAGGCACTGCACAACGGGCTTTCTACACAGTTTTCATCTTATCAATTCTCATAGCAAGCCTATAAGTTAATTGGAAAATTATACCCATTTAACAGATGAGAAAACTAAGGCCTGGGCAAGGTTACATGCCAGACCAAGGCTTCAGAGCTCAAGAGTGGAAGACCTGGTGTTCAGTGCCAGCTCTGCCTGCCTACAAGCTGCCTTACAAAAATCACAAAGGGAATGGGTTTATGATAATAATAGTAACCAACAGTTGTGTGGGGCTTTGGACTATGGAAAGGAAATATAAAAAATATGAATGCTAAATGTGAGCTTGCTGTGTCATCCTTGGTGACATAGCCTGAGGCCCCTGAGGCTGAGGACAGAGTTTTGATATTCCCATTCCCCTTGGCAATACACTGAGCCATGCAGACTTTCACTGCCAGGGTGAGACAGAACCCCAGAAGGACGAATCCTGAGACCCAAATCCACAGCCCAGCAAGGAGAAGCGGCTGCAGCCCGCCTCACTCCCCAGGACAGAGCCAGATTAAATTTCACAGTGAAAGACTAGAAAGCTGTCTCCATGTGGCTACTTCTTAAATACGCCAGGTTTCTCACTGATACCATTCTAGCCAATAACATTGGTAAGAATATGCATTTTCCTCCCTATGGGATTCAATAAAGCTATTTTCACATTGAACAAAATAAATATGGCCCATAATCCTTTAATTTTTCTGAATTCCTTCTGCACAAATGATCACTCACCACTGTGATAGATATTCAGATCAAGATAAATTTCCAGCATTCCAGAAGCACCCAGAGCCACAGTCATTACACCCTGGAGTAACCATTCTTCTGACTTTTGTCACATAGATGGGTTTTGCCTTCCGTTACCCATTTTCTACAGGGCCTGCACGATTCAGTTCTCTGTAGTCCCCACCACTCTCTATTGTCTTACATCTGGCCCTGCTCTACTCTTTGCTCTGCCTCCCAGGCATGTGAGGCTGAAACCTCTACTGCAAGAGCCTAGAATATGGCAAGATGGGCATCAGCTGGCCAGTCTTGAAAGGAACCAACATGAACAGTTAAAACTGACTATAAGCACACCAAATGCCTGGTGTAGTCACGACCAGTTAATGATGGGGCTAGAGAAGGTAGTGGAACAGTCACCTGGCAATAGCCCATTCCGTCAATGAACAGTTATTGAGCACTCACTCCACCAGGGTGGCAGGCACTGAGGATAAAAGAAGAAGTAACATACAGCTTGTGCTAAAGGAGCTGTCTAGATGAGGTGTCAGACCACTGCAGAGGAGTAAAAAGCAACCTGGAAGAACACTGAGGGAGGGAGGGAGGGAGGGAGAGAGGGAGGGACAGGCTGGAGAGGCAACCACCTCGCCCACCCACCCCAGGAGTCAGTGAAGGCTTCCGGGAGTTAGTGACTCCTAGGCAGTGTCAGTATTACCCACATACGTGCATGAAGCTGGGCACAGAAGGACCTGTTCTGATCCCCACTTCTTTTCTACTGGAGGCAAAATACTTCCATCCTGAAATAACCCATCCAGCACGGCCCAGCTTGTGAATGACCTTGCTCATGTAGTAATGGACAAATAGGATTGTACCAGTGCCAAGAAAAACTCAAATCAAGGCTCGAAATAAAAAGAAATAAATTTTGGGGTGGCCGGTTAGCTCAGTTAGAGCATGGTGTTAATAACACCAAGATTACCGGTTCGATCTCCGCATGGGCCACTGTGAGATGAGCCCGCCTTAAAAAAAAAAAAGAATTAAAAAAAAAAAAAGCAACACTCTAAACTGACTTTGAAACCAATGAGTTCAAAGGCAATTAAGTTAATTTTAAAAACCGTCTTTACATTTTAAAATACTGAATTTTTTGTTTCAAAGTGAGGTTTCAAGAAAATCAAGGCATGTATTAGTTTTAACTCATTGATGAAGGAATGCTTTCACATTAGCATCTGTTTATAAGGCCCATGACCATGCTAATCCATGGCCCCCACAGCTCCCACTCTGTACTCTAGTGGGATTGTCCCTCTTCCTGGCAAGGAGGCCAGGCTAGACGAAGTACAGTCACCTTTTGGCAGGGCTGGGAGGCATGAGTCAGGCCATGACTTTCATCTGTGACACCATTGGCCCCACCAGATCTCTGATCCAAATCCTTCCAAAGGCCTTCAGGTCCCCAACCTTGAGGGCTTCGGGGTTGCCATTATTCCCCAGAGGACCAGGAAGTGACCTGCCTTGGCATCATCCTCATGTCTTAGGGTTGGGGGCCTCCCTGGCCCCAGGACAGAAGTGGGTGGCCAGCCAGCTGGCAGGTAAGAGTGGGGCTGGGTAAGATCCTCCCCTACATAGGCTCCCGAAAGTTAGCATTTATGCAGTTCCCCCTGTCCTATGGCCACTGAGAGGTGTTAGCAGTGGGTCATTCCATCCACCTGAGAGGGACAGGGAAGTGGAGGACAGTTACTGAATTCCTTCCCCTTGAGGGACAGCATCTACTCAGCCCCAGGCCTCCTGGAGGCAGAGCAGCATATCCACCTTCCCGGAAACCCTTCCTCTTCTGCCCACTTCCTACTGGCCCACATGCAGCACATACAATGTTTTAATTGCACAGAAAGCTGAGCTGCTATCTGAATCTGTTTAAAGGTCCCTCAAACACAAATGCCTCCTGGCAGTCATTAGCAGGGGATAGCTGCAAGGATTGACCACAGTGGACTGTTACACCTACCCTAGTATTAGTGTCCAGAAAAAGAAGCTCCAGTCTCGTTCTCATCCCTCCATTCTTATCCACGGCCCTATTCCACACTCTTTCCGCACCAAGAAGCTGTGAAATGCTCATTCCCTAGAAAGTACTGTGAACCAGGACTTCCCAAACTTCACTGAGCAAACAAATTACACAAGGATCTTATTGAACACAGATTCTGAGTGAAGAGGTCTGGGGCGGGACAAGAGAGTCTGCCTTTCCAACCCCGTCCCATTTCCAACCCCGTCCTGGGTGCTGATAATGCTGCACGCCCCCGGGCCACACTCAGAGCAGCCAGGCTCCACCAGACCTTCACCTTCCAGAAGTATGTGCATTTTAAATTAGGACTTCAGAAAGGTGCCCTTTAAAATAGTAAGCTCCAAGAAATGAACCTCAAATGGTGAAATTGCTTGTAAGGTAGCTTGTTGGGTGGGGGAGCTTTGTGGGAGGGCAACCAGGACCATCTGCCAACATATCCCTCAAATCAAGGCCTTTGTAAGCAGCCGTGAGGAGCCCAGCTGTTTGGGGGTCAAGAAGGCCAAGACACACATGTATGGGGACCAGAATGCCAGCTCTGGGGCTCCCACCCCCTCATTGCTCCCCTCAACCACACATAGCAGGCCTCTGGGTTCACACCAGTCACTTCTACAGTGCCACCTTTACAGGGCACGGGATACTCTCGCTCTCTGCCAGAAGGCACTCTGCCTTCTGACCCTCCCCAGCTCTGGGGAAACAGCAGCATGCATTCCTATTCCCCCAGTGAAGGGGACCCTTTCCAACCCCGCTTGGGCAGTGACATCTGGTCCCCACCACCATGGGTGCTGACCACAGTGAGCCAACCCCTGCACCACGAACCAAACATTAACTCCAAGCCAGCTCTCCCCAAAGAGGGCTGACTCATCAGCACTTCACACCTGGCTCCAACCAGGCTCTTCAAGCCCAGCCTAATTCTTCCCTGTGCAAGGGTTTGACTCCACCCAACACACACAGACACACACACATTTACACAGGCGTGTGAACACACATAATTCTCAGGTGCCTCTCCAGCTTATTTCAAAATCCAAATTGGGGTGGGGGCGCTTGATAAGCAGCTGAAAGCCAAGGGTCAATGCCTGCTCTGGTCTGAGAGGGCAAAGTACATCGAAGAGGCTGGCGCTGCTGTCTGAATTACTGAGGAGAGTAGGAGTGTGGTACTACCCAGGAAAGGCTAATTTCCTCTCAGTGGGTTGGTGACAGCGCCAGGGCTGAGCGATGGGGTCGCAGTGGGCCCGCGGCCAGCGACGAGTACACCTGATTTCCACTCGCGGCACAGAGGCAGCGGCTCCAGGTGCCCGCCCTGAGAAAGCAAGGCACCAAATGCCCAGCGGCTAGTGCCGCCACCACTTTGGAACGCGCGGGTTCTGCACACATCCCAGGCTGACCTACAGGGGAGACGAGGGGCAGAGCTCCTGAGAGCAGGCCCCCGGGACGGCCGGCACCACTCGTGGCAGGCCTGCAAGGGGACTGGGAAGGCGGAGCGCAAGCCGAACGAGGCTTCCTGCTCCGCGAGGGGTGCGTCTTCCCATAGCTGGTCCGGATTTGGAGAGGTTGTGGGAGTCCTCTGGGATCGGTCTCTCGTGGGCACTGACAGGTGAGGAGGGTAGGAGAGAGCTACGTGACTTTAGGTCCCTCCAGCGCCATTGCTCACCCGCGGCGGAGGTGCGACCCACCCCATTCCACTGCCCAAATGGGGATCCAGCGCGCAGAAGGGGACGGGATTGGTTCCCAGCGCCGTCTTTACCCCCCGTAAGTCTCCCCATCCCAGACCCAGAGCCTCTCCCAGGCGCCAAGAACAAAACACCTGAGTGTTCGTGGGTCCGGGACCTGGGATGGGGAGTGGAGCGCCTGTCCTTCCAAGGCCAATGCAGAGGGAATTCGAGTTCCCTGGAATCAAAGTTGCCGCGCATTTAGCCGGGGGCTCCAAACCGCACGCAGCACCCAGGCCAGGGGCCGGGGATGGATGGAAGCCCCAAGCGCCTGCCGCCGCGGGCGATGGCCGCGCCGGGAACAAGTGGTTCGGCGGCCCCGGTCGCGACCCCAAGGGTCCAACTTTCCCGCCTCGTGGCGGGAGAAAGGCGCGGTGAAGGCGAGGGAAGCGGGGAGGGAAAGGGCGGTGCGCGGCTCTCGGTACCGTGTGCGGAGAGGCGCTGCGCCGCGCCTTGGGCTCTGCTCTCCGCCGGATCTGTCCCTACGGGCCGCCTGCTCGGGTGCTGGCCACCGCCACGTCTCGCTGCGGGCTCGAAGGCTCATCAGCGGCGCATCGGCCGCTCCGGCGTCCCCTTGGGCCGTCCGCTGGCCGCTAGTCGCTGGCCGGCTGCAACTTCAATTGGGCGAGGCGCGCCCCAAACGTCCCGAGGCTCTGCACCCCCACTCTCCATGCCCCGGGCCTGCCCGCCCCGCCCCGCCCCGCCCGGCTCAGCGCCCGGCTCAGCGCCCGGCTGCCGTCGGACGCGTCTTCTCGCTGAGCATCGCGCCGGCAGCCGCGCGCAGTTCTCCTGAGCCGCCGCCGCCGCCGCTCAAGTGCACGATCAACTTTCCCTCGCTTCCTCCGCCCCGCTCGCCCCCGCCACCCAGACCCCGCCTCCTAATGCTCCCTCCCTCACCTCCTGCCTCTCCCAGCCCCCACCCGCCGGGTCGCGCCTTGCCGCCCACCCCTCTACAAAATGGGCTGCCAGGATCCCCGCGCCCTCTCCCCCTGCCCTGACCCCGTGCGGACCCCCGGGAGCGGCGCGGAGCTGGGCCAGGCGCTCAGGGCATGAATATTTCAGTGCTGGCGAAGCTGCCCTCTGCCGATGTCATGGCACCGGCTGCTGTGGCAACTCGACGAATCCCCCTAAGGGGCAAGGAGGAAGCCCGCGGAACCGGCCCCAGGTGCCTGCTGGAGCCGTGCTCCGCAGGGCCGCCCGCGGTCCCGGAGAGGGGCACGCAGAGGGGTAGGGGCCCGGCCAGCCTCCTGCCCGCTCGGCGCCTCTGGCGGAACGAGGAAACGCTCCCGGGAAGCCGGGACCAGCAAGCAGGCGCTTGTCCTAGGTGAGCCTGCGCCATCTGTTGGCTTTAAGCGCCCCCTCTCTGCTCCCAGAGTCGCTGAGCGCCGAGTGGGGTTAGGTCCCTCTAGTCCTTGGGGCTGCTGGGCCGCGCTTCCCTCAAACAGCTGCCTTTGCCCAACCTACTCGTGCGCTCCCACCTGCTCCCTCTCCCTCAGTCGAGCTCAAAATGCCCCCAAGTGCTTACAAATGAGGGACCCTGTATTGGAAGAGACCCTTGAGGTCACCTGAGCACTCTCACCCATACAGGAGACCTTTCTGCAGCACCTTGAGTAATGGTCTCCCAGCTTCTCTTTGCACAGCTCTAGGGATGGAGACTTCACGACTTTTCCAGAGAGCTGGATTCAAGAGGAGTGCGTATATAGGGTGTAGAAGAGGGTTGCTCCCTGATCTTGACTCCCTCAGGCTAAACATTCTGAGTCCTTTTAACTAGTTCTCACCTCCGTCACTGTTGCAGTCAGCATACTAACAGTAGGAGCCAAGCTCTGGGCTGAGACTTTTACCGCCTCAACTCATTCTATCCTCAATACAGTTTTTCTGGTAGGTCCTGGCATTATCCCGTAAGAGAACAAGGCTTTGGGAAGGTGAATGACTTGCCTGTGTGGCCCAAATTCAAAGTTCCACTTCTCTACCATTCATTCATTCATTCATTCATTCATTCATTCATTCATTCATAGTTGCTACTATATGCTAGTTACCTGAAATAGGTTCTGGGAACATGAAGGGGAAGAAAACAGGCTTGGTCCTTGTGCCTCGTAGAACTCCTCTTAATGGAACCAGACATTAGTCAATAAACACATAAACAGGTGAAACTACAGCCGGATCAATACTAAGAAGAAAAGTCTTTAATGGCACCTGCCCAGGGGATCAGGGAAGACTTCTTGGAGGAGGTAAGATCTGAGATCTGAAGGATGAACAATGGAGAGAGTAGACTAAAATCTACTGATGGTGGGGTAAGATAGAAGTGTCAAGGAGACCCCCAGGTTTCTGGCTTTTGGAAGTAGATGGACAGGGAGGGTGCTGTTCCCTGAGATGGATCAAGGGAGGAGGGTCCCCATGGGGAGAAGAGCAAGAGTTCCCTTGGCACATATTGAGTGTGAGAGGCCTGTGTGATGACTGAGTACAGATGTCAAGCAGCTCATTGGACACGTGAGTCTGGGGTTTGGGGTAAAGGGCAGGGAACGTGCACTTCAGGGGAAAGTCAGTCATGATGGCTAGAGATATGGTGTGACAGGTAGGTCTCAGGTAGTCATGCTTTTAAACAAGGTGGTGGAGCCAGGAGTGAGGGGTCTGGGTTCTGAATACTCGACTGCTCTCTAGCTGGATAGTTTGGGGCTGGACACTCTCTTGGCCTCGTGTTCCTCATTCTTTTCTTTCTTTTTTTTTTTTTTTTTCTTTTTCACCCTGTGACTATTTTGTTACTACCAATTTGTACTTCTTTTTTTTTTTTTTTTTAAATATATTTTTTTTTTTTATTGGGGAAGGGGAACAGGACTTTTATTGGGGAACAATGGTCAAATTGTTGTCCTTTCAATCTTAGTTGTGGGGGGTTCTGTTCAGCTTCAAGTTGTTGTTCTTTCAGTCTTAGTTGTGGAGGGCGCAGCTCAGCTCCAGGTCCAGTTGCCGTTTTTTCTAGTTGCAGGGGGCAGAGCCCACCATCCCTTGCGGGACTCGAGGAATTGAACTGGCAACCTTGTGGTTGAGAGCCCACTGGCCCATGTGGGAATCGAACCGGCAGCCTTCGGAGTCAGGAGCACGGAGCTCTAACCGCCTGAGCCACTGGGCCGGCCCTCTTTTTTTTTTTTTTTTTTTTTTTTTTTTTTAATGCTCACACTTTTTGGGGTTTTTTTTTTTTAGATTTTATTGGGGAAGGGGAACAGGACTTTATTGGGGAACAGTGTGTACTTCCAGGCCTTTTTTCCAAGTCAAGTTGTTGTCCTTTCAATCTTAGTTGTGGAGGGTGCACCTTAGCTCCAGGTCCAGTTGCCGTTTTTCTAGTTGCAGGAGGCAACAGCCCACCATCCCTTGCGGGACTCGAGGAATTGAACTGGCAACCTTGTGGTTGAGAGCCCACTGGCCCATGTGGGAATCGAACCGGCAGCCTTCGGAGTCAGGAGTACGGAGCTCTAACCGCCTGAGCCACCGGGCCGGCCCTCTTTTTTTTTTTTTTTTTTAATGCTCACACTTTTTGGGGTTTTTTTTTTTTTAGATTTTATTGGGGAAGGGGCACAGGACTTTATTGGGGAACAGTGTGTACTTCCAGGCCTTTTTTCCAAGTCAAGTTGTTGTCCTTTCAGTCTTAGTTATGGAGGGTGCAGCTCAGCTCCAGGTCCAGTTGCCATTTTCTAGTTGCAGGGGGCACAGCCCACCATCCCTTGCGGGACTTGAACCAGCAACCTTGTGGTTGAGAGCCCACTGGCCCATGTGGGAATTGAACCAACAGCCTTCGGAGTTAGGAGCATGGAGCTCTAACCGCCTGAGCCACCGGGCCGGCCCCGTGTTCCTCATTCTTTAAATGCAAGTACAAGATGAAGTGTTCTCCACAGTTTCTCCAATCCTAAAACCTTTTTTTTTTCTGGTTTGCCACCATCTCTCTTAAACTGTGATTTCCCCAAACTCTGCAATCATTTTACATGTGAACAAAACCGCACGGAATTCAGGGAGACCATCACCTCCTCCGAGGTGAGCACCATTTTTCTGTTCATAGAACCTCTTTGGCAGCCACTTTTATTCCACAAGCATTTATCAAGTGCCCACCCTGTGCCAACCTCCATGATAGGAACTGGGGTGTCCTTCAGTGTGCAACCAGCGCACAGAACCAGTCGGAGTGTGTAACAGACATGGAATTCAAAGTGAATTTGGTCACACAGTGATGAAAAAGCTGAGAATTCGAACAGGCGATGGTACGGTAACCCAGAGTTCAGCAACAGCAAGATGTGGCTGTACTACCCCTAGGCTAGAGGGATGAAAGGAGGAAGCAGAGTCACCAGGAGCAGGGTCCTGCCGCGGAAGATGGAACCACAGTGCACCTGTCTGTGGGAACTGGAGATACCACTCCAGAGAGAGACACTGCTTAAAGCCAAGTATGAAGAAGAGACACCTCGGCTTCTCCTTTCCCTAGCCGTCTGGCCTCCCACTAGGGCCTCCCTTTGGCTGACCCCAACCAGAAGCCAGCAGACCCAGGAGCTGGGGAATTGCAGCCTGCAGGGTCAGCCCTGCTGTGATACCCAGCACAGCAGAGGAGAGTGAGGAATGGATCTGAGGGGAACAAGCCAACACTGCACACTGGGGGGACACAGGCAGGAATAACAGCAGCCCCTGTCTTTGAGGCACTCCCAACTCAAGAGGGAGGCAGACCTATGAATCAATCATAATCTGCAAGGTAAGTGTGGCAAAGTGAGAGGTAGCCGGAAGGAGAGTGGGTGGAGTCTCAAGAAAGTTGAGTCCAGAAAGGCTGCCTGTATACGGGACCTCAGAGCTGGATTTTGCTGTGATGACCAGGAGTTGCACAGGCAGCAAAAGCAGGCGGGCATTCCAGGTAGAGGGGCTGCATGAGCAAGGGACTAGAGGCATGCTCTGGGCTCACCCCGTGAAGTCCAGGGGAGGTTTTTGATCCTGGAGGTGAATAGCAGTCCTCTGTCCTGCACATGAAGCAGCCGGAGGCAGGATGACAATGTTTGCAGGAGACTCAGAGCTCGGGGAGGAAAAAAAAGACAGCACAGATTCAGCCTCCATCCTCTGAACAAGGAATTAATCCCTGGAAGTTTAGCCTTTCTTCCCGGCTGGGGTTTCCATTCCTCCAAGCATTTCAGGGCTGTCCACCAACAACTCTAGGAGTTCTCCCTGTCTCCCTTTCCTTAGAAAACATTTGCCCCTCCCCCAAGCTCCTGGAGCAAGGAGGGAGGTGGACCAGGGTGATAAAGAAGCACCTTTTACCACCTTATGTGGTTTTGGACAAATTGCTTAATCTCTTTGAGGTTTGATTTCCACCTCTGTAACTGAGATCATGAAGCTGGCCCAGCCTCCCTCCTGGGGTGGAATGTGAGAGCACTTTGACAACCATAAAGAACCATAGAGATGCTAACTGTCCAGGGCCCAGCTTCATGCAAACTCCTCTCCTGGGGGGAGCTCCCCACTGTGTGAAGTAAGGGATAGGACCAGACCCTGCTTTCACTATAACAACTAAAAGTGAAGGCCCTCCGTGTCCTGCCTCCTGGCCACAGTCAGAAGCCAGTCAGAAGCTCCACTCTCAACTCGGAGCCTTAAGTTTAGAAATAGTTTAGAAATTCTAGAAAGCAGCAAACCCTGACCAACAGCTCAAGACCTGTCTGCGCTGCATTCTCAGCTACATTCTTGGCTCCCAGCCTCCTTTGGTTTTTAATTGTTTTCTGGATCTGTCCTTCAGCTTTCTGGTTGGTTCTGCTAAGTCCCCCACCCACCCATCTAACTAGTAAATTCATTTTATATGTCACTTAGCCAGAGTTCATTTCTGTTGCAACCATGAGAACCCTTCCTGGTGTAGACCACACGATGAATCTCCCGGCGATTAGAGGGGATTGCAGTGCAAGAAGCATTGGAGAGTACCTCTAACTCCCCCTTCCCAAAATTTAAAAAATAAAGAGAGAAAGGAAAGAACACAAATCGATATACTGACTCCTTCCCTATCAGAATATCTTGTCCAGATATTTCCAGAAGTGGCCACAGTTCTGCAGTGGGTTCCAGTTTATCTTTAGCTCAGAGAACACATTCATTTTTAGGGTCCTCAAGGACAGGGATTGTGTCTGTTCATTCATCTAACAAGCATTCCTGGAGGGTCCACTGTGTGCCAGGCTCTGGGCTGGGTGCTGAAGACACAGAGAAGCATACAAAGTCTCACAATTAAGTTTGCGAACTTGTTGCAACGATGTTGCTAACCTTTTTTGACATCAGAGGGATTATTCATTATGAATTTGTACCAACTGTACAAACAGTTAACCAAATTTACTATGTGGAAGTGCTGAAAAGGCTGCGTGAAAAAGGTAGATGACCTGAACTTTTCGCCAACAATTCATGGCTCTTGCATCACGACAATGCACCAGCTCACACGGCACTGTCTGTGAGGGAGTTTTTAGCCAGTAAGCAAATAACTGTATTGGAACACCCTCCCTACTCACCTGATCTGGCCCCCAATGACTTCTTTCTTTACCCAAAGATAAAGGAAATACTGAAAGGAAGACATTTTGATGACATTCAGGACATCAAGGGTAATATGACGACAGCTCTGATGGCCATTCCAGAAAAAGAGTTCCAAAATTGTTTTGAAGGGTGGACTAGGTGCTGGCATCAGTGAATAGCTTCCCAAGGGGAGTACTTGGAAGGTGAACATAGTGATATTCAGCAATGAGGTCTGTAGCGCTTTTTCTAGGATGAGTTTGCGAACTTAATTGTCAGACCTCGTACGACATCATTCTGTTCCTCAGAGAAGCTAGTCCAGTTGGAGAGACAGAAACAGATAGGGAGAAAGCACAGGATGATGCCACTCTTGAGGCCAGGACCAGGTTCAGCAGTGACAGAGGGACCCCAAGAAAGGTGCAGCTCATCCTAACCAGAGGAAGACTTCCACCAGGAGGAACCACTAAGCAGAGCCTTAATTGTGTGCCTGGCAAGATAAGGGCATCTGAAGTTGAGGGGATGGAATCCATGCAAAGTCACATGGGCATCACACAGTTGAGAGACTAGATATTGCAGTGGTCAGGCTGGACCAAGAAGCACTGGACAGAAATGAGACACATCTCAGCAGATGAGCAAGGACTGGGCAATGAAGACCTCTTATGCCACTCTGGGGCCTGGGGTCACTCAGCAATTGATGCTGGAGGTGGAGGGGGATGGGCTTGGAGGTGAAAATGCACAATAACAGGGGAAAACATAATCAGCTAGAGGATGGAGAGGAAGAGATAGTTCATTGTCCCAGGGTGGCCCTAGGCTGGCATCTTGGAGGAAGGGGCATCTCCCCTTCTGTCTTTCTATCCCCCAAACACCAAATAATCAGCGGGCTCACTGGCACTCGCAATGAATGAGAAATGAAAGGAGGAAGGGAGAGACAGAGGGAGGGAGGGAAAGAAGGAAAGAGGGAGGGAACCCAACTCTGTTTTAAACCTGCCTAGCCTATTCCATCACCTGGGATTGGATTGGATTCTACCTCAGCCCCCCAGCCTCCACTGGGGCGCTTTCTGCCCCCGACATCCTTCCCTGGGAATGGAAGCCAGGCAGTGTGGGGTACTGCAGAGCTCACGAGACTAGAATGCAGCAGCCTGGGTCTTAGCCAACGTGTCTGAGCCTCAGTTTCTTCAACCGAACATGGGTATGACAGCTCCTAGCCCCCCTGAATACCTCCCAAGGTTGCCGTTCAGGTCGAAAGAGAAAACACACAAATTCAAGTGCGTCATAAACTGTGAACACAAAATATCACTCACATACAAGTCTCGCCTCCCCACGAGGGCCGATTATTACTTTTAAAGCACATACACGCCTCTCCTCTGGGTGTCCTCCATTACGGCTTCCCTTTCCCGCCTCACAATGAAGCACCGTTTCCTAGTCCCCTTTATTCCCATCCCTGAGCCTGTGAAAAGCTGTTTGTTGCTTCCTGCCGGTGTCCCCAGCCCGCTGGCCCTCTCCCGGGGCAGCGCCTGCCACCATAAACCAAACATGTGTGCTCCTGAGTTTGCTTTGTGGGCCCTTGGAGCCTGGCACAGCTGTGGCGGCTCGACACAGCTTGTGAAAGAACAAGGCTGGAAGGTGAACAAGGTGGGCTGGGGCGACCCAGCTGCAGCGTCCAGGGCCCCCAGGAAACAGAGGGACATGGCTTCCTTGGCCCCCACCTTAGAGGTTTACCCCTCCCCCACGAGGCCTAAGGAGCCAGGCTCCTTCCCTCACACCCCTGCCTGCCCCACTCTCTGCTCCCTTCTCACATCATTTATTTATAAGGTGTTCATAGCAAAATGAATGACGAAAAGTTAGAAGCTAATTAAAGCTGGCACAGATTGGCACACGGGGGCATGAATTATGCATGGGTGCAGAATGGTGCTTGGTGGCAAAGACTGGCACCAAGTGCACTGGTAGGAAGCCAGCACAGGGCCTCAGTTCTGCCAGAGCCCCCAACCCTCCCTCTCCAAGGGGTCCTCCATCTAGGGCCCTCTGTCTTTCTCTGGGGGCAGCGGGAGCCTTGTCAGCCATCACCCCACAATGGGGAGTTTCTCTCTGCACAGACCAGCACCTCCCAGCTGTGAGAGGTGTCAACACCATAATCGGAAGCTGGACTCCTCCCATAGAAGCACATCCCTCTTTCCCCAAACACGCGCCTGCCGCAGCCTCCGCACAAAATAGGCAGGGCTGCGCTTCTGAGAAGGCCTGAGATCCAGCGAGCTTATCCCAGCCATCAGCACATCAGACCTGGAAGACACCTTCCTTTCAAGACCATGAGTCCACACCTCACCATGTGTTCACAGATGAAGAACCCAAGGCCCAGAGAGGGACAGGCTCTCCACAGAGCTACACAGCAAATAATAATAATAATAATAATAATAATAATAATGTTTCTAGCATTTAAAACTGATTTTGTGCCAGGCACTGTTTCAAGTGCTTTGCAGGGATTATTTCACTCAATTTCACATGAAGAAGACACTGTAATGATTGTGACAGATGAAGAAACTGAGGCAGCACAGAAATGTAAAAGCGGTTTGCCTAAGGTCACTGGGGCAAAGTTTGAATTTAACTAAACCCAGTCAGACTCCAAGCCTTATTCACCTGTGGGTTAGGGCAGTGGTCCTCAAGGGGCGGCAGGGGCGGAAAAATAGAGATTCAGATTTAATTGGTCTGGGCTGACATCTGGACACAGCATTTTTGAAAGTCCCCTGTGTGACTCTAATGTGCAGAGCAAAACCATTGGTCTAAGGACAGGGGCAGGGGGTGGATTTTGACCCCCAAAGTCACGGATGTGAGTTCTTGCTCTGCCATTCCTGACTGTGTGAGTTTTAGCATATGGCTAAACCTTTGGGGGCCTCAGTGCCTTATCTGTCAAATGGGACTAGTAAGAGCTTGGGCTCTGGCGTTGGGCTGTTGGGTTGGGTTTGAATCCAGGCTCTGCCTCTTGGTCAGGTTATCTAACTTCTCTTTGCGTTAGTTTGCTCATCTGTAAAGCGGTGACAATCCTAGTAGAGTTACTGTGAGGACTGAATGAGTTGATGAAGATAAAATGCTCCTCTGGAGCCATGGTCCTTAGCTGTCCGCGGAACAGGACTCTTACCCCTCCTGGCCTGTAGAGCTGCGGCCAGAATCAAATAAGGATGTGCATGATGACAGGCAAGCTGTGGCACTGGGGGACACAGTGACAGGCTGTCGGAACTATGTGGGCCCCCCCTGGGCCCTGTTCTGGGACCTGACTCCTTTTCTCTGCACACAGAAGACAAGACTACATTATCATTATAAGCATTTCAGACCAAATAGACAAACCACTGTTCTC
This sequence comes from Rhinolophus sinicus, assembly GCF_036562045.2. Classification (NCBI taxonomy): domain Eukaryota; kingdom Metazoa; phylum Chordata; class Mammalia; order Chiroptera; family Rhinolophidae; genus Rhinolophus; species Rhinolophus sinicus. The sequence continues at coordinate 48,853,921 of NC_133757.1, read as the reverse complement.
AACTTGGTGTGTATCCTTCCAAGTAATGTTCTATATACATATGGAAATATATTGTTTTTGGCTGGGGGCCGGGATAGGAGAAAGAGACATCTATTATGGCACACTTCTGTAATTTTGAATTTTGTACCATATGAATGGCTCAAATATAAAAATAAATATAAAGGGTATGCTTCAGGCAGAAGGAAAGTGGTCCCAGATGGAGGCTTGGATTTCAGGAAGGAAAGAAGAGCAATAGAAAGGGAAATAGGGGTAAATACAAATGAATCTTGGTTGCATAAAACAATGAAACTAATGTTTAAAATATATAGAGAGAATTAAAATACACGACACAATAGCACATGAGTCAGGAAGGGGGTAAATGGAGTTAGAATGTTCTACAGTCCTTGCATTGTCCTGGAAGTGGATAAATATGTGACTGTATGGAAAACATTAATAAATCAAAGATGGCTACTTTATCTCTAGGCTAACCCTAGAAGAATGGTAAATGAATGTATAACTAACCGGCCAATAGAGGGGAAAATGGAATAATAAAGTTGTGTGTGTATTTTTAAAATTATCTGTTGTTTATAAATAGAGTCATACTTTACATATTGTTCTATAACTTGACTTTTTCTCTTAAAATATGTCCTTGGAGCTCTTTGCACATTGGTACACAAAGGGTCTGCCTCGTCTTTTTAAACTGTCACCATGAATTCCACAGAGTCATGGTGACAACGGAGCATGCAACTGAGCTTCGGGCCCTTCCAAACATGGGGCCCTGTGTGACTAGACAGGTCCCACGCCCACAGAGCCAGCCCTGACTGCAGAGGACAGTGCACAGAGAAGACAATGCCTGTGGGTGTATCTTTAGCTGGGGGGGCTTGGAGTCTGCTCTCTTCAGACTCCAAGCCCCCACCCTGGCCCTGTTTGTCACACACCAGAAAACCTAATGTCCAGTAAAGAGAGAGGCAGCCTGTGATCAGCTGGTCCGCTCTCCCACCTCTGGACCTTAGTGCAGTCAAACCACCGCAGAAAAGAGCTGTTCCTGTTTTGGTCACAGTCTTCAGAGGATGGAGGCTCCAGTGTGGTTTAGTCTGCAAGTTACTTCCTGCTAGATGCAAACCTTCTTTAGATCATCTCTTTGAATCACATACAGTAGTGAGAAATCTATTCCATTTTCAATTCTGGTGTAGTCTATATGTATAACCATGCGAAAAAGAACATCTCAGTTTGTGTGATTACGTCTGACAGTCTAAGGTCGTTTCATGCTTTTCATATCTTCCTATGGAAGTAATAAAAACTAAGATTTTACATCTTAAGAGGGTTGTATTCATGATCTCATTTAATCCTCACAACAACTCTATGAGAGTGATATCATTATTGTCCCCATTTCATTGATGAGAACATTGAGGCACAGGAAACTCTACCAGGGAAGTTACAGTACTAGGTTATAGTATGGTAGAAACAAATCCTGGAACCTCAGTGACTTCTTGCTCACACCTAGTGAGTGCAGTGCTGGTGGGATGGCTTTCCTCCAAGGGTGACTTGGGGACCCAGGGCGTTTCCATCTTAGAGCTACACTATCTGAAACACATGTCCCTGTGGCCACACACAGGTCACCATGGCAGGGCAAGAAAGAGATGGAGGAGGTCCACAGCCTCTTAACTGCCTTGGTCTGGAGTGACACATACATTACCCTGCACCCATTTCCCTGTTAGTCACTCAGCTCCAATCAGTACCAGGGACTGGGACAGGCAGTGGTGAGCACCACGAATCTGCAGTGCACGAGCTAAGGACTTGGACCAAAGCTGCACCGGAAGTGGTAGAGATAAGGAGCTGAACCCAGATCGTGAGCCTTCAGAGCCTTCTACTTAACTGCTAGTCTGTATCGTCTCCAAGGAAACCCAGGCCACAGGGTGGGTGATAGAGGGTGGTGGTGACGGGGAAGACGTGGTGTGATGCACTGGCATTATGCACGGAAAAAGACCAAGAAGAATAGCAGCCAGTGGCCACGAGGAACAACCCTAACCCAGCGGGTCCTCCAATAACGTTGTTTCGTTCTAACATTGATGGGATGCTTAGGGACTTAGCTCTTGTTTGTGTCAATCAGCCTATGCTAAAAGTGGTTGTGTTATATGTTGTTGCACTTAAAGTTTCAGAACTTATCAATGACGTTCAGTGAGACCTTAATGTAGTTCCCATATGTTGAGTACCTGCAACCGGCCATAAAATGTTCCATCTGATCCTCTCAATATCCTGGAAATAGAACCCACTTCCACTCTACAGACGAGGAAAATGAAGCTCCAAGAGGTTGGGCAAACTGTCCAAGGTCAAGAAGATGGGAAGCATCTGGTCGCCCCTCAAGTCCTTCCAGAGGTTCTCTCTCACCCAGGGACACATAGAGGGCTTGCAAGGGAGGCTGGGGCTTGAGGCGTGATCTCCCAGTGTGGGCCCTGCCAACCCATCACTGCCAAAGCCGGGGCAGGGATGGCCTGGAAGGAAAGAAGAACTGTTGTCTGAGGACATCCTGAAAACTGTGGGGACAGACCAGTACCCGAAGACAAACCAATTCTGACTGCCTTGGCTTTCTGAGGGCGTCCAGCTCTGCGGTGCGGGCGCCACCTAGAGGCCGAGGGCCGCGCTGCACCTTTCGCCCTTCCCGGACCCCACCTCCAGCCCTGCTTATGAAGGTAACTGGAGCTCCTCTTACAGAAAACTCTCAGCAAAAATGTGGAGGATTCGTGCCTGCCCTTCACTACCTGCTTCCCCCAGGTCTCCCAATCCCAGCCATCCAAGTCTTTCTGCCTAGACTTGTTTCTATAACAAATATTAACTGATAGGCCAGGGACCCTTATGGGCTCATTTTGAGACAGGGAGCCTAGATTCATTCGTTGTTCATTATCTGCTCAGCCACTAGCTGGCTGTGTGACCCTGGGCAAGGCAGTGCCCCTCTCTGTGCCTCAGCTACCTCCTTTGTAAAATTCAGGTTACACCTAGAGGTAACATAGCGGAGGAGTCAGGCAGTCCTGAGTTTGAATCCCAACTGTGCCACTTCCTTACTATGTGACCCTTTGGGCAAGTTAATTAACTTTCTGTGTGCCCCCCAGTTAACTAATCTGTAAAATGGGTTGATGATGCCTCTCCAAAGAGCTTTATTATCAAGATTAAATTAGATATATGATATAGTATATAAAGTACCTGGCTCAGAGCCCTGCTCCCTTTCCTCAACTTTCTCAAGTTTGAAAACTTGGGTTTAGTTGCTAGGGCTTTTTTACCCTTTTCCCTAAGAAGCCCTTCTCCCTAAGAAGGGTGGAGATCAGCCTCCAGATACCCACACTTTGAACATGGATGCTGCCCACCCACACCAGACCACAGAGTTTCCAGGAGCCCTGGTTCCTGGAGCAGCCCTCCTTACCCAAATCTAGCCAGTGCATGGGGTGGGCCCCCACCTCCTCCTAGAGTCACTTCCAACTTCACAGCAGTACTTACCTCTTAGTGATGCATTGCCGCCATGGTGAACGGATGTCTGTCCCCTGGAGTTGTACAGTATACAGCCTCAGTGGCTGTTCACGGCAGCCCTGAGGTTGAAATTCTCCGTAATTAAAAACCAGTACACTGGGATACGGCCCCAGTGGGAGGCACAGTGGGAGGCAGGAGTCGCAGGCAGAATCCCTGCAGCTTTCAGAGATCTCAAGAAGACCTGTAACTCCCACTGAGACAGAAGCCCAACTCTTCTGAAGGGTGATGGTAGGTAAGCACACTCCTGACACATCCAAAGTGGGGTGGGAGGGCTCCAGCTGTTCACACTTACAAGCCTGGTGTTTCCCTGAGCCTTAGTTTGCTCATGTATAACACATGGAGTATAATCCCTGGCTTGTTTACTTTCCCTTCTTGTGAGAGAAAGAAAAATCATGAAAGTCCTCTATAAACTCCCCAGACCTGTCCAGATACTGCGGGTTCAGTCCCAGAACACCGCAATAAAGCGAGTATCACAATAAAGCAAATGGTAATCTTTCTGTTGGTGGAGGGTTCTGTCTTCGGTTTTGTAAAATCTCGCCATCTGTGCAGCACAATAAAGTGAAGCACAATAAAACGAGGCATGCCTATCCATTATCCCCATCCCCACCTCACCACATTCATTCACTTATTCATTTATTGAGCGCACAGCTAGGCAAAGGGCTGGGAATAGAATAGTGAGCATCATCGATTTGTACACCTTGAGGGAACAGAGGAGAAAAGACATAACTGGCCCCTTCCAGAGGGCACCACAGCCTTTCTCCTGCCCCCACCCCTCCTCCCTCTCCTTCCAGGAATAGCAATAGCCACAGATAATTATTTAGCACTTACTTGGTACCCAGCATTCTGCCCAGCGCATCACATACATATATCATGTGGTTAGATCCTTTCGGTAAACTCTGAGGGGTAGGCACCATCGTCCCCATTTTAGAGATGAGGAAATTGAGACTCAGAAGTTTTCACTTTAAGTGGAGAAGGCTGGATTCAAATGGAGATTTGTCTGGTTCTCCAGTGAAAGTTAATCCTTGAAAGTAGTCATTCCTGAGCGCTTATTATGCTCCATGGGACAAACACTTTGTATTTCATTTTACTTAATCCCGCCAGTTAAGTATATTCACCTAATTTTACAGATGAGGAAACTGAGGCTCTGTGAGGACAAGGGAAGCCCGGTCCTTCCCCTGTGATCCTGGTTGACGCCTTGGGAGTCACACAGATTACAGTAATCAGTTAATGCCTGAGCAGGACTCTGAAGATGAAAAGCTCTTATTGAAAGTGCTAAGTACAATGATTAAGTCAGAAGGTGGAATTAGCTGCACAGGGGGAGAGGATTAGTGGCTTGCTGCCCGATTAAGCCGAAGGCAGGTTGGGAGGGAAAGAAACTGAGAGGTTTATGACTCCATGGCGCTGCTCCCATCAGGGAGTGTAAGTGGCTGTGGGCCTGCAAGGCAGCCATCACACCCCAGTGTCCAAGGAACGGTGGGGGGAGCGGGGGCCAGCATCCACAGAAAGCAGGGTGGGTCCTAGCAGTCTTTGCTTTTCTCCCACTCATTCATCCATTCAACAAATACTTACCAACTATCTGCTAGGTCTCAGGCTCTGTGGCTACAGCCACAAACAAGAGAGAAAACTCGCGTGAAGCTCTCAGCCTAGTGGAGGGAGACAGACATTTTATAATAATCACATATCAAGAAACGGTTATTCATCTCTTTATGTATAATAATGGAATTGTAATTATACTTTATTAAAGATCCCTAATCATTTAAAGATATATATAAAAAATTATTTAGAGATGAAATGATACGATGCCTCAAATTCATATGGGGTCGGGGGTGGGGGGAGGTAGAGAGTAGGGGTAGAGGTTGTCGTGCAGGGTGCCAGGCGGGGTCTCTGCTCCCGCTCCCCACATAAGAACGCAGGACACGGTGAGGCCAAAAAGGAACACCCACGGAGCCATAGATAGGGGAGTCATACCACTATATACTCTCTGGCGGCATCCGCCTCTCTGCAATCCGTGCTTGCTAGCTCAGCCACCACCTTCTTGCTAGCCCCCACTTGCTGCTAGCATAGCCACAGCAGTTATATTAGTGGCCAATGGCTCACTGGTTACAGCTGACGGCCAACTAGCCACAGCTGATGGCCATGCAATCACAGTTGATGGCCATTTACTACCTGAGCCAGCACCTGTCTATGTGAGGCCGAGAGCCTGGAAACTACTTTCTGGGGCTCTGCCCCCACTGAGGTGAAAGAAGATTGGTCATGAGTTGGTAATTGTTGAAGCTGGGTGACAGGTGCATGAGGGCCATGTACTATTCTGTTTTCTTGTGTACATCTTGACAAATTTCCATTTTTAAAAAGTGTTTTAAAAACACACAGGCAGATAAATAATTACAACCCACGATGAATGCTATGAAGGAAAAGCAAATGATGTGATGTAGTGAGAAATTATTGTATTAAAATGAGTGCCCACTTCTTGATTCATTATGAACACAGGCCATCTGGGTTCAAAATCAACTAAGGAGTCAAGGGGTCAGTTTTTGGCGGGGCAGGGCATTGGGGCATCCTTTAACCTAGTGATCACCAAAGTAACCCTTTCTGTCTCTTCCCACACAGAAGGGTGGGCTGGCAGAGTCCTGGAAAGAGCGCACTACCTTTGGGGCATCACCGCAGGCTTCTGGTAGACGAGGATTCTGGAGAACCTAAGACCAGCCTCTAAGTCCCCTCATCATTGTGATGGAAGGAACAAAGGGAGATCCCAGTTGCAAATCTGCATCCATCAGTGCTCATACCTGTGTCATGTGTGTATCGTCCTCGTCTGCCATGGGCACTGAATCATTAGAACAACCTGGGGGGAGCAGAATAGGCTCCCCACTTTACAGATGAGAAAAACAAGGCTCTGAAGGGTTTAAAAAAGAAAAAGCCTGGCCCAAAGTCAGCAGCAGAGCCAAAGACTGAAGCCTGTGCTCTTGTGGGTGTCCCCCCACCTACCACTACCTGGATCATGGCTGGGGCGGGGTGGGGTGGGGTGGATTTTTAACAAGAAAGATAGCTGGGTCTCAAGCCACAGGAGCTGTGAGCCCAGAGAAGGCAAGTCCATTTCTCTTGAGGGGACAAGCCTGAAGGACTTGGCCAGGTGACTAGGATGTGAGAGCTGTGGTTTCCTGGAAATGTGCAAACCATTTCTCTAAACATCAGAGAAAGCAGAGTTCAGGGATAGGTTCCCACCCCCACCGCAAGTAGCACCCCTCCGCTGCAGATCTGTTTCAATGTCCAGGTATCTGTGGCATGAAAGGCCCCATCTCTGGGTTAAAGGCACATGCTTGGGCACAGCTGTAGGCTGGAGGGGTAGGCACCAGCCTCGAGAGTACTGGAATGAAAGGACCTCAGACTGGGAGTGAAGGAGCTTCTTGGACTGTGCCCTCTACAGGGCCAGGGCACGTCATCATCTCAGGCCAGCAGCATCCCACAGTGGGCACTCTCTATTTTTCCAAAGTGTACAGACTGTAGCACCCCTCACAACAAAATTGAATCTGTGCCTGCCACGAGAAGAGCAGCCATGACGAGAGAACATAATGTGGGCAAGTCTTCAGTCCTCACTGGTGAGGAGCTTCCCCTCAGGACTCAGGCAGACCTGGGTTCAAATCCTTGGGCAAACCACTTAAATCCTCCAAACCCCAATTTCCTTGGGGGTGGGGGCAAGAGACAATGAAAGCAGAGCATTTAGCAGACCATTCAGCCTCCAGTGTGTGCCAGCTACCATCCTCGTCCCCACTGGGCAATGACACCTCCTCACAGTCTCATCTGAGGTGTATTTCCCTAGAAGCAGACCCAAGACAAGGATTCAAGTGCAGGTAGTTTACTGGAGACGATCTTAGGAAGCCCCAGTTGAAGACGAAGTGAGATAAGCAAAGGCAAGAGACCAAAAAGAAGGTGTGTTACTGAGTAGGTTACTATTGTAGACCTCTGGAGCTCCAGGCCACAGGGAACTCTGGGAAACAGTGTGGTACAACAGTAGTTCTAGGAGGGGTTGTTAAAACAGCAATTTCTGGGCTCCACCCCCCACCCCTGAGTTTCTGATTCAGTATGTGTAGGGTAGGATCTGAGAATGTGCATTTCTAGTAAGTTCCCAAGTGATGCAGATTGCTGCTGATCTGGGGACCATGCCCTAAGAACCACTCGTGTAGAAGATGTGTCAGCGTAATCCTACTTGAGGGTTAATGGCCACCAACTTCGTGTCCATTAGTGCTGAGGACTGCTTCCAAGGGCACTAACTCTCTGGCACTTCCGTTTACTTACTTGGCAGCCCAAGCTTGCTGCCACAGCCAGAAGCCCAACTAAACGCATTGCTAGAGCCCTCCCAAGGAGGATCTGTGGCTGAGATGCAAAGTGGGGAGGGAACAGCAGAGAAGCCTGCCAGGTAGTTTGATATCTGATTGAAGGACTTCAATGGGAACTAAGGGTCAAGAATACCTTTGTACTGGGCTCTAGCAATGTGTGCACAGGTCGTGTATTTTGTAAAATGAGCAAAAGTGTTTTGTTGTGATGGCTTTTTACATTCTACATAAGTTTTCTCTTTCTGCCTACTTTTGTATTTGCAATTTGTTATTCTTTTTCCTAAAGAGGGCCCCCTGCCACTCATGTTGTCTAAACTTCAGGCCCCATAAAAGTTGGATTGGCCCCTGCGGGTAGATCTAGTAGGAACACAGACTGATGTTTGCTGAATTGAAATGAGTGTCCACCCCTTGACTCATTAAGAACACAGAGTCCCTGGGTTCAAGACCATCTAGATTCAAATTCCAGCTCTGCTACTCTATAGCTGAGTTACTTCGGGTAATATGGCTAATCTGTGTAAACCTCTGTTTACTCATTTACAAAATGGGGACAGTAATAATACTTTCTCTTTAAGATCAAATGAGGATTAAATGAAATAATCCCTGTAAAGAGCCAGGCCCACAGTAAATGCTCAATAATATGAATGTCTTTTTTATTATTATTAGTTCTTGTTTCTTATCATTTGCTTTGATGACCTTTTCTTTCCTCCAAGTCCAGGTAAGAGTGAAGGAACTGCAGACAGAAAAAAAGCAGCTTTCTGGAGGATTGGCAGGCCGCCTCCCTACTCTGTTTCTACACCTGCTCGCCCTGGGGTACTGGCCCCACCCCCCTCGCCTGGGCTGTCCTGTTGCCGGGCAACCACTTCCCGCCCCCGCGTGGGGATTGGCTGTGAGACCCGTCTCCCGGCATGCCCAGCGGCTCCCGGAAGCCACGCTAGGGCCTCAGTTTCGTGGCGGGTGGTAGCTGTGGTTTCACCAGTGTCGCCGTGGTCGGTGGGGCCGCTGTGCCGAGGTGGGTTCCCCGCTGTACCGAGGTGGGTTCCCCGCCGAGCAGAGCGCTGCAGGCCCGGCCTCTCTGGGCTGAGGATCCGCCGTACCCCGTCTGGAATGGCACAGTAGTGAGTCCCCGGCCATTCAGAGCCCCAGGAAGATGTGGCTGAGTCCGGAGGGAGCTCGGAGCAAACGCCCAGCGATCTGGGCCCCTCTTTAGCAGCCCCTGCCGCACCACCCAGCTCTGGGCCCCGAGGCCGGGAGGTCCAAACATTCCTACACTTATTGTCAGTAGTCTAGCCAATCTGGTTCAGCTCTGTGACCTTGGGTAGAATGACCTCCAGAAACTTCTTTGCCGTGCTGGTACTCATAATATCAATAGTGACTAATACTAAGTGGCATTATTATTATTATTGGCAGCTTTTTACTCTTGATAAGCATTCTATTACAGAAGATTTCTGATCCTTAAAGCGATAGGTATTATACCCATTTTAGAGAGATGAGAAAACTGAGGCTCAGGGAGGGATTTGATTTGCCTTAAGTCACACAGCTTCGCAAGCCCAGATTTCCAACCCCAGGTAGTGCAACTCCAGAGCCCAAGATTTTATCTTAAAGGCTTCTTGTGAGAAATGATGAGACAGCGTCAAAATGTCAAGTCTTAGCCAAGTGCCAGACATCTACTAAGTGCTCAGGCAAGGTTACTGGGCAGAGTTGTAACCAATAAGTCATATCAGCATCAAAGAATGACTTAGCCAGAAACCTACCGCTTTGTTCCCTTAGGACAGGGACAATCGGAGATGTGACTGCCCCATTCCAGTTTCAAATCCTTAAAAATGTTGAAGCGGCTGTGTTTTTTACTTCCTGTTTCTCTCTACGTCTATTTTTACCCCTTCCTCTCTTCTCTGCTAGTTCTTGCTAGCTCCAAGGCTGAAGTCTTTTACCACTGAAAGTGACCAAGTTTGTGCCCTGAGTTTAAAGGAGATAATCGGTAACTTCTGAAGTTACCACTTTTGTTGGCTAAAATGAAAATAGTGAAAACACCAGCCACAGAAAGTGTAACGGGGACTAAAATGAAAAGGGAACTGTTATCCGGCCCATGACCTTCAAGCAGAACACTCGATGGTTTTTGGTCAAATAGATGTCTGTGTGCTTCCTAAATATTAGAGACATGTACTCATTCTGTGATCAGGGGATTCCTGCCTGGGTCTGCTTCCCAGCCTCTAAAAGGATAAACTTGAATGATATTTTCCACGTCCAAGTGCCACCTCTTATCTTTTTCATTTAATATTCTTTCAGTTGCTTTACTTACATTTACTTTAAAAAGCAAACTGTAGGGCCGGCCCAGTGGCTCAGGCGGTTAGAGCTCCGTGCTCCTAACTCCGAAGGCTGCCAGTTCGATTCCCACATGGGCCAGTGGCTCTCAACCACAAGCTTGCCAGTTCAATTCCTCGACTCCCGCAAGGGATGGTGGGCTGTGCCCCCTGCAACTAGAAAACGGCAACTGGACCTGGAGCTGAGCTGCACCCTCCACAACTAAGATTGAAAGGACAACAACTTGACTTGGAAAAAAGTCCTGAAATACACACTGTTCCCCAATAAAGTCCTGTTCCCCTTCCCCAATTAAAAAAAAAAATCTAAGAAAAATAAAAAAAATAATAATAAAAAGCAAACTGTATAGCATTACTTTAATGGAAAACCAATATCACCTGTCATATATAGAAGGCAAGAAACCCTACAAAGAAATAAAAATAAAACATTCTTCTCAATTCTAGCAGGCAAGACCTTACAGTAAGGCCTGATCTCATTTTGTTAAAAAGGGAGAATAGCAAGTTTTAGTGAAGTGTTAACATTCAAGCACAACTGAAAGTTTCTCGGGTAGGTACTCAGGATGGAAAGAGTTGGAAGGGAAGAACTTCCACGTGCTGAGATTCAGTGTTTAGTGCCCTCGCCCATAGAACCGAACATCACCTAGCACAGTACCAGTAATTCACTTTCAACACTTCGGAAATGGTGGCTGAGCTAGTCCGTGGAGTTGTCTAAAATCCAGTATTTGCTCTGATTCTCTTAGGGTCTGTGGGGTAGGTGGAGACCAGGCGATAACCCATCGTGGGTCCACCTTTCCCCTTCATACCTCCCTTCTCTCTACATGTAGCCACCCCAGGCACAGGTGAGATGAAGAGGCATTCAGCAGAATTTGAGGTGTTCAAAGTCTATTCAACTACTGCTGCTGCATCATCCCAGGACCACAGGCCACAAGGGGAGGGGGCAACTATTCCTGTCTTACTTCTAGGGTAGGAGAGACTTAAGCAGGCAAGCAATTCCACTTCTGGATCAGAGTCTCTGCACTGCCGAAGAGTGTCTGGATAGGAAGGGGACATTGTAAAAGGGTTTTATATGGAGCAAAATGTGGATAACGCCATCAGCAGCAAGCCCAGGAAGAGTTAAGGAAGCCAGAGGGGTCTCCAATCGTGGAATGAAGTTGGCTATTACTTCTCACCTGACTTTCCCCTCTGTAGGCTGAGGACCTGCACCCTTCCAGGATGGAGATGGGGAGCACCCAGCAGCACCACTCTTCCTACAGTTGCTCCCTGCATAGAAATCTTAGGCCCCTGGATGGAGCCCATGGCTTTTCTTAGTACCGCGTGGGTCAGGGGTTACCGTGGTGGCAGCAGTATGGAGCCGTTTTCTTACCCTGAAGTAGCACAGACACCCTCTGTCTGGAAACTGCTTAGGAGGCAAAAGGGAGGCCAGCTACCAACCCAGGTCCCTGCCCATGGTCTGTCCTGTGGGTTTCTAGGGGGATGAGAATGGTTTAAGAGAAAGAAGGGAGCCCCTGAAATCTCTGAGTTTCTACGAAATCTCTATGATTTTCTACCTTTCCAAATAAGGCACAGCTTTGAATATTTAGGAAGATAGAGGAAATAGCAGGAAAGGCACAGAAAACGAGGAAAATAACAGGTCTGCCTAGTTCAAAGGAAGTGGAATTCAAACTTCTAGTAATAAAAAGGAACATTTGTGGGCCTACAGACGAGAGCACAAATGAAGGCCCTTATATCATGTATCTCAATATATGTGACAAATCAAGTATGTATCAAATTTAAATATGTTCTTCCTTCTGCTTGGACACATAGTCCTTTATACCAACCTGGACGTTCTGGTTTGACTCTGGAATCCTGATTTCATAGAGTTGTGTTCTGGAAGGTGATGGCTCAGTCCCACATCTGAAGAGGACTTCTGCACAAATGTGGGTACCCTAACCCCTAGGAAAGAGCATGCCTAGGCCCTGGTTGCAGGTTTGAGCCCATTTAAGGCAAGGGATTCAGGGATGCCAAGTGCCCAGGGCATGGCCCAGAAGGGGAAAGGGCTGTGAGTTTCAGACTGTCGTGTCCTCTTGGTCCTACAGACTCTGCCCCATGGGATGGGGTACACTGGATCTGTAGGTAGTTTAATAATAATAACAAGAGCTAATACCTTGTATGCCTTTTGTAGTTTACAGGGCATTCTGACATCAGGATTTTGAGGTATGCAAAAGTAACATCCCCATTTTACAGGTGGATGGGCACCGAGGCTCAGCGAGGTTAGTGATTTGCCCCAAGTCCCCTGATTATAAACCCTGTACCCCGGCTCTACCATATTTCACGAATTGAGGTGGCTATTCCTTACCCAACAGAGCAGAGCCTGAGGGTCTTGAGAGGCAGAAAGTAAGGAAAGGGAAATTTCCTGATATCCTCACAATAGGCCATGTGCCAGCCATTAAATACCAGTTGGTGTGGCACTAACATTTTGGCACGTGGCTCCTCCCACAGAGCTTTGTGAGCAGGAGGCAAGCCACAGATAAATAACCCTCTCCCGAAAGACAACTTTGATAATGCAAGGCCAGACTTCTGCATTCTTAGATCCCAAAATGTGATTAGAAAATGCAGTCAATTCAGTTTTTGTTTCAAAAAGGGTTGCTGTTTGGTAATGGCTCATTTCCCTTTTTGAGTCTCAACAAAGACTCAGCAAAATTAAAAACAGTTACCACCACCTCAGCAACTAATGAGCTCCAGAGAACAGGTAGGAGGTGTGACCCAGACCCTGGGGCTGGAGGTGGTCCTTCACCCCCACCCTGCTGCTCCCAAGTGTCAGGAGTGCTGGGAGGGAGTGAGACCACAAGTTCCAACTTGTCAACTCCAGGCCCTTTCTCATTCCCTCCTCTCTCCCCCCTCCTGCCTCTCTCCTGAATATTTATGGTGAAGGGAGCTGGTAGGAAAGATGCAATTGAGGAGTAAAGCCACTGGGTGCCAACCTTGGGGGCTGGTGGAGAAGATGAGCTTGGCACTTAAAATGCAAAGGCTCTGCCCCAGAATCTGTGAACATTTTTAAGGAACAATAAGTGAGTGTCCACAATGCATTAGCTTCTTTAAAGATTTTCTAGTCCTGAGCCCTCAACTGGAACAGAGCAGACAGAGCGCTTGTCTCTCTCCCTGCGCCAGGTGTGAGCTCCTGACAAGCCCTCATCAGTCTTTAAGGGTCTAGTACAGTGGTTCTCCAAGTGGGTTCTGAAGATACAACCTTCCAGGAGCTGGTGATTAGTGCTGCTTACACACCTGGCTCAATTCTAAACGTTTTATATGCATCCCCAGCATACCATTTAATGTACACAACAACCAGATTCGAGACCCGTAATACGGTCGCCCCATTGTCAGATGAGAAAACAGAGTCAGGTTGAACTTGCCCATGGTCATGCCGCTAGAAGTGGTGAGAATTCAGACGTAGGCAGTGTGGCCCCAGAGCACAGACTCTGGGAACCGTTTGGGACATAACCAGTTTCTGTACTTGACCATGTGTCCATGATGAAGGCGGGACAGGTGTTGGGATGGCTCGCTGAGGTTTAGAGAAAAATGAAGTGGCTTGCCCAGAGGTCAAAGTGAGGGCAGAGCTTGGTCTAAAGTCTCATTTTTCCAGCTATTGCCCCAGGTCAGGCCTGTCTGGGCAGGACCCAGGCAGGGGCCTGGGCATCAAACAGCAGGCATCAGAGTTGGAGGTCCTGGCCCAGGAAAGGGGTGGGTACTAAGTGCTGGCTGCAGGGCATTAACCTGTCACGGGGAAGGAGTTGGGCATTGCAACAGACTGTCTAGGCAGCAGCAAAAAGTGGGAGGAAAACACACTTGTTGAGGATCTGCTATATACCAGGTACTTGTACATACAATATCGGGGCTTATTTAATCCTGCAACAGCCCAGAGAGTCTTCTCATTTTAGACACAAAGTGTCAGCAAGACTGGGCCAAAGTGACCCAGCTAGGAGGTGGCAGAACCAGTGTGGGGACAGAGTCCCAGAGAGCAGTTTCCAGGCGCTCGGTCTCACGTGGAAAGGTGCTGGCTCGGGTAGTAGATGGCCATCAGCTGCGGCTAATTGACCATCAGCTGTAACCAGTTAGCCAATTAGCCACTGATATAACTGCCGCGGCTGCGTTGGTTGGTCAGTCGGTTGGGTGGCAGGCAGAGAAGCAGACAACAGGTTGCAGGTCGTGTGGATCCTGGCTCCAGTGAGACTATATAGTGGTATGACTCCCCTACCTATGGCTCCGTGGGTGTTGCGTTCTTACTTGGGGAGTGGGAGAAGAGACCCCGCCTGATGCCCCGCACGACAAATGGCGCAGCGAGCAGGGTCCCCCGCCTGACAACCAGAATTCCAACCTCGGTCTGTGCACCTAAAACCTATGACTATCTACTCTTCCACCCCACGCTGTAGGCCCTGAGTTCCCTCTCACTTCCTAACCAAGGGCACTTCTCAGTGGGGTGCACAGGCCCGTGGGTCAGCTGGCTGGAGTCTCGAGGGGCAGAGAACACGGCCGTCTTCATTGCTCTCCTTCGGGGGCAAGCTCACTGCAGCCTGAAGTTGAGGTCATCCTCTCAGGCTGATGCTGCCTTCACCCCTCCTGAGTGGCTGACACTTGGGTGGGAGCAGAGGGTGTGCACCCTGCTACAAAGGCCTTGAGCCCTGGTGCAGCTGTGCCCATGTGGGCTGGGGAGTGGGCCTGACTGGGTGTGGCAGGCTGGCTCACTGGCATAGCACAGTCATTATTCTGGGACTTTCTGTCATCCCCATCATCGATGAGGAAACAAGCTCAGGAAGGCTATGTGACACACAGGCTGTGTCCTGTGTGTTACAACCCGTGATCCTAAGACAGGTGCTGCAGCAGCACCGATGCTGGGGGGCGGGTGGGGGGCAGGGCGGGTCTCAGCAGCAAGGGCTGGCGTGGGGGAGGGGATGTGGAACTAGGAGGGCAGGGACTGGGAACTAGACTGGACTAGATGGGGCAGGCGCGGCCTGAAAGCAGCCCAAGATCCCAACCCGACAGGAGTGGTGAAAATGGGCCAGGATCCCTGGGGGCCCATGCCAGCAGGGGCTCTGGCCAGCTGCACTGGTCAGGTCAGCTCAGGCCGGAGCCAGTGCCAGGGTTCTGGGCAATAGATCTACTTGGCACAACACTCCAGGCAGGCCATAGAGTGAGGAACAGGGATGACAGGTATTAAGGACCAAGGAGAGAGGGCTCGAGCAGGGGAGCAAAACGGCAGGGTGGGCAAGGCCTTATGAGTTAAGGAAGATCCGGCTGGATTCTTGTCTATGCCACTTAGTAGTTGAGTGACCTTGGTAAGTTACTTAACCTCCGTGAGCCTCTCTGTATTCATCTGCAGACAGAGGAAATCATGCAGGTAAGGCACCTGGCACAGGGCAGCATTAGGCAGGAGTCTGGGCATCTGACGGACAGGCCGCCCTGGACTCTGGGTCTGTGGCCACATGACTAGTCCCTGCCTCCACCAGAGTCAAAGCTGGACTGGGAACTGGACCGACCTCAGCCAGGGGGTGGTGGGCAGCAGAGACTCAGGCCATGGGCAAAACTGGCCCTGACATAGCCACCAAGGAAGCAATGATAGTAAAATGAATAGCAGACGCTTTCAATCCTAAAGCCCACGAAGTTGAGATAAGCACTGGGCTTCAAATTGAACGTCCGCTGGAATAAAACCTTCTCAACTGATTTTTGGCCCCGTCTCTCCTACTTGGCGTTCTCTATAAAAACATTACATGACCTCAGAAGCTGGGGTCCTGCAGTGACCTCCTCCCACGTCACCTCCGAGCTGAGCAGGAGGCCCTGATCTTCTCTCAGGAGCACCTGAAGACAGCAGGACGAAGGGTCTTTGCTAGTAATTCCCACCCCGGGTTCAAGTCACCGCACGTGCCCACGCACATAGAAACAAGCATTCTCTTAGAAGTACCTGTCACATCCTAGTTGGAGCGTCAACTAATTTGGCTGCCTCTGGCTTTCTTTGTTGAAAGAAAGGAGGAAAATGAAAATGTGTTATCATCTGGAAATATACAACATGCACTAAAAACTGCCACTTGGGATTAAATCAGAGAACTAATAGACAAAGGCAACCTTATGGGACCTCCCCACCCTCACTGGAAACTCCCCTTCTTTTTAGCAAGTTTTGTTTACTCCCCAAAACATGTGATCTAGTTCCACCAGCCTGCCTGGGTCACAAGACCTGAGACCTGGAGCCACCAACCCCCATGAGCTGCTATGACAGTGCCTGCGGGACAAGAACCCCTGACCTCCACCGCCTGCCCCTCTACCTGGAGATGTATTTTTATTTTCTTTCCTCCCTCCCTGGGAAGAAAGGATCCTTTGTGAAAGCCCACTAGGGTGAGTGACAAAGAACAGTGGGCAAAAGCCTGAGGAACTCCACCAGCCAAGCAGCCGGCCCCTTCCAACTCAGAACAGCCCTCCTCCCCCACTGAAGCTTGCACTGAGGCAGTCTGTCCTCTAACCTTCCCCAGAGCTGCACCATCACAGCTGGCCACCCTCTCCCCCCTTCACTCCGCCATAATTTCAGATCATTTCACTAACAGGGACACCTCCTCTACTTCTGAAAGCTGTCCCCCTTTAACTGAGCATGCAAGACCCCCACTATTTCGTCTCCGTGAGCTCCAGGGTGGTCCCCGTGTCCGAGCTCAGAGATCGCTGTTTACTTTAAAGCAGACATGCTGCCCATTTGTAAAACACCTGAGATAAAAATGAGTCACCAGCCAGATGGATGCCCCAAATGATCAACAGCATTGCAAAGGCAGTGCAAAAACCAAGGGATGTGGGGAGGGAAGGTTTCAGGCTCCTGCAAGGGAAAGGAAAGGGAAGAATTTGTTTTAAGACGTTTTTCATTTCTTTTTTTAGGTATCAAGTTTCAAGAAATCTTTCAAGGGTGTCCTCTTCAATTCTCTGCCCAAAGAGAAAGAGTGTCCATCAGCCTGCAATGGTAGGGAACGTGAGCTGCTGCCATTGGGTGCCTAACCGACGGCGTCCCAGGACACCATGTCAGCTGTCTGCAGGACACCATGCAGCCAGGGTACTTGATTTATGGTTCTCAGCGTTGCCACCTGTTGAGGGCAAGCTCGGTTCTTTCTGCGTGACTCTTGGGAGAGAACTCCTGCTCTGCTCTAGTTCCTTTCTTTCTCTCATTCCCAAGCCAGCCTGCTCCCCCAAGAAACAGGCTTGCAGACGACTTGTGGAACCTGAAGAAATAGAAAGGACTTGCTCATGTCAGGCGATTAAGAATGGGGGAGGGGGAGAACGACAGAACCGGAGGGTTACCTTTTGAAACAACAGCTTCAAAATACACAACTACCCAGAACAAACCAGGACAAAGAAACACCACATTCTGCTGACTAAACCTTCAGAGTTCTACTGGTGTTAGTAACAAATAACCCTATGAAAGTGGAGGGGCTGGTGTCCCCACTCTGGATGAGGCCCTGGGCAGGACGGGTACTTTCTGCGCCTCCGCCCACTCTCCACCCTCTCCGCCTGCTCCTTGGCTGTGTTTGGGTCACAGGGACTGGGAGGAGATGGAAGGGAGAGAGGAGAGAATTTACCTCCCGCAGGTCACAGCAGGTAGGCTGGGCCCCAGCCTCCACCCCTTGAGGCCTGGGGTGGAATGGCCTATTACTAGTTCTGAGATATAATACATAACCCCTGAGAGTTCCTACACCCACTTTTCAAATATCCTCAAGTTACCCATTTTGAGTACACTCCGTCCTGCCAAGACCCTAATACAGACACTTCGTTATACACCCAGGTATTTATTACACCATTGAAACAATGACCACGATGTAAACATCAACATTACAAGACCCAGCGCTGACATACAGGCAGCCTCTCTGGAGTCCGAGTTTAGGGAATAAGGTTTCCTGGAAGGCTCGTCTTTCTGGGGTTCCCAGTCTGATGGATAGGTGCTCTC
The DNA here is from genome assembly GCF_036562045.2 of Rhinolophus sinicus. Taxonomy (NCBI): domain Eukaryota; kingdom Metazoa; phylum Chordata; class Mammalia; order Chiroptera; family Rhinolophidae; genus Rhinolophus; species Rhinolophus sinicus. The sequence goes on along the minus strand of NC_133757.1, from coordinate 48,835,835 downwards.
TCACCCACAGAACGCAGGGCACAGGCTTGGGGCTTGGGGCTTGGGCCTGAGGACTGGTCACCCCAGTGGGCCTTCCATTCCAGGGAGACCCCTCTGGTCAGGGAGAGGTAAGCATTCTCACGTCTTGCTGTCAGCTGGAAGGCAAAGGCGGGTTTTGGCACTCACCTCTTAACTGAGTCGAATACTGGCAACACAGGCCCCAAGGGGCTATAAAGGAAGGCGGAATGTAACCATCAGCTAGGAAAGTGATACCCCACTTTGTGACTGTGTAACTGTGTCTAATTCAGATGTCTTTTGGTCTTCACAAGTCTTAGGAGTGTTCTGTTAAAGTATCTGGAATGTCTCTGCCTCGCATGGGGACGGCTCGGGTCAGCAGCTCCCTAGGGAGAGATGAGGCCCCGGTGTGCTCTGCTCTCTGCACCGAGCCCCACGCCAGCCCTCTCGGCACATCCTGCCCATCTCACCATGCTCCCAACCATGGCGCAGCTCGGACACTCTTGCCATCGGCCCTTCTAGATGAGGTGCACGAGCAGGGCTGAGCAGGCTGAGCCAAGTACTAAGCCCACGCACATGTAAAAGGACATCACCACTCCCGTGGCCTCAGCCAGTTCCCTGGACACAATCTTGGGCCCGTAGATGAGGGCCAGGGTGCTGAGGTAGCCGTTGCTGAGCCCCAGCAGGGAGCTGAACAGCATGGGGTAGACATCGGACAGGAAGACCACGGTCTGCAGGTAGACACGGGGCTGGTAGTTGCAGAACACGAAGAGGGGGACAAAGCCAGTCCGGAGCAGGACCAGCCCGGGGAGCACCTTACTTCTGGGCCCTGGCACCTGGATCCAGGCTGTGATCTGCCGGCCACACAGGTCGGCAAAGTTGAACAGGAGAAAGGCAGTGAGGGGGACGAAAAACTTGGTCGACCACGGTGAGCCTGAGCCCTTGTCAAGAGACTCGATGTTGGTGGAGATGGCGGGGAAGATGATGCTGCTGATGAAGAAGAGATAGATGATGCAGAAGCCCAGGCCGGCCGTCTTCTTCAGGATGGGGCGGAGGGGTGGTGTCATGGAGTCGCTGGACTCAGGGACCACCAAAGGGGTTCTGAGAGAGTCCTGGGGCGTCTCCTCTTCACCAGAAAACACATGGGACGGCCAAACAGGCCTCATGTAGTACCTGCAGAAGGACAGGCTTACAGTCAGAGGGCTCCAGAAAGAAAAGTTGGGGTTTCCAAGGACAAGGGAGGGGACTTTTAGCCCCAGCATGTGAAGCCCCGCCCCTGATGGCCTGCAGCCCCCGGATGCGCTTAGGTGACATGTGCAGCCGGGTGCCAGGGGGAGGATAGCACAGTCCCTGGTCTGCCTGCCCTGGTGCTGCCTGAAAGGCTGGACTCCAACCTGTTGTTCAGTGATGGTGGTCGTACCCTGAGCAGGGAGCGAGAAAACCAGCTCTGACCACTATACGGCGAGCCTGGGTTCCAGTCTGTGTTTGTTTTGTTTGGGGGAGAGGGGTGGTGGACATAAAATAGCATTCTGAAATACAAATTTTTAAAATTATAGAAGTAACACATGCTTGATACAATGAACCCAAAGAATATGGAAGAGAAATGATATAGAACGAGAACTCTCTCCTCTGGTCTCACTCCTTACATGCGTCTATGGTTAAAAATCTGATGTATATTGGTCCATGCACATGCAAACACCCCGCCCCCACCCCTACCCCCAGTTACATTTCTTAAGCAAAAATGGCATCAAACATATATACCATTGTAAAACTTTCTGTAACAGTATAATTTCTAAATTCATAAATTATAAATACATCATAACTATTATACATAAATGCATACACACAATTGTCTCAAAAGTATCGTGTAACCATGCTTTCACATGGGACACAGGGCTCTGTCTCTCTGTTGCACTGCTGCATATCATTTCACTGTATGAATATACAATTTAACTACTCCCCTACTGACAGACATTTAGGTTAGCTCCATTTTTCTCTACTACAAATAAAGGTGCAATGAATATCTCTATACATAAATCCTTGCACACACAGACTAGTATTTCAGTAGGGTAGATTTCTAGGAGAGGAACTGCTGGATCAAAAGGTTTATACCTTTAAAATTTTGATAGATATTAATTAATGAATTGCTCTCCAAACAGAAGGACTAATTTATTTCTACTCTATATGACCCACCCACCATAACTAAAGTAACCCGTGCTTTTAATCTCTGTGAGAGCACCTGTTTATTTCTGACCACGGGATTGCAGATTGGTGCAGCCACTATGGAAATCAATATGGAGGTATCTCAAAAATCTGAAAATGGAACTACCTTATAACCCAGCAATTCCACTCCTAGGTATCTATTCAGAGAAATCCAAAACTCTAACTCAAAAAAATTTATGCATCCCTATGTTTATTGCAGCACTATACACAATAGCCAAGACATGGAAACAACTGAAATGCCCATCGGTAGACAAGTGCATTAAGAAACTGTGGTACATTTATACAAAGGAGTATTACGCAGCCATAAAGAAGAATGAAATCTTACCATTTGCAACGACATGGATGGACCTAGAGAACATTATGCTAAGTGAAATAAGTTAGACAGAGAAAGACAAATACCACATGATCTCACTTATATGTGGAATCTAAAGAATAGAATAAATGAATGAACTAATCACAAACAGCCTCAGAGACATAGAGGAAAAACTGAGGGTTGCTAGATGGGAGGGGGTGGGGATAAGGGAGAAGGTGAGGGGATTAGAAAGCACAGTCGGTAACCACAAGATGGCCATGGGGATATGAAAGTCAATTTGGGGAATGTAATCAATAATGTAAAGATTTTGTAGGATATTTGATGGACACTTGTCCCATTAGGGAGACCACCTCAGGGATGATGTAGATGCCTGATCACTGCACTGTACACCTGAAGCGGAAGCTGAACAATAATGAATGTCAACTGCAATTTTATATATATATATAGTTACAAGAAGCGGAGTACAGCATTAGGAATAGAGACAGTGGAAATGTAATGGCTGTGTGCGATGTCAGAGGGGTAGTAGATGGGGAGAGAGGGGTTATCACTTTGTGAGGGATATAAATGATAAAATGATAAATGTCTAACTATTACATTGTTTTGTATACCTGAAACTAATAAAAAAAAGAAAAAAGAAAAAAAAAACTGACCACAATTTACAATCATTGTGTTAAGTTTACTGGTTGATCATCTGTCTCCTTTAATAGAAGACAGCTCCCTGGGGCAAGAACCACATTTGGCTGTTTCCAGTTAAATCTCCAGGCATAGAGTAGCCCTTCAAAACATAATTATTGAAAGAACTGATAAGCCTGTAAGCGTCTTTCCCTCCATATTCTCAATATGGAATATTATCAATCTTTTCAATTTTTGCTACTCTGACCAAGGTAGAAAAGGCTTGGGTCACTATGCCTTGCTGTGTGACCCTGCCTGAGTCATTCAACCTCTCTGGGCCTTGGGTATCTGAAAACCAGGAGACATGGGCTAACTGTAGTAAGATACCTCAAATAGAAGGCTTGGTGTGGGCTGAGCGTAAGAGAACAGGAGCTTGGTAATGGCTGGGTTCTGGTTTCAGTCCTGCTTCTGCCTCTCCGTGTGACCTTAGGCCAAGTATGCCCTCCTTTTGGCCTCAGTTTCCTCCTCTGTAAATGGAAGGGTTCTGCAACCATGAGCTTTTGAGATCCCTGCCAGACCTCCCATCCTAAAAGCCTACAGATAACCAGCGGGGTGGTGGGAAGATTCCTCCCCAGAATCATATTTCCATGTGAGGCTGAGCAGGGTGCTTCGGCCTTGAACCCTGTCTTGTTTCACAATCGCTATTTAAAGAAACAAATATTCTTACTTCCCCCTCTCTCAGTGTCAAGTCCTTGCCTTAAGTCTGCTCTCAGGAAGCTCCCCACCAAGTTCCTCTGGCCAAAGCTCTTCCTCACAAGTTCTTCCAAGTCTCACTGTCTCATCTCACCCTACTATGGTTACCAGCTTCCAACAGTGCACGAGGCTCAGTTCCCCCAGGGGGAACAGGGCAGCCCAGCCCAGCCATCCTGGTGCAGCACCTGTGGGTTCCCTTTTAGGTAAGATTTAGTCAGAGCAGCCCCAAGAGCACAGCTCTCTCTAAAGCTCCATGCTCAGCTGAGTTTCTATAAACCCAAGTCTTCACCGAAGTATTAATCAGCAAAGAAATAGAAGCTTCCACAGACAGCATAGCTCTGGGGGTTCTCTGTCTCACGTGCTCAGCTGGGAAGGATTTTGGTTTGTTCAAGTGAGACTGGAATCCAGGGGGACCAACTGTCCTGGTTTGCCTGTGACTGTCCTGGTTTTAGCACCGAAAGCCCTTTGTCCTGGGAACGCCTTCAATCCCAGGCAAACAGAAGGCTGGCCACCCCACTGGAAAGAGACCCATTCAAAGCACTCTGAAACAGGACCCGGAGAGACAGCAGAAGAAGTGGCAGGAACGTCCTGCCTTCTGTTCATTAAGTGACTCAAGAAAACTTAATCAACAGTGACAAGGAGCCAGGCAGTGTATGGGGTGCTGGGGGGACAGTGAGCCAGCCAGAGCCCCCCACCCACCCGGGATTCACAGGGACACTGTCATGGAGCACAACTGGGCAATCTCTGATGGTGGCCCTGAAGGGGCAGGGGAGGGGATGGGCAGGCTCATGGGTCTGTAGCTGCCTGGGATACTGGGGTCCACAGTTTCAAGTCACTCAGGCCCCTTTTATCCTCCTGAGGCCACTGAGGCTGAAGGTGTAACAATCCCCTAACTGGGAAAGTAACCTGCCCCAGTGGAATTGGGGTTCTGCTGATTAGCAAGGTGACTCTCTCACCGGGACAAGGTGCCAGGGGGAATGACCCATGAGGATAGACCCTCACAGTCACAAGCCAGGGGTGCAATGGGATGTGCTGGAAAGGGTGCAGCTCTGGGGACAGCTCTGGATTCAAATCCCTGCCTGCAACTCACCAGGTGGGCAACCTGAGCATGTCTGTTAACTCTCCAAAGCCTCAGTTTCCTCATCTGTAAAATGGGAAAATACAGTAACAACTGTGCACGGTTGTCATGGATAACAAACAAAAACAATGTATACATGAGTGGCTTAGCTCAGTGCCAGCATCTCAAATGGGTTCCTGTGGAGAAGGGCGGAGCCAGGACCCGCCCCTCCCCAGCTCTGCTGGCCCCCACACTGTGGGACCACAGGCCAATCACCTGGCCTTCTCCGTCTCAGTTTCTTCACCTATAAAATGGAGAACATAACTCCTGCCTTTCTTACATCCAATAGCATAATGGATATGAAAATACATTGAGAACAAAATGCAAGGAAAAGTCAAGTGTTGTTTTCAAAAGAGTAACAGGAAGCAAGAAAGAAAAAGAAATGAGACAGAGAAAGCAAGAGAGAGACAAAGGCAGGAAAAGAGGTCCCACAGGGTGGGGAGAGGGCCCGAGAGACCGTGGTTGAAAAAACAGGTTGCGAGTTGGGTTTGAATCCCGACTTGCTGTGGGACCCAGGCAAGCCACTCAACCTCTCTGCGCCAGGTTTCCTCATATGCGAGTGGTAACAATCATGACAAATCACAGCGCTACAACCTCTGAGGAACAGTCGTGAGCATTAAATGAGCAAAGATCCATGAAGGCAGTTGGAGCACAATGTAAGCACAGCGGAGGTGCTCAGGGAATGGAGCTATTAATTCATTATTCATATCCCTCAGGTCCCACTACCACCACCTGCCCTCCCTGTCCGAAAATCTGCGGACTCCAGTTGCTTGGGGGTCCAGCACAAAGCCAACCTCTCAAAAAAACTTTGGCCGATGCATTGAGCAACTACTATGAACCAGGCACAGTTTAAGGCACCAGGATACAGCAGTGAACAAAATCCACATAATTTCTGCCCTCGGGGAGCTCACACTCCAGTGGGGAGATGGGCAGTAAACAAGGAAACAAACACACCATCTAATTAGATGACAGAAGAATGCCACTAAATAACATAAAGAGGTAACCACACATAAAACAAGAATAAACCGAGAGGGGGCCTCACCTGGCGTACTCCAGCTGGGGCAGCAGCAGGTAGAGCCCAACACAGAGTCCGAGGAAGACGTCTGCAGTCAGGAAGAAGGCCAGGGCACTGTCTGTCACGTCACTGGCCAACACCAGGTCCACCAGGGAGGCCACAGCACTGATGGTGCCGCCCATGGCTCCTCCTGCGGAGAAAACAGGACACCACGGCAAAGGTCAGGGGTGGGTCCATCTTCCCTGTGTCTCAGGCCCGCCCCCTCTCTGCTCGGGTTTAACAGAACCAAGACAAAAATTCTCCCTGCTGAGAAAAATGCTGCAGTTCTCACAGGGTCCTGGAGCCTTGGCAAACATGGAGGGGTTCTGCTGCCGTGAGCTCTCTAAGAGGGTATCGGTTTTCATGTCCCGGGCCCAGGTTCTCTCTGATGGGCTTTGAAGAGGCTGCTGTCAGAGGTGGCAAATGGCCGCCAATGTTCTGCCTGATCCCTGATTTCACCTCCCACCCCTGACCCTCCATCTCTCTCTATTGTCCTGCTGGTGGAGTCAGAAATTTCAGATTCAAGGGGCGGGACATCTCAGAGAGTTCCTCCTCTCCCATGTCCATGGCTCAAACCCTCCACCAACCAAACCAGGGAAGAGGCTAAAGGAATGTCCTAGCACAGGCTCTCCTGCTGCCTCCGAACCAGGCTATCGGATCTGAAGAGTCCTTACCGGTGACAAAGTCCCTGTGCCACCCACCCAGGAGCTCACAGCACTTACCTTATACCTCATGGCAGCCGTGGTCGCATACACGTGTGAACACACATGTGCACGCGCACACATACATGCCCACACACAAAACACACATACGCTATACACACAATCACATGCACACGTACACTGTCATACATGTACATCCACACATACACGTCAGTCACACATATACCCACTCACACCCACTCATATATACTGACACACATATGCTATCACACACTTACACACATACACACTCACATGCATGTAACTGCCTCACTACAGGGAATATTCTCTGTTGACATGTGACCATGTGATACCACACCTTTCACTGCTCCTAACAAAGAAACGGATCCAGGGGTCCAAGAACCAAACAGATGTATGTCTGACCCTTGACTCTGCCCCTTGCTCACTGGGACCTGGGGGCGAATGTGACTGATTGGAGCCATAGTTTGCTCATCTGTAAAATGGGGATGATGTTCGGAAAGGGCCCAGCAGTTAGCAAATTTTCAACAAATGCCAGTTCCCTTCTTTGCCACAATCACACAGCTGCTTTTGGGAGAGGAGACGTGTCTTGCTTTTCTGTTGAACCCTTCCAACCATGGGTAGCCACTTGTGCTAGCCCAGAGTCAGCAGTTACATGTGTTGTATGTGTGAGCAGATCATTTACTCCTCTCTGCCTCCATTTATTTGCCTGGAAAATGGGGCTAATACTCATCCTATCATCGCATGAGACCATAGTTAGGGGGAAGTGGGACAGTGAGTGGGAAAAGCGCTGAATACACAGACACAACCATTAGTATCAGGATGGTGTCTGGGGACTAGGCTGGATTGATTGGCTGAATGAATGAATTGCAATTCTCAAGAAAGCAAGAAGTGGCTGACGGCACACAGCATGTGGCAAACTGTTCCGTGTGGGCGTGAAGTGCTTTGTCATTATTTTGTTAGGTAGCTCTGAGCAGGCACCACTTTTCTGCCCGTTGATGCACGGAGCAAAAGTGGGAGAGGGACGGTTCCAGCCTTCATCCCCCATGATGTCCGCCATCACTGCGTCACCCCCACTCTGCCCGATAGCTCTGTGGCTCTGCAGCGAATGGCTCGTGGCCCTGATGGATGAGCCTTTCTCCCCAGCCTTGTCAATATGAGCTCTATTAGCCAGCGGTTGGAATTTGAGGGGAAGGCAAAGAAATATAAGTTAGCATAGTGATTAAGAACACAGACTCAAGAGCCAGAACATCTGAATCCAATCCTGGCTCTACCAATTCTGGCTGTGTGACCTTCAGCAAGTTACTTAACCTCTCTGTGCCTCCGTTTCCTCATCTGTAAAATGGGGATGTTAATAATACTCACCTCTTCGGGCTGTTGCAAAGATTAAAAGGATTATTATGTGTAAAGTGCTCAGAACAGTGCCTGGCAGAGAGATGTGCCATATAAATCCTCTCAGATTCCCAGTTAGGTCCTTGGCTATTTCTGTCCTTCCTACATCAAAGCAGCAGCAACAGGGTAAACCCTGCCAAGAGGCTGCCAACTTCTGAGAAGCTGTAATCCCCACCTGGGCATTTTGTAAGAACTGGGGTTAAACTCGGTAAGACATTCTCCGGCTGCCTCGAGGAAGAGCTCTAACATCACTGCCTATTGATTTTCCTCTCTCTTCTCAACTTGTAGAGAATTTACAATATTATCATCAACAACAAACCAGGCCTCCGGGAGCTCATCCTTCATGACTCCCTACTTTTATCTCATCAGTTATGGAAATACATGCAAATGAGGGGTTTAAAAAAACACCAGCACAAAATGAATGAATTGTTCCTCAGATGCCAACACAGGCAGAATTCACAGATGGGCAGATCTGGATGGAAAACAACGGGGGCTGGGGAGGTGGCACGGGGGCCTCTGGGAGAGTGGGACACCTCGGACTTTCCAGGGTGATGGGTGCCCATGGCCTCACGCAGTGATAACAGTGGCTGAGGGCCGAGGGCAGTTAATAGACATGTGAGTACTGGATTTCAACAGTTTTTCACAAGTTCACGGGAGAGTCCCCTTCCCTAGAAGATTCACAGGTGGCCAGATGAACCTGACTAGCCCTTTGCCAACATAAAAGGTGTATTTGGGCACTGGTCCCTGAAGAGTTAACCAGCAAAGCTGAATGATGTTACATTGAAAAATATAGCCTCTAACAGGATGGAGGGAGATGAGGGGAAAAAGCTTCTCTCTAAGACCAGGGTGACAGAAGGGATGAGAGCCAGCATTTGGTGGCCATTTCCTTCTTGGAGCATTGCTAGGGCATACGATTGTATACAGAAACCTTAGCGGGGGCTCCATTTTTTTTTTTTTTTTTTAATTTCAGGCCCAAGGGTTACCCAGGATAGAGACAGAAGCCTAATCTTCTATCAAAAATGGCAGACAGAGTTGAGGTCACATCTGAACTCGGATCTGCTGACAGTAACTGCTTCTAGAGCTGTGCTGAGAAGGATTTAGAGGCTCAGGAGGAAAGATATAGATCTATTAGCGATGTCTGGCACTGGCGTGGGAGTGGAAATATATTCTTGTCAGGGTATTTGTCATCCCCGCCTCACACTACCTGGCATTATGCACGAATGGGCACACACACAGCAGATTCATTGTGAAATTCTTCTCAAGTGGGCAAATGCTCACAGCACTCCTATACCGGACAGGGACGTGCGGAGATGCCGAACAGAGCAGCTGAGCCCGCGGTCTTGCTTTAAAGGGTGGTGGTCTCCTGGGAAAGCACAGAGTCTTACGGACCCAGCTCCTTTTTATCCTGTTGGGACATCTGGGTAAAAACAGAACTGCTAAGGGCTACACAACAGGCTTAGGTTCAGATTCAAAATGTCAGCTGAGGGGGCTGGCCCAAGTCACACCTCAGCACGCCCATAAAATGCCAAAGTTCAGGGTAGCGGAGGCAATTGCTAGGCTGTCAGCTCCTGAGAGGCTGTGTCGTTCACCTTTGTGTTCCCGGCACACAGCTGGTCTTCTATAAAATTAGAAAGGAAGACAAGACAAAAGGGAGGAAAGAAGGAAAAAAGAAGAGGAAAACGGTAAGGGAAAGGAAAAATGAAGGGAAGGGGACAGGAGCAGGGAAAGGGGGAGAAAAGGGGAAGGAGAGAAAAGAATGCTGTGTCAGGAAAGGCTGCTGGTAGCCAGAATGTTTTCCAAAGTGGCCGTAACTCTGTCCCCCCTCCCACCTGCCCTTCCTGCAGTAGGACTGTCATACTCTCCCACTGAGACACGTGGGTCAGTGTTTTCTCCTCTTGAACCCTATGTGGGCTTGTGGCTATGGTGGAAGGGACCCTAATGGCTAAGTCATAAAAGGAAGACTTCCACCTGAGTCTCTTGGGATCCTTGCTCTTGCAACCCAGACACCCTGCCATGGGGAAACCCCAACGGCCATGGTAGGGTCCAGGTGGAGAGGAACCCTGGCTGCATTTCCAGCCAGTGGCTGACCCAGCCCTGGGTGAACTTCTAGCCAATAGCCAGCACCAACGTGCCAGCCAGCAAGCACGCCATCTAGAAAGTAGATCCCCTGGTCCCCATTGAGCTATCTCGGTTGACACTGTGTGGAGCAGAGGAAAGCTGTCTCCATGAACTCCTGCCCAAATCGCAGGTTTGTGAGCAGAAAGAAATAACTGTTACTGCTCTAAGTTCTGGGGTGCTTTGTTACACAATGGTAGCTAATGGAAACACACGTAACACTTCATTCCTTTCCTGGAAGGGCGGCCACAGGCTCGCCTCTGGCTCCTTCACACGCCCCCAGTGAATGGATCTGGCCGGCTGCCTGGACCCCAGCTCCTACCTGATATCAGCGCTTGGGAATTCCTCATAGGGAAGGAGCCGGTCATGCCAAAGACACTGCTATTGAAGACGATGGAGGTGCCACTGAGGATCGCCATGCAGGTGATGGTGACAGCGAAGAAGCCACGGGTCCAGGATGAGGTGTCCACCTTCACCAGCACGGTCATCACCACGAAGATGGCCAGCATGACACTCAGCGAGGCCAGCACACGGACATGAACTGGAACTCTAGGGCAAGGATGCCAGAAGTGGTTAGGGATCCCCGGGGGGGTCCATGTTGGGCTGGGGGTGCTGAACGCTCTTAAGGGAAGCGGCAGGTGAGCTCCGTGGGTGGGACTATCCACTCTGCAGTCAAGAGGCCTGGGTCTGCGTCCTGCCCTTCCTGGCTCACTAGTTGTGTGGCCTTGGAAGAGTGACTCAGTCGCTCTGGTTTCAGCTTCTGTATCTGCACGACCGGGAGGAGACGGGATCTGCCCGAGCAGTGGCCGTGAGGCTCTCCAGAGGGGAGAAGGTGTAGTGCCGGGAACAGTGTCCGCTCAGGGGAAATGGTCAGCAGACACTGTTGGTCTTTGTCTTGCTGTGAGGTTCAAGGACAGAACATGAGGGCTCTTGAGGAGAGCCCCCTCACCCCTCCTCCTGCCACAGGGCTGAGCTCCTGCTGGCTTTGTCCAGTGTTTAAACAGAGCAACCACCACTGGGCTTCCTTCCCCAGTGGAGTATTTAGCAGTGGAGGTGGGGGTGGGGGGGGCGAGGAAAGAGAACAGAAGAAAAACAGCAGCAGCATAGCAAACACTCAGTACTTAATTTGTGCTAGGTACTCATCTATGCGTTTCCTATATGCTGACTTGTTGAATTCACACACCGGCTCTATTGATAGGTATTCTGACCTATCCCACATGTACAGATAAGGACACCAAGGTTAGAGAGGCTAAGCAACTTGCTCAAGGTCACTCGGCCGCGAACCCGGGAGGTCTGGCTGCAGCCTGTGCTCTCAGAATGACTCTAGTGCCTCCTCTGGAATGAAGGAAATACAGGTGGTCTAGACAAGGGCCAGGGCAGGATTCTCCTGGGATGGTGTTGTCTGTCATGGGCAGCAGCCGATGCCAAGCTCGTGTAGCCCAGGGCCAGCTCCACCTCCCACCCCAGCACTAGACTCTATGCCCCTCCCAGCCCCCAACCTGCCCAGACACCGCTCTGCAGGGAGAAGCAGGGAAGCCTGGCTCCCTGAGAAACAGTGAATTTTTATTTCAAGGAGAGAGAACATCATCAAAAGAGGCTGTTTAAATCATCAGATTAGATTAAGCTTTTAACTGGATTGGGTTTGAAGTTAATTTTTTTTGTTAACCAGTGGGTGGGAGCTGGGAGAAAAGCCAGGTTAGTTATACACAATTTTTGGGGGGTATAAGAAAAAGAAAGACTTGAAAGATAGGAAAAATGTATATGTACATAAATAGGGTGAAATGATGAGAATAAAAAGCATAAAAAGCAAGAAAGGATATTTCTCAAAGTGCTTTTGTGGCCCCGGGCTAATCTGAGTTTCCTTCTGCTCTGGCTGAAGGAAGCAGGTGCTGCCTCTGCTCTGTAAGAAGAAGGAAGCCCAAGAAAGTGAAGAGATGGTTCAAGGTCATGGTGTGAGTCCGTGGGGAGCCGGGATGAGAACTCAGGTCTGCTGAGCCCAACCCATGGCTGTCTGCTAACAGGCATCCTCTCTGCTGTGTTCATTCCACAAGTATGTACTGGGCAACTGCTGTGTGTCAAGCGCTTTCTGGATGCCCGGGACACAGGAGACACATGGGGCAGGCATCTTGCTCTAGTGTGCAAAGCGCTTCATCAAAAGGGCCACAGCACATCTGGGGACATCCAAGGGGCACAAAACCCACCCTGAGAAGTTGCACAGGCTTTTTCTGGAGGTGATACCTGAGCTGGGGCACAAGGTGTATCTGGCTGTGAGAGAGAGCGTGGCACATCCAGGGAACCCACGTGGCCTCTGGCTGCAGGTGAGACTGAGAGCAGAGGAGGCTGGAGAGAATGGAGCCCATCCTGGGGGGCCCTGTCCAGGACAGGGTAAGTGCCAGGACTTGATGCCCAGGGTGGGGCATGGAGTGGTCGTGCAGTCTTTGTCTGCCAGCATCCCTCCCCACAAGAACACGCCTTCTTCTACGCCAAGTTGTCCTGGGGAGGTGTCTGGCCAGCCACAAATGATGGGTAAACGATCAGAGTATCCCAGAGTATGCCAGCCACTGGGTTGTGTCCGGGATTCACACATGAGCCAGGCAGGGCCAGTGAGTCCTTCCTGGGACTGAAAGGCAGACAGAAGATCCCTCTTGGCTGTGTCTGTCGGGGCTGCTGGCTGTCTGGGCTGCGGGCTGCCACCTGGCCAGCTGCATGGGGGAGAGGACACCTTCTGGATGAAGCCCAGCAGACATAGGCAGGGCCAGGGGAGGGCTCAAGAGCTCTCTGGACGTTTGCAATCCCCTAGACCCAGCAGTGCCAGAAGGCAGACCTTACTTTCACTATCCAGGTAAAGAATGAGAAAATCCTTTTTGTGTCCCCATCGTTTGTTACCGAGAGTGCTACTATAATAACACAAAAAGGCACATCAGGGTTTCGAGCTGGGGACCTACAAGCTGTGGGTGCCCTACCAATGTGCCCTCCCTTTTACTAGGCGTCAGGCTGCAAGTGACAGGTAATTAACACCTCCTAAGACCAACCTTCCACCAGTGCCTGGGACTGGGGAGATAAATAGCCCAGCTACCGCCCTCTTGGGTGTATGTTCCACAGTGGACCCCAGAGTTCCTCAGGCAGGTCAAGCTCAGTCACCCTCTGTGGGTACTAGCTTCACAAAGCATTCTTTATTGGCTGCCTTCCTTCCCTGGTCTCCCTGCCCTACTCTGCTTTCACCTCCCAAACAAACTCTTCACACTGGAATCCTTGTTCCTGTGTCTGTTTCTGGGGAACCCCACACTAAGACACACCTTCCCAGGGTCTGCAGGGATCTAGGCCTGGGAAGAAGCTGGTGGGCAGCCAATGGAGCCCCTGACCCCTGAGGTCCCCAGCTGTCTATGTAAGTGCCCACCGGGTGCCCTGGAGACTGGTGGCCAGACCTCACCTCTGCTCAGGGTTATCTTACACACTCAGCCCTGCCACACTGCACCCCCACCCATTTCCAGAAGCTGGAGCTGCCCCACCTGCCCCCAAAATAAGAGCCAGCAGGGTCACAGAGCCTGAGACAGGCCCTGCCTCGCTCTGCCACCAGCTCACTGTGTGACCTCGGGCAAACATTCAACCTTTCTGGGCCTCAGTTCCTTATCTTGAAAAAGAAGTGAGACAAGATAACATTCAGGACCCTTCCAACTGATGGCTTTAAAACTGAAGACATTCAAGTGGAGAGGAGGCTGGGGACAAACGCCCCCAAGTTTTAACAGTTCTTAGGGAAAGAAGGCACAGGACCCACAAGATATAAGGACAGGGCCTGTCTAGTTCGCGTCCCCAGGGCTGGCACAGGGCCTGGTAGGCACCCGGTAACCATCTGCTGGATGCACAGGTTGACGGGCCAGGAGATCAGCAGTGCAGCGGTGGCTTTCGCACTGAGCCTCCCAGCCACTCTGCTTCCACCCCCTCAGCACGGCAAGGATACAGCTGTGAGCACGGGCAGCGCGACCAGCCAGCCTTGGGAACGGCCTCTGCCTCTAACCACCTCCTCACAGACACTGCTGAAAAAGTCCAGCCCAGGAATGCTGCTAGCCTCGCAGCATCTCCCCTGGGCCTGTCATCACAAGGTAATTAGTTGCTTGAACAGGAAGGTTGCTTTGGAAAGAGGTGGGGGGCTTCTTACCCAGCCCCCAGAGCTGGAGACAAGGGAAGAGTAGGGGATGAGAAGGTGAATGGCACGCGCATTACTAAAGCCATGCAGTTCCCAACCTGTCTCTGCTCCCCCATAAGGCCCCTCACCTGCACAGGTCTGCTCCTCACCAGCAAATCGCAGGCTGCATCACCCATTCTCCTCTGAGAGGGTCCTCCACGCCCCCCCCATCTCGCCTGGGGCTGTTTTCAATGCTCATAAAGCTTTAGGAAAGGCACACATGCAAGCCCACCCCACCTGCACTATTGGGGGCACACTGGCTTTACTCTGCCTCTCCCACCCCCAGGCAGGGAATGGTGACACTGCGGGGATTTTAGGGCAAGTCTAGACAAGTGCTGCCCTGCTGTCGGTGGTTCTGCTCTGGGACAGAGGAAGGCCAAGGTGACTGCTCCAGCCCCGGTACCCTGGGCAGGTCACACTGATGTGAGATTCTTGGAGAGGGCTGCCAGCTGTGCCCAGGCTGCCAGCTCCCCCCACTCTCCCTGCTTGTGAAGGCTCAGGGCCCCAGGGGACTGATTTCTTCATATGTCTCCCAGATGTAAATCCTCCTCATAAGTATTTATGATGCCGCAGATTTAACATAATAAAACACTTGGCGATTATGGATGAGCCAGTCAGAGAAAGCCAGGGTTCTCCAGGAGGCGAGAAAAGGAGACATTTCAATTTCGTACATTAAATAAAAAGAGCTTAGCCCCAAACCGTCTTTCCACGGAGGCCTGGGAGCACGTCTCACATTGCTCTCGCTCCTCTCCTGGAGCCAGGAAAGGGCAAGGGCAGGCCTGGGGTGGGCTGGCCCCTTCTGGAGGGTGCCCTGTAATGCTCAGCCCTTAGAGCCAGCTCACCACCCAACCTGGTGGGGGTGCTGCCTAGGTGACCCATGGCCCCCACTGTAGACACACCCAGACCTTCCTAACCACCTCCTTCCTTCTAGCAGTGAGAAGCCAGGGTAGAGATGGGCTTAGTGAAGGTCTGCAGTGTGGCTCTGACTGCAGGGAGGGGCCGGCAACGCTGAGGAACTAGGAGGCAGGGGGCCAAGCACAGATGTGGGGGAGAAGGGTCCCATTTCCAATCCTGGCTTCACCCTCTTATGGGCCATGTGGCCTCTGTGAGCCTGTTTTCCCACCTGTAAAACAAAGAAATGTTTCCTGCTCTAGGCTGTTGCAAGGATTAGCGAGAACACCTCTAAAGAATATGGATGCTCAGGAGTGCTAATTACTCCTACTCAAGATTATTCTCCCAGGTCCCTGACTGGACCTTCCCTGCCACAGCTGACCCCGGTCCCAGACTGGCTGCCAACCTGCTGAACCTCCAACCACAGTGCCAGGAGGCAGTGCCAGGTAAGATGCCAGCTCAGGCCACCCCTTATTGGCTCTGTGGTCTTGGGCACATCTCCGGATGTCCACTTGGAAAATGGGTAATGTCAACTCCTTCCTGGGTTGCTGTGCACCCTAAATGATATAACAAGGGGGGCACCAGGAGTCACCCACTTGTTATGGTTCAGAGAGTGACTCCAGATCTAAAAGGGGGCAGGAGCTCTCATTAATGGGAGCCTGGGCTAACCCAGCTGGACAAACCCGTCCCCATGGCCAGCCGGTGGAGGGGGCAGAGAGGATCACGAGAGGCCTGGAGAGGAGAGAGGGCAGTGAGAGGCCAAGGGACTCCCCACATGGCTCTGTCACGTCTTCCTGTCGTCCTCTTCCATCCCCTTCCTCGCCTCATGCCTTCTCTTTTGAGTCACGACCAGGATCCCAGCTCTGCCCTCCAGGGGCTGACAGTGCCAAGGGGACACCTGGCTCTGCTCCTGCCTCCATTCCTCCACCTCCTCCAGGGCTGGGGTCTCTGGAGGCTACACCCCACCTGCTAGGACACGGAAAACAGCTCCATGGGCTGAGGGAGGCATGAGGAAGCAGGTTAAATGCCCTCAGGCCATCTGAGCACCGTCCTCCTCCTCGCTTTCCCAGCCTGCACTTTGGTCTTAAGATGAGTGCAAATTCTTCAACATTCTTCCCATCAGAAGTGGGGTCTATATGCCCTTGAAACCGAGGAGGCTTTGTGACTGCCTTGACCAGTCGAATACAGCAGAAGTGTCACCGTATGACTGCAGAGACTAGGTTACAAAACCCACATAGCTTCTGCCTTGTCTCTTGGAATACTTGTTCTTCAGTCATGATATGAAAAGTCCTAGTACCTGAGGCCAACATATGAGAGACCATGGGGACAGATGAGACAGACAGAGGGAAAGATGCCGGAGGAGGCCCAGCAGTTCAGGCCCTAGATGTCTGCAACCGCATGAGAGACACCAAGCCAGAGCTGCTAACTGAGTCTGCTGACTCCCAGAATCATGAGACACTAATTACTGTTATTGTTGTAAGCCACTATGCTTTGGGATCATTTCTGTGCAACAACAGATAATTGGCATAGCCCCATAGTATATTATGTTTGGAAAGACTGGTCTACCCAGGCTTACTTAGTACATATGAGGCACATGTGCTGCCCTCTTTAATACTGTGCTCAGAGCAGACATCATTAATCGATCACAGCACACACCCTGAGGCCAGACCTGTCTTAGAATCCTGTTCAACCAGAAATCCAGGCAGTCACTACAAATTGAACAGAGTTAGGTAAAACTCAGATTTGCCATCAGAGATCTAAGGTTTCAGTAGGCTGTGCCCAAGAAAAGTCCAAGCTTCTGAATAATAAAGCAGCCACTGTTATCACCTAGAGGTAGCTTAGGGGAAATGCAGGCAAAGGAGCTAGGGCTGTTGTCCTTGCAAACCTAAATAGAGAATGGACCACCAGAGCCACCCAGTGGGGTCTAAGTGCCATGTTAGTTTGCCTGGCTGTGTCCTAACTCGTTCCTTCTTCCGTGGTGCATCCAGATGGAGGCTCTCTCCCAGCCCTTCCTTCATTAACACAGTGTTAGAAGTTCCACGGTCGACACACAAGCTGGTGTTACCAGCTTAGCACTGTGACCCATTCCCACAGAGCCAGAGCAGGACTTGTGGGATGCCAGGCTCTTCGCTTCCTACTATTCTCTGAAATGCCTGGAAGACCAGCTTTCGTAAGCCTTGCTTCCTGGTCCCACCCCGCCATCCACGTGGTGTCTCCTGGCTGCAAAGCCTGCAGCCCAGGCAGCTATTGACAGACAGGCTCCCCCCTCCCCCCAGAGGAATGCGGAAGACACATTTCCCCACATGCTGCTTGCTGGCTGCTGACACAATGTCAGAGAGTG
This sequence comes from Rhinolophus sinicus, assembly GCF_036562045.2. NCBI lineage: Eukaryota > Metazoa > Chordata > Mammalia > Chiroptera > Rhinolophidae > Rhinolophus > Rhinolophus sinicus. The sequence continues at coordinate 48,818,167 of NC_133757.1, read as the reverse complement.
TGGCTAGAAAGTGCAAGTCCAGCTCCCTGACTGGGCATTCCATTGGCAAGGCCTCCAGGTAACTGATCTGACCTCTCAATCTTCACGGAGGAGTCCGAGCTGCCTGCCTTGCACTTTGGTGGCCACCATTAAATAAGCAGGCAGCAAAGCAGCAGCCGGGGGAAAAAAGAGGAGTGGGACAGGGTGGAAGTGAAGGTCAGGCCCGAGGCAGGAAAGTGGCCTACCTGTTGATAAGCAGGAAGTTCGCCACGAGGCACAGCACGGAGGGCACGGTGGAGGCGATGGAAAGGTAGCTCTCAAAGTAGTTCTGTAAGCACATAAGTGAGGAGGGCCCTGAGGTCACTCGGGATGGAGGAGAGCGCCCCCACCCGAGCACAGAGACAGGGCCCTTCTTGGTGGGTCTTCTCCCCGCTGTCTTCAGATACCTCCCAGTGATGAGTCAGTCTACTCCAGGACGGCATGGTCCTGCCACATGTCCAGCCTAAGATCAGTGACTCGGTCACTCAACAGACACCAGTATGAGCTGTGTTAACTGCTAGGAACATAACGAAGGAAAAGACATTGTCCTTGCCCTCAGAGAGGTCCCCAAGGCTCTGAAGCCCATGCTCCCTCCTAATCTACCTGCTCCCGCTGAGGGAGAGGCAATGGGAACAGGACTCAATGTGTGCCTACAAAGAAAATTTTCCCCTATCAGTCTTCTTAGCCCATTGTCAAATTTCAGAATTATCCAGATGGGTTTTGTTATGACTCAACCACATTCTCACTTTCTTGCAAACAAGTGAGGCCTCTTAGGAATACACCAAGCCCTGATTCCTGCAGGGAAACTTTGTTCTGACTCTGGATTGGCTTCCTCAATAGAGTTGCTACCCAAGGTCAAAGCCACTTTAGGAAGTGGCTCCTACACTGGCCAAGATGAGGGAAAAGGGCACTTTCCTGGAAGTAGTTTAGGGGTATCAGAGACAAAGAGTACATTAGGCCACAGACAAGACGAAGAAGTCCTCATGATAATGTGCTGGAACTTACAGTGAAGGAAGCTGTGTGACAATGGACGTGTTTTTCACAACTCAGAGAACTGTCTACTCATTAGGGTGGATTTTACTGTGTGTACCTTATATTTCAATATACCTGTCTTAAAAAAAAAAGAAGAACTGGACGGGGTTGACAGATCTTGGCTTTGGTCACTGCATGTCAAGCCATGGACCCCGGGTCAGTCATGATACGTTCTCAGCTGTGATAATGGCTCACATGTATTAAGCACTGAGTGTGTACCAAGGGCTTTATATAAATGATAGTGCTTATCCTAAGAAATAAAAAAGAAGCTGAGAATATTGTACTTTGGAAAGCTTATGCAACTGGACTGAACGGAGGAAATAGGCTCAGTTACAAATGTGCTGAGCTCAAAGAACAACTGTGCAAAACCCTTGCCGGCGTGCAAAGAACTCGGACAACTGTGGGGATCACGAGAGTCTAAGACCTGCTTCCTGCCCTTTAAGAGTGGAGGGTACCCCGCGTGTAAGACAAACTGTGAAGGTTTTTGTAACTTCTCCAAACGCCACAGGAAGAGATGTCAGAATGCTATGACTTTTTTTTTTTTGTCCCAAATCAGAAATAGGAGCAGTGAGTTCTAAGGGGGTTCCAGGTAGGGGAGTGGGGCGAATGGGGCTGAATCCTTGAGAGAACAGGAATGAGTGTGGGTTTGGGGAAAAGTCCAAGAGGAGGGGATTTGAGTCAAACCTTGAAAAAGAGGGTCCGATCTCTCCTTTCTGAGAGAGTTTGATTGCAATGTGGAGGCCTAGAGAGAAAGATGTCATAATGGGCTCCTCTCGTCTGAAGCACAAACCATTCCGCAGTCCTGGTTTAAGCCTGCAGAGTGCTTTGTGGTCTTTGAAATCTCTACCCTGAATGTAAGGTCATGGCGGCCTTGCAATTAAAATGATAATCACCGCTCATGTGGTCCATCAACCATGAGCCTTAGAAATAGCCTTCCTCCTTTGAGGTGTCACCTCATTGTTCCTGCCCTGATGGGCTCAGTAGAGCCTGGACTGGTCTGAGGCACTCAGTCAATTATATCTTGACACAGTTGTTGGGTCTACGTGAGGCCAGGCGGGCGCCAGGCGGGAGCCATGAGGGCCCCCAGGAACAGAGAGCTGCAGGTGGGGGCCGAGACGGCGCCCCATCCAGGACTCCAGTGAAGCCCCTTTCATTCAGTGGCTGCTCATTCCAGGGCAAGTCCACGCAGGACGACCACGGGGGATGCGGAACCTCTGTTTTTTGAGCAGGCTCAGGTTCCCTGAGGGTCTCAGGAATGAGGGTTTCCTAGGTAATTGAATGCTCTGGTTTGTCGCTACTTAAACAGAAAATTGTTCTGTTAATGTTGGAGAGCTTTTTAAATATTGACAACTGGGTGAGGCTATGGCTCCCTTTCTGGTGACTGAGCCCATTTCTCTGCTTTACAAAAAGCATGGCGGTGTGTGGGGGGGTGTGGAATGGACTTGACCTGCACCATCTTTCTAGGTACAGATCAGGGGCTGCAGACGGTGATGTGGGTTGACGCTGTACATCCCATGGAGTTTTTTGATTTTTTTTTTAACCAAATTCCTGACATACACATGTGGTGGTTTTTACTAATTATTTGCTGCTTTTGCGTATAGAGTTCTAGCAAAATGAGGTGTGATGGGCAGATTCTCCTAAGGTGGCCCCATGATCCTAGACTCCTGTGTTTCCATCCTGTGTGATCCCTTGCATGGAACGTGGGTGGAATCTGTGACTAGCTTACAAGCAAGAGGATACAGCAAAGCTGGCAGGTGCACATGGTGATGTGTCTGGGACTACGTCACACTTATCTTGCTGGACTCTTTTTCTCCTTTGATGTCTTAGGAGAGGCAAGTGGCTGGGCCAACGAACCCCACGTGGCAAGGACTGCAGGTGACCCCGAGTTGCTGACAGTGGTTTCTGGCCAACACCAAGCAAGAAACTGAGGCTCAGTCCAACGACTGCAAGGAATTGACTTCTGCCAACAACCCGTCATCCTGGACGTGATTCTTCTCCAGTCGAACCTCCAATGGGACCACAGCCCTGGCCAGCCCCTTAATGGCGGCCACGCGAGACCCTGAGCCAAGGACCCCGCTAAGCTGTGCCTAGACTCGTGGCGTCCAGCTACTGTGAGATAATAAACGTGTTCTTCTAAGCCACTAAATTTGTAGTATTTTGTTAACCACCAATAGATTCCTAATTAATGAGGGTTTCCAATAGCCAAGTTCCTACTAACCAGGGTTTTTCTGAGTGCTGCAGCCTTCCTGTTGCAATGGAAATCCAGTTCCTCAACAAAAACCGGGACAACAGAGCAAGATCTTTGACTCAACCGCCTGCCAGACATGAAAACTAATGTGTCTACCCATGAGGTGTACAGAGGTTATGCTTGCTGACCCCATCTTTCCCTTAGCTTTTCCTCATCAAATCCGGTGCTGAAATTGGGATCATTTTTGCAAGTGGCATACTTACACTGCTTTCAAAGAACTGGACTTAGTTACGTGCCACCCCAGAGCTGCTCATCTTGCCTGCCCCTCAGGCCATGTGCCTTGCTACTTGGTCTCATGGCCACAAAGCCACTGCCACCAGAGAGATGAGACACCTGTGCCCGCGCACTGCTGGGCTGTCCCCTCAGAGGCTCTTGCTCCCTGGGGGGCTGGGGGAGGGGCCAAGTAACATTCTCTGTAGGGTGGGGAGGCAGAACTTTGACGGATGAGAGGCAAGAGAAGGGCAGGAGATGAGAGAACTTGCTTGCCTTTCCTCTCCCCCAACCAACTGTTCTGAAATGTGGTGGGTCCATGTGGTGTCTCTGAAGACAGCCCCTGTGTCTGAGCAGGCAGCTGTGTGTGGTTGCAATGCTGTGGCCAGCCCAGAAATATCGTAGTCTGTATTTGTTCTCTTCCATCCCTGCCTCACTTCCCTTTTCCTGCACTCTTACTTCCCTAAGCCTGCACTCCCTGAGAGAGCGTTGGCACACAAGGTGTTACCTCAGTCTCTTTGGTAAGAAACATTCTACACTGAAGGGCCTCCATTCAATTCTTGATTACGCACTTTGCAGATCTGCAGCTGGCATTTCCTTCCTGGGTTCATCTCATTTTCTTCCAAGGGTGTTGGGGCTACCTTCTCCCGTTTTACACAAGGAAACATTAAGACATTTGAATACTGGTTCAAACTCATTGCAATTAGAATGGTAATGGAACTGCCCCCTCTAAAACAATCTATACCTTCCACCCCGTAGGGTGAGTTTATGTAACAGTGTTTTGGGATAATTCATGCCATAGTTCACCGTCACATGGGCCTGATTCCTGAGAGCTCCCTCAAAAGGCGCTGTTATTATCCCACCAGGCTCCCTACATGGTTGACAAACATGGCCTCTACCTCCAGAGGTGAACCCAAGGCCCCCAAGGCGAGCTCTGGCCACGGAGGAGTAGAGGAATGAGAAGGCCACCAGGGCAATGGCACTGGGCCACCTTGTATGACAGCGGAGGCTGTGTTCCGCACAACCCCAGGGGGCCTGCCCTATAGATTGCAATATGAATGGAGCCCCTCAGAGTTGTGCAACATGGCAGCCCTGCTTACACAGCCCATAGAAAACCTACAGCCCTGGGGGTCACTCTGGGCTTTCGTAACTGGAAGACCGTCTGAGATTCCGCTAGAAGGCAGAGCAGGACATTATGAGATGAGGAGGCCTCCCCGGGCTGGCGTCTCTGCCTCAGCAGGGAGACCCAGAGGCTGGCAACCCCATGTCCCTCAGCCCAGCTGGGTGGCCACTGTCCATCCAAATCAGCATCCCATCTCGTTTTAGCCCATCTTTTATTTACTGAGGATGTGGCAAGCCCCTGCCTGCCCAACACCATGCTGGTGTTTGGTGTACGAAATAGAAAAGGCAAAGTGCCCAGTGCCCCCAGGGAGCACGTGGTGTGGTGGGAACCTCCAATGGATACAAGGTGCGATAGAAGGGGGGGAGGTGGGGGCTGGGGACGCCCCACGGGAGTTCTCTGAGAGACTGGAGGAAGTGTGCCAGGCAGACTGGGAGGTGGGGTGCTGGTGGAGAGAGAAATAGCATTCCAAGAGGAGGGAACCGCATATGCCCAGGCACGGAGAGATGCTTCTTTGTCAACCCAAGTTTATTTGTTGGAACAAACTCCCTAATGCTTTCCTCAGCATCATTAGGAATCTGCTGAGCTGAGACAAACTGCACTGTTGTCCGTCCACTCAATCCAAACACTCAGGGGAAGAGACAGGAAAAGAGCGGTGGCACCCACCTTGCTCCCTCAGGGTGCTAATTAGAGACTGTGGCCCCATGAGTCACTATTCTGAATTTTCCAACCCAATGTGAGGTGAGGCCCAGCTCTGAGGAACAAAGAGAAAAACTGCTCCTCGAAAGTCTCATTTAATCTCCCTGCCCTCCACTATCTCCCCTGTTCTCTGCGACTACCTGGGGCTCAGGAGAGCTCAGCACTTGGCTTCTAGCAGCAGTAGGTCATCAAAGGTCATCCTGGGCACCTGTGAGGTAACCCAAGTACAGAAATGGAAGCCCCACAGAGTTCCAGGTAACTGACATTTGAACAAAGCCGCTTACATGTTGCTTGCACAGACCTCAGGGCATTTGCTCTTCACACAGCCTGTAAGAGGAAGGCAGAGCTGGATTGCTCCCATTTTACAGATAAGAAACCTGAGGCTCACAGAGGTAGATGATTGCACAGAGGGGCACACCTGGCAAGTTCTGGGGGCAGAATCTTCTAATGCAGGGCGGGGCAGGGCAGGGCGGGGCGGGGCAGGGCAGGGCAGGGCAGGGCAGGGCAGGGATGGGGTGGAGAGGTATTTATCATCTTGCCACCAACTACTCTAGCCGAGGCAGCCTTCCTCACAGACACACAAGCCCAAACACTGTCACCGGGATTGCACCATGTCACTTGGATGCCCAGTGGCTGGGACTGCCAGCCCACATGCCTTCCCAGCAGTGAGTGGGGACCAGTTTGAGGGGTGTGAGGTTCCATTAGGATGGCGTCTTCCCTCTGCCCTAGGCCTTAAGAACAGGGGACCTGGCCAAACCAGCAAATGATGGGGTTTTGCTCGCCTCTGCCTGTTAACTCTCTCTTCTCCTTAAACCCCACTGTCCATTCCCCTGAGCATTTCCACAGGCCTGTGGATCTGAATTGTATTAAAAGGGAAAAAAAAGATTAAGAGAAAAGCCCTCACTTCTGTCAGCCGCCCAAAATGGATGGACACGGTCCACTGATAAGGACAGACCATGTTAAAGAGGATATTATAGCTGGGAAGCACCAGGCAGGCTTCTAGCTTCTCTTTGGATTGTGCAAACCCAGCAAAGCCCCCCAGGTTGAGTGGAGGGGGGCTCAAAACCCAGCCTGTGGCCAGAGCCTGGCCCAGGGGCACCTGGTGCCAGAGGCCCCGCCAAGTGCCAGAGAGGAGTGGAGAAGCTGCTTGTGGCCTGAGCACAGGGCACGTGATTCACTGCACTAGAAATGAGAAAATTCATTTTCATCAGTTATACTCTGGCCCAGTTTGTGAACACCAGGAAAGGGGAGAGACGCTCTTCAAACACAATTTAAAAACCCACCGGAGCCAGCTGGCCAAATGTGAGGCCCATTTTATGACAGGGAACATTTCCTCTCCTCTGCCATGCTGAGAGGCTCCGTGCTAAGCATCTCTTCTGGAAGAATTTAATTCTGGGCTCAGAGTCCAGGTAAAGAGGTTTCTTCGGGCAGGGAGGCCCCAAAATGAGCCTGTTTATCTCTGGCAGGCCCTGGTTAAGCTTCTTCTCCCCTGAATGCCATTTGGGCACTTTGAAATAAGTGCAGGAAATTAGTCACGAGTTGTGGCAGATGAGCTCGGTGCCCGGGCGCCTGGCAGCTTCGGCGAGGCAGCTTTGTGCAGCCCCCACATCAAGAGCGAGGCAGCAGAGGCAGCCGGGCTCCTGCAGGGTGAGAGAAAAAGCGATTCAAGCCTGGGGGTGGCAGCTCAAGGCAGCAAAGCGTTACCTGGATCACAGGGGCATGAAATTAGCAGCAGCGAGCAGGCTGAAGCCAGTAATAGTTTGCCATTGCAAACTTGCTGCTCTCGGAGAGCCAAGTTCTGTGGCCTGGGATGTCGCAGGGGAGGCACCCTCACCCTGGCATGGGCCGAAGTCCTTCCTGGGCAGGCTAAGAAGTGAGAAGGCGGCAGGTGTCCCCACAAAAGCTGCAGCTGGCATCCTATCTGCAGGTTCCTAGGCCCCATGTTTGGGGCACTGGCCCAGGAAAGCTAATGGTGTGTGGCTGGGGGCATGGATGAGTGGAGAGGGCCACTGGGCAGCGTGGCAGGGGCAGTGCCTGTCCCAGGGGCCATGCAGGTAAGGGAAACAGGATCCAGATCAACCTAGGTGTGACAGGGTGGCCAGGGGCCCAAGAGCAGAACAAAGCCAGGGTGAGAATCAGATAAGGCCTGGCAAGGAGCTGGCCAGACAGACCCAGCCACTCTCAGGACGGAGCCCCCATCAGCCTTCTGATGCTTGGTGATCTTCAGGCCCAGAATGCCTGGGGCCTCTCTAATTCTTGCTCTTTAAAAGCTTGGATGGGATGGTGGGCTGACCCCCCGCGACTAGACTGAGAAAGGCAACTGGACTTGGAGCTGAGCTGCGCCCTCCGCAACTAAGATTGAAGGACAACAAATTGACTTGGAGCTGATGGGTCCTGGGAAAAACACACTGTTCCCCAACAAAGTCCTGGAAATACACACTGTTCCCCTTCCCCGATAAAATCGTGTGTTTTTTTTTAAATAATAAATAAAAGCAAGCTTGGAGTTCCTCCCCAGCCGCGGTCCTTTTTCACGTCTCCTTTGGAATCCCCACCAGAGGATAAGCAGAGTTCCTGAGGTTTTCTGAAATAAGCCTCCCCACATCCCCTCTCCTCTGTGTAAAGCTTCTGGGGGCACTTCTCTCCTCTTGGCAAGAAGGTGCTCTTCCAACACCTAAGCTGCCTTCTGAGAGACATGCACGATGAATTCTCAGCTTCCCTGCCTGCATCTTCTCTCTCTCCTTCACTGCTGCTCCTTCCTTCTCTTCTGGCTAAGGGGCTCGCTCAGGTCTTCCTTGGGCAAAGAAAAAAGTCCTTTGACTTTGCTGCCTCCGGTCCCTCCTTCCCTTTGCAGCCATGCCCGCCCTCCTCCCTCCTAAGGACGTACCCCTCCTCGGCGGCTCTGGGGAACACTCCTTCAAAGGGTCCTCTTTGCAGCCCACCCATCACTGAAGCCTGGTCAGCCTTCACGCTCCTGACACCACATGCCACCCCGACTATAACGGGTTGAATAGTGTCTCCCCAAAATTCATGTCTGCCTAGCACCTCAGAATGTAACCTCCTCTGGAAATAGGGTCTTTGCAGATTTAATTAGCTAAGTTAAGCTGAGGTCACAGTGGATCAGGGTGAGTCCTAAATCCAATGACCGGTATCCTTATAAGGAGAGTGGACACAGAGGCAGAGACTGGAGTTTTGCTGCCACAAGCCAAGGATGCTGAGGATGCTGGGAGACCTGGAAACAGGGACGGTTCTTCCTAGCGTCTTTGGGGAGTGGAGCACGGTCCTGCTGGCCCCCTGAGCTTGGACTTCTAGCCTCCAGAACTGTGAGAATACAATCCCTGCTGTTCTAGGCCACCCAGGTTGAGGTGCCATTATGGCAGCCACAGGGAACCACATCACACCTTCCCTCCCACTTGGACATAACGTCCTACCTCCCCACCCCTCTCCTCAGCAGCTCAGTCCACCTCTGCTCTCTCTGCCACCAGAGGGACACCCTGAGCCCAGCCTTAGTTTCCTCCTTTCCTAGGTCCTGCCTGTGCTACATATAATCTGGCCTTGGGAAGCTTGCTCCCCTGGCTCCAAAGACCTCCAGGCCTCCCTCGGTCCCTGCCTCCGGAACATTTTCCACTGCCTGCCAGACCTCCATCCTCAGTGGCGTGCTGAGCCCAAGCTCCCAAATCAAAAGCTTTGAAGAGAAGAACCCCAAGCATCACCTCCTGGGGCTCCATGGCCAACCCTCCTTTCTTCACGTCCCCTCTTCAAGCTCCTTTGGGTGCCCTTCACCCTCACCCAAGTCAGTCACGTGGAACCACATCCCCGTCACCTGACTAGGGCTCATGTTCCCAGCCCATCCCCCACCTGCTGGCCCTGCTGTCAGCCACTCCCCCAGGTTCCTGCCTTCACTCAAGGGCTGCCCTCCTCTGCCTCCCTGACTCCAAGCCATGCCCTTTCCTTGCCAGCCTCACAGGGCCCAGCTGCTACCCCCGCTTCCCCACAGAGCCATGCCTCCTGGTCCCGCCTCGGAGCTCCTCAGTGCATCGTACCCTCTCTTTTGGACCTTTCTCAGGACACCTTGGGGACTCTCGTTTGGATAAATGATGGGAGAGGTGGAGGTGAGGGAGACGGGGAGACTAAGGGATGGTCTCCAGTAGCGGACGGACGAGAGGTGTTTGCTTCAGAAGGCCCGAGGGAGCTACGGAAGGCCTCTGAATGGCAGAACGCTATGGTTAGGGCAAGGCAGAGAGGGGCCGGAAGTAGGAGGCAGTGGCTGTGCACTTATCCATTTATTTATTCACTCACGAAATATTAAAGGCAGTTGGACTTCCAGAGTTCATTCCCTTACTCGGCAGGTAATGGGTGAGCACCTTATATTTGCCCAACCTGTGTTACAGGATGAGGATGCAATGATACTCTAGTGATGGAGGCAAAAAAATGAGTCAACAGCAAGTCAGGGAGGAAAAAAAGGCTGCAAGTGACAATAAATGCAACAACAAGAAAACAGAGCCTAATGGGGGAACTGATGTTGGCGAGGGTAGTGAGATACGACCTCTTGAAGGAGGTGGCGTCTGAACAGAGACCCAGGGATAAGTCATGTGAGAGGTGACGGGGAATGCTTTCTGGACAGAGGGAATAGCATATAGTTGGCCCTGAAGCAGGAATCAGCTTGGTGCGTTCAAGCAACTGGAAAGCCAGGGTGAGCGTGGAATACAGAGAGTGAGGGAGAGAGGGATGGGGCACCAGGCTGGAGGCAGGGGCAGGGCTGGGCGCCCACTCTCAGCACACACTCATTGAGCCCTCCCCACGCTCTGCTATTCTGAGTGCTTTTCCCATATTTACTCCCTCGATTCTCACAACACCCCTTTGAGGGAAGATTCATGTTGCAAATGAGGAAACTGAGGCTCAGAGAGGTCAGATACTTGCCCAAAGTCACACAGCTCAAACCCAGCCTGCTGTCCCCAGAGCTTGCGCCCTAACTTGGCACAGTGGGTAGACTCCTATTGTGTATCTTAAAGAGATCACCTCTGCAGCCTCCATGGAAAATTGATGGGAAGGGGTGCTCTGGGAGTCAGTGGCCAGTGAGGCTGAGTGAGGCCAGGCGGACAGCCGTGGAGGGGAGAGTTAAAGACACCTGAGTCACTTCAGAGGTAGAATTGACAGGACTTCCTGACCGACTGAATGTGGGGCAGAAGGACAGAAGGAAATAAAGGGTAACCCTTCAGGCTTGACCAACTCGGAGTAAGTAGGGTGTGCTATGGACTGGGCAGGGAAGGGTGTCTGCTCGAGTGTAGTGTGAGGGTACCAGGTAAAATAATGACCCCACAATGAGATTCCACAGGCCTGCATGCAGGACCATGGGGTAAAGCCCTGGGATGGGGGTCTGTCCCCTCTCTCCCCACCAGCCCAGCACCAACAGGACAGGCCCTCCACAAACACGAACTGATTAACTCATCATTCTGCACGAATGTGTGGCGCTCAATAGATATTCTAGGCACAGAGAATTTACAAGTTCCCACTTTCCTGGAACTGATGGTCTGGTCAAGGAGACAGCTGGCAAATGCATAAACAAATAAACAGATAGCATGTCCAGCAGTGATAAGTGTCAGGAAGAGAAATTAAGCAGGGCAAGTCCCTCTGTCACAGATCCCAGGACACTAGGGCAAGAACTATAAGGGAGCATCTCGTTCAGGGGTCGGCAACCCACCTGCCCCCGGGGTCAAATGTGCACCTCGGGTTTTTGTAATTGCTGGAAAACGGTCCCTTCCACTACTTGTTTACAGATTATCTATGGTAGCATTCGCTCTACAAGGCAGAGTTGAGCAGCTGCAAGAGATCGTGTGGCCCACAAGCCTAAAATATTTATCATCTGGCACTTTACAGAAAAAGTGTGCCAACCTTGTTCTTGTTTCTTAAATAAGGAAACGGAGCCCCAACTCACCCAGCAAATTTGAAACCAAGTCAGACACAGAGCCCAGCTCTCCTGAATCCCAGATCTTCCTACCACAAAGGGGGAACACAAAAAAGGGGAACATCATTTCTGTCCACCTTCCACCCCCTCCTCCATCAAACCTTCGCCAGGCTCCCTGACAAGGGGCCGAGCTGGCCTCTGATTTTCATCCTTTTTGTTCCCCCTACGCACCCGCAGACTAGAACCTTAGTAGGCAGAGAAGTGGCTCAGAAACGGAGAGAGGGAAGGGTCAGAAAGACAGGGAGCCCCGTAAATGCACAAACAAGGGATCCCGACCTCTAAGGGGTGAGAGCTGACTGGAGCTCCGTCACTGCCGATGCTCAAGCCAGCCTGTTGTTCCTCTTCTACAGCCTGGCCATGTGGTCGGGACAGGAAGAGGCCTTCCAAGAAACTCCCCACCTCCTCACACAGCCCTCAGCTGACTGGGGCAGCTTCTGCAATCCCCAGAGGGCCAACATGTGTCATGCTGCATCCCAGGGACAAGGGTGGGAGTACCAGGCTCTGCAGCATGTGGGTACAGAGCAGGTATTCTGGGGGTGCTCTAGCTGGTCTCTGCAGAAGGACACCCAGGAGCACCACCAAGAAGAAGGGGTCTTCAGTAGACCCAGCGGACACTTCTTCACCCAACATGCCATCTCCCCTAGGGGGAGGCTTTCTCTTTGGAGGTCCACCTGTGCCGAAAACCACGAAACCCCATCAGCTGTTATAGGCCTTCAGTGCACGCCAGCGTGCACACACACACACACATAACACAAATACACATACGCACAGAGCAGCCCCAAGATACCAGCAAGGGCCCCTCCACCCCCAAACCGCTCCCAGACAATGATCCCCGTAACAAAGGCACCAGCCACAGACTCCAATTTGGTTCTGCTCTCTGGGTACTAGCGGTGATCAATCACGTTAAGGAGACACTCGAGCACTTAAGGCTCAGGCCATGTTCTAATTTGTCGAGGAAATCGCCTCTGGATTCTAAGGACGAGCGTGGGAGGAAATAAAATCGAAGGGGGAGGAGGAGCGATCGATAGCCCAGGAGGACCAGGGAGCAAGGCACAGGTGGGGGGATCGGGCCGTGAGCACACGGGGAGAAAATAAAAAGAGAATTCGAGAAGTCTGAGGCCACCAAAGCATGACTGACAGCGTTTCAAGTAGGGCTTTTTCTCTCCCTCTGCAGGAGGCAGCTCGAGCTAAAAACAGAAGAAAAAGCCATCACAGGTATATTTACTAGGAATGGCATGCTGGCTGGGTCTGCATTTAGCAGCAGAGGGTGGACAAGGGAATTAAAAAAAAAAAAAGCTTACTTTTGGTTCTAATTTTTAAAAATGATTTAGAGTAGCCATCCACACTAACCCAAGCCACTGGGCAGCTGGGCAGAGGGACCAGCCCTCTACTTGGGGGCCACTCACCCACACCCTGTGCAGGAAGCCCGCAGCTCCACTCTATCCTGCCTGACCCCTAGACTAACCCGCCATCTCCTTTTCTGGGACAACAGGGCTCGGGCAAAGTCCTGCTTTAATACGTTGTCATGGGTTGGGGGAGGGGTGTTTCACTCACTTAGCAGCATTCTTTGGAATTCTGCTCTTAGAAAGTACATTGCCAAATGTTGTCTACGCAGCTCTTCCATTTGGAGAGATCCGAGTTACGCTTAGGAGAGTCATGATCCAGCTACACGCAGAAGGGCGCACATATCTCAAGGAACAGCATGTGGCAAGAGGAGGCAGCTCCCGGATACCTGCCCCCTGCCAGCTGGCCGCATCAGGAGCATCTGGCAGCAGTGGCCAGGCCCACCCTGGCAGGAGGAGCCAGCAGGGCAGGGTCTGAGATTCTGGGTATTTGCCAAGTGCCCCAGAAAATATGATGCCAATTCAGATACCCCTGGGTTGGCTGCACCCTCCACCTCTTGTCTTGTGTGTGTAGCCCCATGGCACCAGCATGTTATTTAGTGCCTCCACTTTCCTGCTCTGTAGAATGAGGGCAAAATGCACCCTCGTGCCCGGCTGTGAGGTTAGACGCAATCAGGTGGAACGTGGTTCTTCAAATCACAGGTTGCAACCCACTAAAGGGTATGAAATCCACTCAATGGGTTAGGCCCAGAACAGCATTTCATTTGCTGTTTGGCTGCCTTCTGTCCTAGTCCTAAAGATGAACTGTTCCGCATGCTTTTCTGGGACCCCCCTCCACTGTGCACCTGAGCCCAGGCCCTGTCTGCTTACAGCTCTCACTCAGCTGTGCGTCCTCTTCTTCCTCAGCACCTGTTTCTCCCTCTCTGCTGGACCGTTCACATTGAGCACACACACTGGCTGCTATTTCTCCTGTATTAACAACAAAACCAAACCAGAAAATCGGTACCCTTCTCGACCACACTTCCCCTGTAACTCCTGCCTCACTGTCTAGAATGAGAGTTTCAAAGCAAAATTCCTAGAGATAGTTCCCCAGGCTTGCTGTCTCCAAGGTCCCTCCGCCATTCTCTGGCTCACAGTCTCAGGTCCAGCTTCCGCTCCCTCCCCCACGACACTGCTCCCAAGGCCACGAAGGACCTACACAAGTTTAAAATCCAAAGGCAGACTCTCCATACTTAGTCTGGGTGGCTTATAAGCCACTTACAGGATCAGCACAGATGACCGCGTGCCTCCCCTTGAAAACTACAATCAGAAATTTTTTTGAAGTATAGATGCTGCTTCATGAAACTGTTGTTTCCCTTATGAACATGTAGGTTTTGCACATTGGTGAAATGTGCCCTGGAGTCAAGAGCCGTCTGAAAACACCTGAAAACACGGACATGGAGCCCTGGATTCAAAGCATGGAAAACATGGGTGCAGATGGTCTGGTGTGAGTCCCAGGTGTCACTTACTTTGTGCCTGGGAACAAATGATTTACATGTTTTGAGCCATGGTTTCCTGCCCTGTAAAATGGGTATAATAATACCCACCCCTTAGGGCTTAGGAAGGACCAAAAGAGACCATGAAAATAAAGCCGCTGGCACACAGAGGTTGCTTAATAAATACTGTGGAATGAATGGACAAACCAGTGCCCTTAGCACAGTGGCTGGCACATGTCAAGGCCGTGAATGTTACCAGGACTCAGCAGTCTTCGCACAGCAGCTACCATGTGGGAGGTATCAGGACTTCTCTCCTAGCGATCTCTGGTGTGCTCTGGAAATGCTGCCAGAGGTTCTGTGTGCACAGAGGCCCAGGGGCCACACAGCAGGTGACGGTGCTGCTAGGACAGGCGCTGAATGAAGTCCTGCTCCCAGGCTTTCAGAGGTAAATTACCCGCTGCTCTTAAAACTCTGGGAGGAGGTCAGGCTCCATTCCCTGATCCACCACAGAGAGGTGACTGGTCCTCAGGCGATAGCAGCACAGTGGAGTGGAGGCCAGGACACCTCCCTGAAGGGTTTGCCTCGCCTCCGTCTTCATGGCTTCACTTTCTCTCGCTTGTATCACCCCAGGTGCCAGGACATTCACCTCAGGGCCCCATCGGCCCTACTGCTCCCTTTCCAGGAGCCTGAGAAATGGGAAGAGAATGGCTATGCAGACCCCGAGCTCCCCCCAGAGGGAGCATTTACCCAGAGGAAGGGCCATCATCACTGGCGCGATCAGTCATGCCCATTGGGGACTGAGCAGTGAGCCACAGCACAGACACAGAGAGGAATTCAGCAAGCCTGAAGCATTTAGACAAGCACCAGAGCCTGCATCCACTTCCCTGTGTAAGGGTCCCAGCGAGGAGCACCCCCTCTCTGAAGCAGTGAGGCCAAGGAAAGCCATTCCTTGGACTTCCAGCAGGGAGGCTGCTCTAATTCTCCAAGGAGGAAAGCCCCGCCCACGCCCCCCCACTGCTAACGTTGGCAACCTGTACTGCAGGAAGTCCTTCCAGAGGGCTCACCTAAGTCTCTCGTGATGCAGCCTAAGCCCCTTCAAAGAGCGCTCTGGTGGAAGCACAGAACAGCTGCTCATCAACCCCCTAGTGGTAACCTTTCACTTGGATCATGTGGCTGCATGTGGCCTCACCTGGCGAGCTTAATGATGCTTCTTCCAAGGCCCCTCCTTAGATTGCATCAGAATTGGGTGTGTAGCTTTAAAAGTTCCCCAGGTGATTCTAGGTAGAGGGAGAGGTCAGAGAGCACGCTGGTTACCACTTGCTAACAGATGACCTTGGGTCACTGACCTAAAATTGGTGAGCCTCAGTTTCTCCATCTAGAAAGTGGGCAGGATAGTACCTAACTCACCAGGTTGTCCTGCAGATGAAGATGGCAGGCCCACTGGTGGGTGGGCACAGGCTGCCTGGCAGGGACTTCAAGTCAGCAGGTCATTGCCAAGACTTCTGCTAATCTGTCCTCCAGTTTCCTCTTCTCCAAACTAGCTCATCCTGGTTCCTTTTAAATATTCCTCCCTAAATTGGGATGTCTGCCCGTAGTTGTAAGACTAGCAACCAAGTCGTGCTATCCTGCTTCTTTGGGTGGGCTGAGGGAGGGGGCCCCAGGCCCCTACCTACTGAGCCTGGTCACAGCCCTGCTGTAGGAATCCCACTTCGTGTCTACACCAACCCACCTGAAGGCTCAGAACTCCTTTGGTGGTGGCCCCTGTGACCTCCACATCTTCTGTTGCTCCCTGGCAGAGCCATGCCATCCGTTTCTTGGATTGGGGTCATAGGGCTTTCCTCCTCAGCCACACAGTAAGTAATGCAAAGAATACTTATTGTGTGCTAAGACGTGCTGTGCCCTGTGCGAGCTGCTCTGGGGCCCCGGGGTGTACAGTAAGAGAGCTGCAGTCACTATCGCCAAAGAGCTACATGTTTCCCTGAAAATAAGACCTAGCCACACCATCAGCTCTCATGCGTCCTTTGGAGCAAAAATTAATAGAAGACCCGGTCTTATTTTACATTATAGTATATAAGACCTGGTCTTCTAGTAAAATAAGATTGGGTCTTCTATTAATTTTAGCTCCAAAAGACGCATGAGAGCTGATAGTCCGGCTAGGTCTTATTTTGGGGGGAACATGGTAACAGTTAGTGGGGGAGGCATCGTCATCAGTGAAACAGGTGTTATCATCCGTAGACAACAAAACCTCCTGCCTCACGGGGGTACTGCTGTCTTAATGAAATAATGCGGACAAAGTGCTGAGGGCAGGGGCTCCCCCACAATAAGCACTCAGTACCATGAGTTGTACGGTGAGAACCTGATGGAGAAGTACCGTGGGCTCTGGGGACTCAGAGGGGTGGCAGCAGGGGACATTCCCATGAGTAAGAGAGGCATCTGCCTCCTGCCCTGGGACTGGGCTGTTGGGGCCCGCTCTGGTCATGGGAAGGATGGGACAGCAGATTACCAAGCCTGGGTCCTGGCCCTGCTGACACCAAGTCGGGCTATGTGTTCCAGCCGTGATCTGGTCATGTCCCGCAGGCCCTCAGAGAGGGGCCGTGGGCAGGCCAAGGTGCACAGGAAGAACATGTTGGGAGGGGGCCATGGAGGCCTCGTGACAGGGAACGACCAGGAGAAGGTGCACTCTCTCTCCGGAGCAGAAGGGAGGATTCCAGCTTACAGTCCCTAGCCCAGGGGCAGCCTGTCCAGGCCTGCAGGAGAGGCCACGGCGACGGCAAGGAGACCCTACAGGATCAGGGATGGCTTACAAACCCCAGAGCCAAGGGAGGACCTGGGGAGTAAGGGCAGGAATTAGGGATACTGACAGCTTGGAAGCTGGGTCCAGAATCCAGAGGTGGAGCCAAGACACCTTCCAGGCTTCCAGGGTGGACAAGGAAGCCAGACTAAGGGCAGGCTGTCCACAGGAAGAAAGTGTTTGGCAGAGTGTGTGAGGTGGACCGTCTCCAGGACAGTCCCCTTTGCACCACCACTCTCTGAGTATGACCAATTTTGTAATCATCTCTACACTTAAATTCTCTTCAGCCCTTCCTAGCTACCCGGTTTCCCTGAAAACAAGACCTAGCCAGACCATCAGCTCTCATGCATCTTTTGGAGCAAAAATTAATATAAGAACCGGTCTTATAGTAAAATAAGACCGGTTCTTATATTAATTTTTGCTCCAAAAGATGCATGAGAGCTGACTGTTCGGCGAGGTCTTATTTTTGGGGAAACACAGTATGTGATTTGGGGCAAGTTACTGAACCTCTCTGAGCGCTGGCTTTTGCCTGAAAAAACAGGGTTAATGAGTGACAATGCGTTTAACACCCCTGTCAGCACAGTGGGCCCACAGTCGGGCTCAGAAGATGACGGTCACCCTGGCTCCTGTTGCTCCATCTTTTCACATCAATTTTTCCTTGTTTTTGCTCTAGTATTTTTGGCTCTGGGTCCACAGGCCTGTGGTGGGTTCATTCAAAGTTCTTATTCCAGAGAATAGAGACAATGGGGCAGGTGAACAGGATGGTTTCTGAGCCATCCCCTGAACTGTTCCAAGCAAAAGGAAATGTGCCTGGGGTGGCAGGTGACCTTGAAAGTTACATAATTTGGGGGGGGGGGCAGGGGGAAACCTACGCAAATATTGAGTCACACTCCCTAGCCAATAGTATCCATCCCTGGGAAATATTAAAAGGAAAGTACAGAAAAACAACAACATCTAAACCCACAGCTAATTGAGTTGCACGTGGCAGCTGGAGACAGACCCATTTGACTCTTCCCCTCTTTCCCCCAAAGTGGCCCTAAGGTGACAGAACAGACCAGCCGCCTCTCGCAGGGAAATCAGGAAGAGAGAGGAAAAGAATTGGGGAGGTGGGTGGCAGGAATGGGGTATTAGGCAAAGAAAAATAGCCCAGAAAATGCAGAAATGCCCCAGCACGCTTGCTTCCCAAACCTGGCCCATGAATCGAAGGGTGACAGGTCTCTCATCTCCGCTGCCAAGAGCCAGTAGCTCCAGGCAGCCGCAGGTACTACATCTGCACCTGCCAGCACTTGGAAAGAGGCAATAAAGCATCGTAGCAGGGCCTGGAATGCTAAGTGCCTGCAGCTGGGAAGGGATCACCTTGCAGCGAAAGCAGCTCACGGCAAACGTGCACTGTGCAGCGGTGTCCACTGTGCGAGGGCTGGGCTGGTTCCCACGGACTCACCTGTACTTCCTCTCCCGCCTCGGGCAGCCTGCTCCCAGGGACAGGTGGGGGGAAGGACAGGTGCACCTGTAATCTAATCCTGGGGGTTGCCCCAGGCTGGTGGCGGCTCAGACAGACGGGACCTTCTGGAGGAAACCCAAGCGGGCTGGGTGATTTACCTAGGCCAACAGAAACTGGGACGGCTGAGTCACTGGTAAATAAAAGTGGATCATAAAGCACCCGGCTAAGCCAGGCATCTGGAAATACACCAGGGCTGCATCCCCTAAATGATAATAACAATAATAACGCTTATACAGCACTTACAGCACTAGTGCCAGCCCTGTTCTAAGTGCTTTGTGTGCAGAGTAATTCACTTAATCCTCACAACAACCCTAAGAAGTTGCTGGTAGAATTGTCCTCTGGTTACCTACCGGGAAGACCAGGCAGCACACAGGCTATGGAACTAAGAATAACAAAGGCAGGGTTGGAACCCATGCAGTCTGTTTCCGAAGCCACGCCCTAGCCAGTGTTTCTCCAACTCTACTGTCAGTCACCTGGGGGGACTTGTCAGCATGCAGCTCCTGACTCAGCTGGTCTGGGGCCTGAGACTCTGCATCACTAACAAGTTCTCAGGCGATACCTGGTCCGAGGAGCACACCTGGAGTAGGAGGCTCTAAACTACTACACTATGTTCCCATGACACCGCTGCCGCTGCAGAAACAGGTTTAGATTGCACTGCTGTGGCCCCTGAAGGCTGCTATGAATTCCTCACTTAACAGAAACAGAACTCACAGGGTGTCAGAATGAAGGGGCCTAATTCAATCAGAATCTCTTGGGTGGGGCCCTGATGGGGGTGATGTGTAGCCCTGGTAGAGTCCTAGAGGCAGACAACAGGGATAGTCAGTGTGTCAGATTCATTCCTACAAAACGGGGGGTAGTGCCTGGGGGTTGGGTCAGGGATTTCAAAGGTGCCTTCAGAGAAGGGTGGTGAGCCACCTTCTGGGCCAGCTGAGGGGTATGACTAAGGTCTACTTAGAGGTACCCTCTTCCTGTCCCCTGGGGTACCCCTGGAAGAGAAGGACAGCCAGCAACCCCCCAGCCTGGCATGCCTTCAGAGAGTCCATCCATGAACTTTCCACGAGCTTTCAAGACAGAGCAGACACTGGCCTAGATCGGCTTTGCAAACAGACTCCCAACAAAGAGTAATCGAAGCTGAGCCCTCTTCCTGACTGGGCCTTGACCTTGGCCTCCCTTCCTATCTTCTGCCTGCCCAGCCCAGGCTTAGCAAGAATCCTGCTACGTCAGCTTATTGAGAATCACCTTACCCTTGACATCTGATCTCCTCCCATATCTGATTAAGTTCCTCACCCGCCACCTCGGTGTATATATGCTTGGCCTGCCTGTAGCAAGAATCCCTCTACCCTTGGTGGCTCCTCTTGGTAATTTTCCATCCATTACTCACCTCCTCACTCTGCTCTTTGGCTATGAATCCCTACTTGCTCTTCAGTAACTTGGAGTTGAGCCCGATTTCGCTCCCTCATTGCAGTACTTTACAATAGAGCCTTCCTTACCATTTTAACAAGTAGCAGAATGATTTTTTCTTTATCACTAACCCCGCTCGAGGGAAAAGTCACCCCCCAGAGTGAGCAGCCCTGGGTGGCAGGAGGGGGTTTGGTGCCACTGCCAACCAAACACAATTTAGATTCCTCACCTTGCCATTCAAGACTTGGGTAATGAATTCAATACCTGGGCAATGATCTCAAGCCTCATTTCTCTCTTATGTGCACCCCACATACGGCAAAAGTAGATGCTTTACCGTTCCTCATACACACCTGAACTTTCTCCCATTCTGCCTTTGCCCAGGCTTTTTCTTCCACCTGGACTTTTCTTCCCCATTCTTTTAATCTCCCTGCTCTGAGTCACAGCACTCTCTCCCTTGGTGATGAGACTACTTATCCCTGAGTCTTCGTTTCCCCCTGCCTTCCACAACTACACAACCAGCCATGTTAGCTGGGTACACGGTTCTCTAGGATAAAGACTACATTTAAAGACTACATTTACCTGCCTCCTTTGCAGTTCATATGGTCACGACTTGCATTCTGACCAATGCAAAGTAAGCAAAGCAATGTGTGTCACGTCCAGGAGTATTCTTATGCCTCTCCTTCTCCTCTTCCTATTTAATGTAATGGCTGGACCTCCCACAGCCATGTTAGACTGTGAAGTGATCGTGAGCATAGAAGCTACAGATGGTGGAACTAGGTTCCTGACAACAGGGAACATCAAACCAAGGATGGGCTTGAACATGAGAGAACAATTGTTTTCCATCGTGGCTTAGCCACTGGTCTTTTGGAATTTTCTGTAACTCACAGCTGAACTTGATGTTATTAGATCCACCCTTTCAAGCCCCTGGAGGCACTGAGCCCGGGATTCTTGGGTTTACTGTACTATCCTGCAGAGAATCATCATTCACATCTTCTTCCCAAGTTCAATAGTAAGTAACCTGAAGGCTGGGACCGTGTCTCATCTGTTTCCATCTTCCCTTGCTACACAAAGCACAAGGCCTCATACACAACACCACGCGTGTCTAGGATTGAACTGCATTCTTTCCGTTACACTCCACAGATCTTCCTAATCTGCAGCCACACCCTTCGCATGCTGCAAACCTTCCTGCAATGGTGTGTCCAAGCAGAGCTGCCCTTTGCCCCATCCAGGCCACCTCCCAGGAGGAACATGCCCTTACCAGGATGTCCGAGTCTTCAGGTACCTCCCCTGGGGCTGGGCTGGAGCAGTTACGGAGTTTGAATGTCCAGTACTCCTTGGCAGTGACAAAGAAGTTCCATGGCAGGAGGCCACCAATTCCCAGGCTGAAAAAGATGATGTAGGCACCATTGAAGCGGTCCTGGGGCTTCTGCAGGCTGGGTGACGGGTGGTCCAGCAGCTTCTCAAGTAGCGCTTCCTGGTCGGCACGAAGGGAGCTGCTTGCAGTTCTGTAGGTGGAGTTTGAACTGTGACAAAAGTCATCCTCTGAGACAATGGCCACTGTTGGAACAGAAACAGAAACGGGGCAGGTGATCAGAAGCTGAAGCCAGGCACAGCTGGGGACTCACCCATCCTACACAACTGACTATGCCCCCACCGTGGGGTCTGTGGAGTCACCAAAGCCTGCACGGCTAGAGAGCTTCAGGTTGAAGGGTCAGAGAGAAAGGCAAGATGTCCAAACTGCAAGTGACCCCCGCTCCCTGCCGCTATGCAGGGCAATGTAGTAGTAAACAAGTGTGGGGCCGGCTGGGAGTAAGGCAGCGCAACCTAGTGGGGCCTATGGCAACCAATCCAGGAGGGCAAGCCTTGTCTTAAGGCCTTCACCTTTCCATGCGGCCATAAAAAAAGGAATTCGAACACTTGACAGGCAAAGAATTGCTCTCTCAACTCTTCAACTTTATGTGAGAAAAGGAAGGAGCAGGAGAGTGTGTAGGACATGCTACTATTTATGCCAAACAATCTGGAATGGGGTGGGTGGGAGAATACTCACACATATGTATGTGTATCCTCTGGAAGGATACACAAGAAACTTCCAACAGTAGTTGCTGCTGAGGAGGGGGCTGGGGACAGAGGGGGAGAGGACCTCACCACATCCTTTTTTGTGCCTTTTGAATTATATGAATGTATTACTTGTTAAAAAATAAAATTCTAAATAAAAACAAAGGTATTCAAATTAAGTGACTGAAAAAAAAAAAAAGAACCCTAGTGTCTGGAGCTGCCTCCCAAAGCCAGTTTGAGACATTTAATAGTCGACTCCCTCATTTCATTTGTGGGGAATGGAAGGTCACAAGCCAGGCAAATGGCCAAGCCTAGGTTTTCGGCACCTGCCTTGGCCCCCACCTCTGTTCATCACATCCCACCAGGAGACAGCCACTCCCAGTCTA
The DNA here is from genome assembly GCF_036562045.2 of Rhinolophus sinicus. Taxonomy (NCBI): domain Eukaryota; kingdom Metazoa; phylum Chordata; class Mammalia; order Chiroptera; family Rhinolophidae; genus Rhinolophus; species Rhinolophus sinicus. Next base: position 48,795,926 of record NC_133757.1, on the reverse strand, counting down.
TGGTAGCTCCTAAGACAAAGGGAAGATTCTAGGTTGCCAATAATTATTGCCTCCATGGCCTTGGGCAAATCACCATGTATCTGAGCCTCAATTTCCCCATCTGCAAACCTAGGGAAGCGTTTTTATAATGGTTATTTTACTATATCTGACTAGCAATGCCTGGCCCATGGTAGCAGCTGTTGCACAAACGTCAGGCTCTTCCCTGCCATGCTGGCTGGCTGGCTGGCTGAATTTGGCTGCAAGGTAGCATGCTTACTTCTATGCTCTATATAGCACCTAGGAGGTGGCAGCAGTTTGATAAATGGAAAACACTTTCATAAAGCTGAGGGTGGGACACTCTAGTCCCTTCTGCAGTAGCTTCCTCCTTAGCCGATAAATCAATAAATAAATGCATCTCGGCTCACACAGGAGGCTGGCTGAGCCTTAACTCAGAGCATCAAGCCAGGTACAATGGGCCTTTGTTCCCTGGGGAGATGGGAATACCCTGTCACACAGGCACAGAGCTTTATCCGCTATTTCAGGGGCACCTCACCACATTCCTCAGAATTAGGCAGGACAGGAATGATTGCCTCTTTTTTTTCAGCTGCAGAGAACGAGGCCTTAAAGACACTTGATTTGCCCCACATTCAAACAGTAAGAAGTCTCAATAGTTAAAATTCAGTCCTCATGCAAGCCAAGGTCTGTGCCGAGCACTGGAGCCTGACAACAGCCTCGTATGGTAGGCACTACTACTCTAAGACCTATTTCACAGATGAAGAGTGAGGCTCAAAAAGGCAGAGTAATTTGCCCAAGGTCACACAACTACCAAAGGGCAAAAGTGAAGTGACACAGCTTAGCAGTCTGAGGCCCATGCAGATTCCCTGGCCTCCTTGGGAGGAGGCTGTCGGGCGCTGTGAACCCGTGCCTGCCAGCTCCACGTACAGACAGACCTCCTTCCGGAAGGCTCTGTGGCCAGAGAGCTGTGAGCAGAGGTGAAGGCTGTCCTACAGGGCACCCTCATCAATGTCTGCTGAATGGACTCTGTGTGGCCAGAATATTCTCCCCTACTGAGAAGGGACATCCCCTGGAGCAGGCAGACAAGAGGCTGCCAGATGCCAGCATTGGAATCAGCAAATCTATTTTAAACTCTCCTGGTGGAACAGAGCCCTTCCCCAGCCTTCATTCACCGGGCACCCAGCATTAACAAACTAGCCAGACAGCACGGGTGTGGGCGTTCATGCACGGGCGTGCGCACACACACAATTTCTAAATTAGTGTTTAAAAATGTAAAAATTATGACCCATGTAAGACAATAGACAAAGAGCAAGTGGATCTTTCCAGGTGGTCCAGCTACAGGGGTGGGTGCAGGGGCCCACACCTGGCTGGGGACCATTCTCAGCTCCACGCATTTATTTGTCCAGGACCATTCAGCCTTGACCAAGTTTCTGAAGAAGCCAGGAGTTTTCTCTAACCCCAGTCGCAGGCCAGGGCACTGGAGTGAGCAAAGTCTCATTACTCTTTATAAAAGCTAGCTGCTGGCTTTTGGACTGAAAAGAAAAGGGAAGGTATGGAAGTGCCCCAGCATCCCCAGGATGGGCTGGCTTTGGCCGGCTGTGTTTATCAAGCACCTGTAGGAGCTGGCCGGCCTCAGTCCTGCTCCTTTCTGGGTGACCTGGGGCAACGGGCTGCCCCTGCACAAAGAAGCACAAACTCGTGGGGCCTGGGGCCACTGCTGACCGCCATCTGGAAACTGGGTGCTGGTTCCAAAGAGGTTTCTGACTGGCTGAATCAATCTCCCCTCTGCACCTTGATTTTCTCATCTGTGAAATGCGGGTAGATGGGCTGGTGAAGCTAACCTATGGGAAAGCATTGCTGGGGAACATAGGGCGCCACCCAAAGGCCATAGCAGAATCTGCCTTGGGGTGGTAGATACTCCCACTCCCAGCCTCAGGCTCTCCAATTTGGGCCAAGAGTCAGCCACCTTCTGGATACCTTGAGCTGACTGGTTCATACCCAACCCCACCCCACACACACACATCCAGGTGGTGAGGTCCGGTGTCAGGAAGTCCACAAGGAGGAGGAAAGGAGAGAATCTAGGGAAGAAATAAGATAGAGACCAAGACAGAGGGAAAGTGAGCACAGAGTGGAGGGCCCGGGAGGAGAGCAAGGAGGAAGCGGAGGGTCCTTGGGAAGGGGGACAGAGCGGGAGGCGCCCAGCGGAGGGGGCCGGCCTGAGGCTGGGGTCGGTCCTGAGCTCCCGTGGAGCAGTCACCAGGAGGGACCATAGCGTGAGGCCACCAAGCGCGGGAGTTCAGGGGACTATCCGGAGCCTGAACAGCTGGTTGGGAGCCAGGCCCGCGCCCGACCTCCGGCCCGCACTTACTGTCGCCACCACGCCGACGCCACTGCTACCTCCCCGACCGCCAGGGCCACTGCGACTCGCGGCTCAGCGGGGCCGCAGGCCCGGCTCCACCTCCCAGCCCCGCCTCCCAGCCCCGCCCCGGCCGCCCACGTCGGCGCTTTTGGGTTTGCAAACTTGTTTTCCCAGCGCTCCCACGCCGGCGCGGAGACTACCGCACGCGCCCATTTTACAGGTGGAGAAAATAAGCTGAGGGCTGCTAAGTGGTTGCCCCCTCTGACGCTGGAGCGCACAGTAAAGCCTCGTCTCAGGGCTGCTGCAGCGTGCCCTTTCTCCACCTTGCAGCCGGACCCCATCGTCTCAGCCCCCCCCTTTATCTCCCAGAGTCCTCCGCCTCGCCCGCACCCGCCTCCCCCGCCCCCCACAAATGTAGAGGACTCCCTCGGATTGCAGCCACCCCCCACCACCACCACCTGCTCCTCTCTGATCCCGGTGCTGTTCCCCAACCCAGCGCCACTTCAGGGATCCCGCCTGTCCCAGAGTCCAGAGCTAGACGCAGTCACCCAGTTTTGCTCATAGGCTTCCTGTGTGCCAGGCCAGTGCCGTGACTTTTCCTTGTCACTGCTCATGGTCTGGCTGAGACAGAGGGGTAGCTGGGCTGCTGTGCTGTCCTGAGATCCATCCCACCCCACCCCACCAGGCTCTTCCACCAGCCTCCAGACCTTTCTGTATGAATTACAGGCCAAGGGGGCCGCTTTTATCCCTCCCTCTCAGCTGTGCCTTGACTCCCACTGTCTCATTAAGCATCACATGCCCTGAGGTTCCGGAATAGTTTTACACCCAAAGCTGGGTTTGTGGAAAACCAAGACGGGGCTGGGATGGAATGCCCACCCTCACTTCGGCCTCACATCCTTGTTAGCCCCATTTTACAGGGCACAAGTCCAAGACATAAAGTTAAGTGGCTGGCCCAAGGTCACACTGTAGTGGAGGCTGTAGAGTCACACGATTTTCTGTTCTAAGACATGGCCCCTCCTAAGGGCTTGCAAGTGGATGGGGAGTGGGATGAAAGGAGAAGGGCTTCTCACAAGGGGTGACCTTGGAGCCAAGCCTTTAGGACACACATGGCCCATTGAGAAGAGCACGGAGGATGCTTGCTCCAGGAGGAGCAGAGGGCTGAAGCAAAAGCAGAGATGAGAGCAGAGATATGTCCTTGGTGAGGCGGTGAGAAAGGCTGGGCCCAGCTTGGATGGCCCCTGAGAGCCAGAATGGGTGTGCAAACATCACCCTGCAGGTGACAGGGCTCCAGAAGGATTTTCAGAGGAGGAGAAGAGGCCCCACTCGGGTTTTAGAGAGATGACCATGGTGACCACCGGCAGAGCTATGGACTAGAGGCTGAGGCCACTTGGCTGCAGGGTCTGACTTATTTGTCCAGCCTAAGAAAACAGACCCACATTTGCCAAATTTTCATTTTCCATCTTAATCCTTTTAGACCTTAAACCACACTAGATCCCAATCCAGCCTCCCTAACCCCAGTCAGTGCAGTTTGCAACACCCCAGCCCAGAACACCTGGACCTTACTTAGGAACTGGGGAAGGAGGTGGGCAGGAGGAGGGAGGTAGGAGGGCTCCGAACGCTGTTTCGGAAGATTTTGGGCCACCATGTGGTTGCTGGGAGGAAGGCAGAAGTCTTGTCTTGAATCTATTATACATTTGCTCGGCAAGCTTGGTTTCTGATTAGGTTATGTGACATGCAGATCCTACGACCAGCCAGATTTCCCCAAGATGCTCCTATTAACGCTTCACATACGGCCAAGACAATGGCCGCTGTCCACAGCAAAATGACCAGCACCCAAAGGGAGGCTTGGAGCTGGGGACTGTGGCAGGGACCGAAGACCCTCCCCAGAGGCTGTCCCTGACTGGTACAGAGAGGATCAAGACCCCCTCTTGCTGCAGGTGGGTTTGGGAAGATGCCAGTGGCCCCCTCCTGGGCCCCTGTCAGCTTCATACTGGAGCACCACAGATCCCCTCCAAAGTTCAAGAAGGTCAAGCAAGGTCTAGAGGTGGAGTAGGACCCACACCCAAGCTGAATTTGGCCTTCCAAGTCTGGGCAGATGTTTTCATAGCACCCAGAACTTAGCTTGGAAACTATTGTCAAAGGTGGAGATTCTAGCCTTTACATTCTGCCCTCTGCCTGCGCAGGTAAGGACAGCAGAGGTCCTCGCAGTAAGGAAGCAGCAAGTTTTCTGACCCCTGGAGTCCCCACCCAGTTGGCCAGTTCAGAGCAGGGACCTGGAGGACTTTTCCAGGGCCTGACGTTCTGTGATTGTAGATGCTATGTCCTTGCAGCTGCCACCCATGGGTTTCAGACAGGGTTAGTAGTTTTGGCTCAGCCATGCCATAGTGCCGTTGGAGGCCTTGCCCTGGGTAGTGTGGACATGTTCTCAGAGTACTCCTACAGCCCGCCCCAGGCTCTCATCTTATAACCAATACTCCTGAACCCTGGTCATACCAGTCTGGGCAGGTACCCAGATTCCAGGCCCCTCCCCTGAGTTGTCAGAAAGACCCCTAGCTCAGGAGAGGAAGGGGCTTAAAATCCCCTTTGTGAATCTTGGTTTTAGATTTGTGAGCTAAGGGATAGTGGTAAAACTACTAACACTCTTTGAAACCCATGACTCGAGTGGGGCCATTGGGAGCATTCAATGAGTCCAAAGACGCCGTGCCCTCACTGCCAATTTCCTCCACTTCCAAGGAAGAGCCTCTCACCCCAAATATGGTAGAGAGTTTATTTTGGAGTGTACTTTGGGCCTTAATTGTAGCTGTCATTCCATCTGAAAAAAACTCCTCTAATATTAAAAGCATTTTCCTGAACAGTCTCTCATTTTATCCCCACAACCCAGTGAAATGAGACTGTTGTCCCCATTTTACAAATGAAGCAACTATAGCCAAAGGAGTGCAGTGGCTTCCAGGGCACACCGCTGGCAGCGAGAGCGTGGCAGGCCCCAGAGCCAAGACTCTTTCATACCAAACAGGTGGTGAGGCTGAGGAGGGAAGGGACAGCACGGGTGACAAAAGTCCTTGGGTCCAATGAGGACCGCGGACCCAGGGCTGTTCCTGGTCCAGCTCCCACATCATAATCCCGTCTCTTTGGTGCTTCAGTGCTTTGTCACTTGACTGCTTTTCTCCATGCAAATTCCTGAATGGTATTCGGTCATTTTCATCTTTATCGTTGGAGATGTATGTGTGTGTGTGGCGGGGGGAATGAGTGATACTGTTTCAGGACACCTGCTGAGAGAATCAGGAGGCCCCCTCCAGTGCTCCTAGGCTGGGGGTCTCTCTCCAAATGGAAGAAAAGCCAGCCAACTTGGAGGGTTAGCTGGTTTCTTGGGCTGAGTCTCAGAAGGAGCTTGGGGTGGTCTCCGTCGTGAAGACAGAACGACGTGGGCGGAAACACTTTGCTAAGGCATCCTCTGGGCTACTTCCCGGCCAGTGAGGGCTCCTCTCTTCTAGGATCTAGACAGATGGCAGTGGCAGTGTCTAGCTTGGAGCCAAAATGAGGCAGGTTGCTTTGGGCATATTCAGCTTCCCAGGGAATGTTCACGGCTCTGGGGAATCAGGGAAGGAGCACAAAAGTGGGCATCAGAAGCCCTGGGCTCTGATTCTGGCCCCACCTCTGACTGGCTGAGTGACCTTGAGCAAGTCTCTTCCCCCCACCCAAGTGCACTTCGGTGAAGTAATAAAAACCTCCCCTGACAGATTATCAGAAAACAGGGAGGGGGGTCAGGAAGGGGAGTGAGAGAGGAGACAGGAGACAGAGATACAGGTGTTTTGACAAGACTGACTTTAGAGTAGACTGATTCCAGGACCAGGGAAGGGTGGGAGGGGCAGGTTTAGTGTGGACAGGTCCAGTGACTGGCTGGGTGCCTGTCCCCTGGCCTGACATTGTTGCGGGCAGGCCATGTAAGTCTTTTTGACAAGTGCCTAAGAAGTGGCCACAGGTTTCTGCCTTTAGAGTCCCCTACTTTGTATCTGGGGTGGAGGTGAGGAGTCTGGGGCATTGCAGCTGAGCAAAGTTGATGACAACCACCATGTATTTGCAAGCATTGTCAGAGAATGTCGGGGACAGTGTCTGTAAACTGGAAAGTGATGCACTCCTACTGTACGCTCGATGTTGTGAAATACGCATGAAGATAAAAAGGAAGGGGGGAGAAATAAGAAGAGGGATAGAAGGAGAAGAAGGAGGGAAAGAAGAGGAAGAAGGGAAGGAAAGAGGGAGGAAGACAGGAGAAGGAAGAAAGGAAAAACTCAAGACATCCAAAGCACTTCCCACTGACTTGATACTTCACAATCTTCGCCCTTTGAGAAAAGCTTCCTGCCACTCCTTGGCTCTGAGATGCCCTGAAAGGTTCTGAGTTCTGGAGAGAAGCCATCTGGCTATTACAAAGGGACTTGCTCCTGGCCCCAAGGAACTGTGATGCCACAGATTGCCACCTGGTGTGGTGAACAGAACTGCGGCCAGCTAGACCTGGGCTTAGATGCTGTTTCTGTATCCCTGAAGTCAAGCCCCAGTTTCCTCACCTGATAATATCAATCTAACAGGCTTTTATGAGGCACAGAATAGGTGACCAATAAGTAGCACTGACTGCTGTCAGGAAGGTGAGTGTTTATTAAGCTCCCACTCTGGCTGCACCCCACAGGAACCATCTCCTTGAGTCCAACATGCAAACCCATGAGGGAGGAACTCTAGCTAGCCTCATTTTGCATATGAGGAATCTGGGGTACAGAGAGGTTAATATCTTGTTCAGAGTCACACAGCTAGTAAGTGCCAGAGCCAATTCAAATGGATGCCTTTTTGCCTCCAGAGCCCGGTCAGAGACTCCATCAAAGTTGTTTTGGAATTGGGGTCCTTATCTCACCTAAAGTCTGGTGACATGTAGGTGACTAAGCAACAGGAGGAGCTTGAATATTAAAGAAAATCAACCCTGTGGATGCTGAGCCCTCCCGGCATCGGGTTTGTGGGCCGATGTCGCCCTCTTGTGGCCTTGCCCTGTCATTGCTGTGCTCGTAGGTTGGGCTGGCTCAGTGGGGCTGCATTTCCTGTTGTACAGGGTTTACTGGGCTCCCAAGCAGGGCGCATGGATCCTGGGAGATAAGGAATCATCCATAATTCTCTGCTTCCACATCACTAATCCAAGTCTCCACTCTAACTCTAACCACCTCTCCTTGCCGTGTTCAACTGCTCCCTCTGGGAAAGTTCTGGACCTGCTGGAGACTCCAGTCCTTCACCCCGCTCGATCCCCTCCGTGCGTAAGGCATCTTTCCTTCCACCCTGGGCCAGCTTAGATATACAGTCCATCATTTCAGTAACATCTTAGCAATACTCTAAACTCCCACGTCCCTCCTCTCCTAATGGCACCGCTGGCTAAACCTGGGTGAACAAACCTACTCGTACACCTGAGTGATTGAGCCTCGCTGGACAAAGTCCCCAGAAGGCTGGTGGTTCTGCCCTGAATCCATGGCTACCAGCCCGAGATGGGCCTCCAGGATTCCAGCCATCCCACAACATCGTAGCTTCTGCTCTCTGCAAGCACTGTTGCCACCTTCCTCTTCCATTCACCTCAAAACCCTGAATACACCCCATCCCAAGATGGCCTTGCCTCCTGCCCCTACCTGACAGAAAAGACACAGAAGCCACCACAGGAGAACATCCTCGTTTCTCAGCACCAACTCTGGCCCCATCAGCTCCTGTTTTTCTCTCTCTCCCTTAGTTATACTGTCTTTCTCTGCCACCATTAGAGCTGTGAAGTCTTGTTTAATGTAAGTGGGATTGTGTCAGACTGAGACTGAACCTGGCGTACCATCCACACTAGCTCTGGGGGGGCAGGGCGTGCCAGGCTCACCTCTGTTTGCAGGGGGCCTGCACCCTGCCTGGCCCAGAGTGAGCGACTGCTGAGTGACTGACTGAATGTATGAACAACCAGGAGCTGATTTACTTGGGAAGATCCAAGATGTTGAAGAAATGGAATGGACAAATGGATACAAGGTAGGCCAGAGAGAGGTGGAAGGGGCCAGAATGATGACTGGGGTCCCCCTTGGCTCATCTGGGTGGATGATGGGGCTTCTACTGGGACAGACAGAAAATGCCAGCAAGCACCAGGTTTGGGGACAGATCACGACTTCTTATTTGCAATGTGGAGTTTGACTTGCCTTTGAGGCCCCAGGGGGCGATATCAGGTAGAGAGGCTGGGGCCGGAGGCCTAAGCTAGGGTGCTGTCTGTTCTGGGTGGCAATGAAATTGTGGATGTGGATGAGATAAACCAGGAGAAGAGGAAGAAGGAGGAAGAAGGAACCCAGGACTGTACCCTACAGAACTCGAAGGTTTAAAGGTTGAGTTAAAAGGAGAGCCTGCAAAAGGGACAGGCAAATGGGCAGAGAAAAAGAAGGACAACCAGGAGAATGAGGGGACTGAGAGACCAAGGGCAGTGTGGCTTTGTAGGAGGAGGGTGGGTAAAGTAAGCCGTGACTCGGAGAGCCCTGTCTTGAGCTCTGCTTCCCTTCCCTGCCGGCTTTGCTTCCATGTCCCTAGACAGGGAGGAGCCTTCTGGTTTCAAAGCTGCTCAAGAATGTGCCAGAACTTTTTTACTGATGGGCCTGGGAACAAGCCACCTGGCGGGCGTAGAAGGCAGGATGGGCTCATGTCTGGGCCCAGGTGCCTAAGGAGTCTGGGGTCCCACTACAGTTGACCACGGCCTCCATCTCTACAAGGGGTCCCATGGGGAGGGTCCCTGGTCACCTTCTGGTCCAAACCAGGTGGGTAAGAGGATACTTGTCCTTGGGTCTATGTTTCCCTGTCTGTAAAGCCAGGAAGAGAGTCCCTGCCCTGCCCATCTCCAGTGAGGTAGTAGTGGGGTTGATTCTGGAAATTAAGGAGGGATTGGAGTGAAAGTGTTTCTGGAAGGCCCAAGGGTGTGTCATTGTCAGGGGTGGAGCAGGTTGGGTAGGCGGGGTTGCAGCTGGGCTATGTCTTCTACTGTGTGAGGCTGTGGTGCGAGCCCTGGACTGAGAGTCAGAAGAGCACTAGCTCTACACATGTGGCTCACTGGCCTCTTGGCTACATAAGAAGAAAAACATGGGGCACCAGTGACGTCATACACTTGAAAGTGCTCTGTGATCTCAGGTGTCTGCAGACACAAAGAGTTATTCCTTCTTATCTTCATTTAATGGGGGCAAGCTTAGGCTGTATAAAAAGAAGTATAGAGCTCAGAATAAAGGAGGCGATAGTAATAGTCCAGTGACACACCTGCAACTGCTATTGACGCCGATGATGACAAAATGGAAAAGGGCTAATGCTTATTATTCTCTTAATATTTACACTTATTATCTCATTTAATTCTCACAGTAAATCTATGAAGAAAAGCTTGTCATCCCTATTTAGTGGTTTGAATATCTGAGGTCCAGGGGTTTAAGCAATTTGATCAGGGTCACATGGTTAGCAGATGATGGAGTCTGGGTTCAAACCCAGGTTAGGCAGACCCCAAAGCATGTCCCCTTAAACTTGCAGCTGAGCTGGGACCATGGATAATATCAGGTTCTGTTTCCTGAGCATCCTCAGTGCCAAGCCTTGTGCTTGGGACCTCCCAGATGTTGGTGGTTTTATGCCTCCCACACTCTGTGACAGGGGAACCATCATTATTCCCCTGTGAGAGTCAAGGAAAGAGAAGCAGGCCACCAGGAACCTGAGGGAGAACAAAAGGGTACATCGATGCTGAAGAATTAGGAGCATTTCGCTGGAAGAGAAACAACGCCAAGGTGGACCCCAAGAGCTGTTTTCAAATATTTAAAAAAACTGTCAGGGCATAAAAGACTTACACTTATTCCTATTGATTCTTGAGGATGAAATCAGCCCCTACAGCGAAAATAAGTAAGCACTCAATAAATGCCAGCTATTATTATTACTATTAGGAAGTAGTGAGTTCCCCATTTCTGGAAGTATTCAAACAGATACCAGACAAGCCCATGTCTGGGCCATTGTGGAGGGAATTCTGGCATCAGGTGAGGATGGATTAGATGGTGGCCAAGGACACCCAGCTGTGCCATCCTCGAAATCTGTGAACTGGATCCTGATGAAGCCCTGTAGTTCTCGGGGGCAGCCTCTGCCTGGTGTAGCCCCTTGGGGTAATCACAGTATTTACTGGGGTGAGTACTAGGCATCTGTCCCTGGGCACCTGGCAGTAGGGGAATTACTGGGACCCAAGGGCCCGGCAGCCAATCCCTGCCCTGGGTTTCCTCAGGCAGAGAAGCTCCTGGGAAGAGGATCAGCCAAGGCCACCATCCCATGAAGGGATGCGAGAGGGGGGCTGGGGCAGGCTCCACTGTAACGTCTGATGCAAACTGGGAAAAGACGTGCCCAGGAAGTCTGCAGAGAGGGCTCTCTGCGCGGGACCCGGTGCCAGCCAGCGAGCGCTTGAATAAGAGCAGCTCTGAGCCTGACCCTCCCCTGCTTCCAATCCTTGTGCAGCTCCCCACAGCCCTGCAGACCACAAACTGGCCTGCACAGTGTTAAAAAAAAAAAAAAATTTGAGCCAATAATGACAAATGGAATGATTTCACATACTCATCCTAACCCTAATTTCTGGTTTCTCGAAGCAGGAGGATGGAGCCGTCGTGGGCACTCACTTCTGCTTGGCAACCATGAGACTGAGCCCCTAGAGTAGGCATTCCCTTCCGGGGGGGTCTGTGTGGTTTCCAGTTAGCCACGGTATCCACTTCTCCCTGTCACTCCCCTACTGCACGGAGGCCAAACATTTATCCTCCTGTTTCCCTCCAGTAGAGACGCATGCTGCTAACAAAAGTGGGAGGTGAGCGGTATGCTGACAGCCTTATGTCTCCAGAAACAGCTGAGAGGACACATGAAGTGTTGATGTGGCTGCTTCTCTCACGCACATGACCAGGCAGGCTGGATCCTGGAGACATTTGTTTTTAACCCCTGCCTACCCCCTGCCTACCAACAAAGCCCTGAGGCCCGACTCTAGGGGACTTCTGTGAGCTGCCCCCGTGCGGAAGAGCAGATCTGTGTGAACCCGGGGAGGGCGGTGGCTGCACAGGGAGCCACACCCCTATGCAGTGGGGTCCGCGTGGCCTCTGTGTCCTCCCCGCCCCTAGCCCCATCCTCTACTGTCTCTGACTCCACCAGCCCACTCCCCACTGTGGGCTTTCTCTCTTCCATATCTGTGATCGTGCTATTCCTGCCACCTGGTGGCCCCTGGGCCCCTGCCCTTCCTGCCCACCCATTTCCACCTGCCTAAACATGACCCCTGTTCCCGGCAGCCCAGCGGGAATGACCCTCTCCTTTCTTCTTGCTCCCTCATGCTCTGCTGCTACCATCTCAGGCTGGCGGCTCCTCAGTTCTGATGTACTAGCTATGGGAATTCCCTTCTCATTCTGTGAGCTGCTTGTGAGCTGCCCATGCCTGATTCAGCAAGTTCCCTGCCCCTGGGCTCTGTGCATCTATGAATTAGATCAATAAATACTGATGGAATTTCCAGATATCCTAGACCCTCTCCTTGGGGGACGCTTCTTAGGCTGAGGAACTGGGATGGGCAGATTCGAACCACCCACCGTGAGGCCTGCACCAGGCCAGTCCCTCCTGGCTGCTGGTGCCCCTCCCCCCAGACTCCCTTAGTCCCAGGTTAGGGTCACTGAGAGCACACCCACTCATGCCACCCTCCCCCCATACACATGCTCAAATAGGGCCTCGGACCATTTCAGCACCTCTGGCAGACAGCAGCCCTCACACCTGGCCCATTACCTGCTACCAGGAATTGAGCAAGTCTTCTCTTAGTAAGAAATTCCAGAAAAGAAATCGCTGCAAACTTTTGCCTAAAAGCATCTCCCACAAAATGCGTAATTGAGAAACATCTCGGGGAAACCAAACACAGTGTTCATAAATAGCGTTGCTTCCAGAAAGCCTTGCTCACCTCCCCTAAATTCTATGCGCCCCTCCCCCACGTGTTTCTCTCTCTTTCCTTAGACCATGGGCTCTGAGGGCAGTTTGCACCCAGCCCGGTACCCCCCCCGTGACCGGCACAATGTGCCCTGTCAGTTGTTGGACAGTGAGCATGGGGCGCTACCCGCTGCCCTGCCAGTTTGTGTATTGAAAAATCAGGAACCGGGAGTCGCCAATCTTGAGCACCTCCTGTCCCTGGGATGTTGTACCCAGGGCAGGGATTATGGTAGGACCAGCATCTCATTAAGAAAGGTCACTGATTCTCCAGGGCCCGGTTTGAAAAAGATTGGGTGTGAGATTCCTGTGCCAGTGCAGGAAGTGACAGTGGTTTGATGGCAGCTTTCCCCTAAAGTGACAAGGGAGGGAGGGAGGAAGGTATCTGCTGTTGAGAGTGGGGAGCGGTTGGTTGAGTCTGTGAAGACAGGAGAGGGGGGGCGTGGACAGCAGGCAACCTCAGCCCCCCAGCGGCCTGCCTAGGGCCCTCGCTCGGAGGACTTTAAAGGTGAGTCTGGAGCTCCAAGATGGATGGGTTGAGCCTCAGCAACCAAAACGAGACGATCTTAATAACAACAAGGGAGGCAACAGCTAGGGACCTCCATGGAGACGTCATTAAGGGAACCTGCTATCCATTGGGAAAGCCAGTGTCAGTGTCGGCAAAATGAAGTTCTGAGCAGCTGTTGGAAAAATAAAACTATTTCATGTTTATACCTCGAAGGGTTGAGGGTCTTGGATCAAATCCATTATATTTAAATATTTGCATGTATGAATATGTTTGCATCTGCATAGATCTTCCTGAGAGGATAATGAGAAGTGTACCAATTGCCTCTATGGGGAGGACTGGGGCAGGGGCAGCAGGAGGGAAGGAAGAAGGGAGTGAGTGGGACAGGGGAACGAGGACGATCTTTTTTTCACCTATTCTTCTGTACCTTTTGAATTTTTTTATACTAAAGGCATGTATTATAATTTCAATTAAAATGTACGAAAGTCTTGAAAAAATGTGTTAAACGAAACTGGATGAGGTCTTCCTGCATCTGACCTCAAATTGGGGTTGGATTTCCTCTTCTTATGGCCCCTAGTGGACAAAGGGGCACCCAGAAACCTTTCATGGCAGATCACGCTGGTGGCGTGAGTTTGCCGGCTGTGTCAGGCTGGCCGGCTGGCTGGACACCTCACTGGGCAGCCACTAGGTCACAGGATCTAAATCAGGCCATTTTATGCTGGAACCAGACCCAATTCGGAGACCTGAGCTCCACGGGACAGAGGGGACCCACTGAAACAGGGCCACTGCGTCATCCGGCACCTTCGTGCACATTAGGGGGAAAAAAGCCCCTCAGGACACTTCTCAGTGGAGAAATTAACGCCAGTAGTTTACTAGAACAAGGTCCTTTACTGCCACCTGCTGGGAACATCTCATAGTAAATTCAAAGTCTACAATCTGGGTGCGAATGGTACCCCCCCCCCCCCCACCAAGGTGCTTTCGTACAGTGTGGAACTTGCTCAACCTTGCAAGGCAGACCTGGGTGCAAAGTCACAGGATCCCCGCCTGCCCATCTTTACCCTTCTGCCTCATGAAGCCTCATGTCCCAAGCGAGTGCTCTGAACTGACTGACCTCTCAGCCTCAGCCCCAGCTGGGATACTCCCATCTGAACGTCTCACAGGCAGACGGGGTGTCATGCAGGGACTCTGGTCCCGCTCCCCACATAAGAACTCAGGATATGGTGAGGCCTAAAAGGAACACCCACGGAGCCATAGATAGGGGAGTCATACCATATAGTCTTGCTGGCGGCTGGCTTGGAGACACAGGAAGCAGCAGCCACACGATCTGTAACCCACCGTCTGCTTCTCTGCCAACCAACCTCCTGTGCTAACTGCAACCCACCTCTCTGCAATCCACAATCCGCGCTTCCTAGCTCAGCCACGGGTTATATCAGTGGCCAAAGGCTACCTGGTTACAGCCGATGGCCAACTAGCCACAGCTGACCCGAGCCAGAACCTTTCCATGTGAGACCGAGAGCCTGGAAACTGCACTCAGGGGCTCTGTCCCCACACAGGGACACTGGCGGCTTCCTCTCTGTTGTCCCTCTCACACATCACCTAGTTCATGAAAGGCTCAAATGACTGACCCCTGAACATACTCCGTGAATGCCTATGCCCTGACTTGGGATAGCGTAGGCTCGAACTAGCTTTGTGGTCGAGGAGAAATCCTTATTCCTCTCTGGGCATTTTCCCCTCTGTAAAACGGGGCAGTTGAGTTTCATCATTTCCAGGAACCTGACAGTGTCCTCCCCCCACCCCCAAACCCATGGAATTTTGAGTAAGCAGGAAAGTCATTCCCAATTACGGATAGAAAGACAGTCCAGAAGGCAGCAGAATACAACCTGGAGTTTTTTTGTTGTTTTTTTTTAATTAGACTAGGAAATATAATTTATTTCATAAAAATTAATTTTGTTACAATAGGAATGCTAAACATTATTTACAGGTTGTAGTTTACAGAATACACAGAGGTGGGATTGGGGCCATTCCTGCAGCCCTGCATCCCCCGGACATAAAATCACGTCTACAGTCCAGGCAGGGGGTCCAGCCCTTTGCCCCCAGGAGAGCTGCTTCCTGACCCCAAGCTCCTGATCACCTCCCCTCAGAGGGCCTGCTAAGGGACCTAGTTCAGCTGCCTGGTTGCTGGGGGGAGGGGACCAGAGGGCCCTGGATCGTTCTGGAGATGGGGAGGGTCCTCATGCCCTCAGAATGACCCGTGCCCTGGAACTCTGGGGCCCGGGGCACTGTGAGGGAAGGCAGAGGGAGAGGCACATAGAGATACACCGACTGACCCTGTGGGCTCAGAGAGGGCAGAAAACAGGCACGCCAACCTCCGGATGTCCCAACTGGGGACTCGAGGAGAGCACTCTCATAGGTGGGGACACGTTTTCGGAGGGGCACCTGATGTGCCCGTGGAGAAAAGCATACAGAGCACGCACACACACAGACACACGCGCAAACACACCTGAGATGAGAGACAAACACCCGTGTGAGGGCTAGGCTGGCCCTGCAATGGTCGGTACCTAACCCGCTGCTCTCAAGGTACACAGGCCACGTGGGGCTGCCTCTCGGGCCCCAGGAGGAGACAGCTCAATCCCACCGTGAGGTGGACAGCGTGGGGTGTAGTCACAGCAGCCTTGGCAGCAAACCCTTTCCCAGCTTCTCCTATAAAGCTGGATAGTTTGAACCCTCCCAGAAGCCTCCAGACAACTGGTTCTGTGCTCCAGGCCCTGGTCCACAATTCCTGGATATCAGATCAGAATTGGTCCCTGGTGACTAGTCTGGCCTCATCCACCAAAAGCTCTCATCCCAGGCCTGGAGCAAGCAGGCTTCTGAGGGTGGCGCTGGGCAGACCATGGTAACTACCCACTACGGTTCCCATCCGAAACCTAGAATGACAGTGCGCCAGGACCCGAAGGGCGTTAGGTAGCAGCTGTGGGACCTTCTAGGTATAAAAAGTAAATGAGGCCCAGAGAATGCAGTCATATGTCTGTGGTCACACAGTTTAGTGGCAAAAGTAAAGCCTGAGTGTCTTGGGACACCAGGCTGCCCATGGACATTGGAGAGCCTGTGATGGGAATGGCACTGGTAAAACCCCTGGTTGGCCCTGGCTGTGGCTATCACCCAGGCCACCACAGGGTGGGCTAGGAGTGACCAGGGAGGCTGAGCCCCAGCAGACAGGTAACTCTGACAGGAAAGGCTCACTGCCTTTTGCGTGAGGCAGCATCTACACAGACACTGGGGTAAGGAGCTGGGGTCCCAGCCCTGGGGGCCCCCGATGCAGGCCTGATACAAGGAATCCTCTCTCAAACTCCAAGCAGGCCCTAGTCTGCCCATGGCCAACCCACACCCCAAGAGAGGCTGGCGGGTGGCGAGATCCCCCCATAAGCCTGCAAGTCCATGGCAGGGAAGACAGGCTGGGGGTGCTGGCTGGGACTGCAGCCCTAAAACCTGCTTTCCTCCCAGGAGACCAGACTTTCAAAGGCCAGGATATGCCCAGGCTGGTCCCAAAGGCTGCTCACTGACCTGCTGGGGCAAGCCCAGCGGTCAGCGCCCAGAGCTGTCAGGAGAGCTGGTACCTTGCCTGGGTGCCAACGAGAGGCCTTTGATGAGGCGTCTGTGCCAGCAGCGAGAGCCTGGTCCCAGTCACTGCCAGCTGGCTGGAAAGGCACAGGCACGCATCCCTCCCCAATCAGGGCCCCTGGTGGCCTCTCAGAATACCCTGGAACAGGTTGGTGAGGGGGTGCCAGCCCCTCCACTCTGTCAACCTTCTTGTTCAAAGGTTACCTACCTCAAGTTCTCCCAGACTACAGAGGGAGGGGGGAAAGGAGGGGCCTGTGGAGATCAGAGCTGAGAAAATCACCTCCCACCCTTGCTCTTCCACTCCAGGCGGGCGGGAGAGCGTGTAAAGCACAGCCAGGACACCCACCTCCCAGCCTCCCGGGCCACAGGGCTGCTGCTAACATGTTCCTCAAAACCACACGGAGGCCCAGAAGCTCAGGTTCCTGCTGTTAGAGACGCCTTCTCATCCACCCCGTCTGGAGAAACGGAGGCTATGGAAAGGCGGGTCCTGGATTCCTGGTTTTCAAGAAAATGCCCACCTGCTCCAGCCCACCTGTTCTAGAGACTGCTAAGTGGGCAGTGTGGGGCTGGCCCTCCCCTGGAGGTAAAAGAGAGAGGTGTCCATGGGGGACTCTCATCCCCCACTTCCTTCTCTGCTGTGGCCCCACTTCTTGGCCACACCTTCTCTCTGGGAGCCACCAGACCATGGCATTGCAAACAGTCTCCCTGGCACAGAACTGGCCTGGCCTGGCCTGCCCATATTTTCCATCCCAAGGCCTCTTAACATGGCTTCCCAGTCCCAGAGGAGCCTATGGGGGGCATCTACCTGGGGCTGTGGGAGGGAGGGTGGGAGGGAGGACCACACCCCACTCCAGAGCCCCAGGCTCCTTGGCTTTACGGATTCCGCATCTGCTTAAGATTTTAGAGGGAAACAAGTAGCTTGGCTAAAACCCCATCTGACCCTGTACCACGGGGGAGACTCAGGCCTAGTAAGAATTTAGTATAAGATGGAATCATTGGCAGCAAAGTGTTCCCTGTTCAGTCTCTCTCTCTCTCTAACAAACACACACACAGACACGCACACCACTTGCACACATTTGCTCCTGGCCAGAACTGAGCACGTTCACACTCATCCACACTCAAGAAAAGAGTTTTCTATTTTTTTTGTTGTTGTTTTTCATTTTCTTTTCTTTTTTTTTTTTCTTAAAAAGGACTTATCCAAATATCTGGATAATAAATCATTTGCGTTTCCTAAGAAACTGGGTTTTTCTTTTCCCTTGTGGTTTTGGTGTTTTTCTTCTTCTTCTTTGAGACTTACTAGCAGTCTGAAGCTTTCTTTTTCTTTTCCTTTTAGCTTTTGGACAGGAGAAAGCAGTTTGTCTGAATTGTACTTGACTCTTCAAAGAGGAAAATGGTGTGAAGAGAGGGAGCTTAGGGAGGAGGGAGAAATCAATAGCTGAGGAAGAAAACGAAAAATGAAACGAAAACAAACTGAACCCAGAGGTCCCAGGGCTGTGGACGGGGTGAGGGTGGGGTGGAAGGAGGGCCACCCCTTTGCTCCCCTAACTGCTTCCAGAGGCCTCAGCCCCACTCCGGTTTCCCCAGGGAGGTCTGAGGCCAGGAGAGACAGCAGGGGGTGGAGAAGGAACCTCAGGTCCTCCTGACACCAAAGTACATGGATTTCCTAAGGCTGGTTGTGGTCTGAGGGTAGGGCAAGGGAGGAGGCGGAGGGGCGACGCCGGCTGTGAGCTGGGGGGGCATCGGAGGCTGAGCTGCCCCCCAGGAGGCTGCCCGGGCCTCCCTGCGCCCGCCTCCTGCCAGTGCCTACCAGCCCGCAGACTGGGGCAGCTCAGCAGTCTCCATCGGTCGCCATGGCCACCAACATCTCACTCTTGCCCATCTCCTCCAAGGCACTCGCCAGGCTGTTGAGGTCTCCGTCATCTTGTTGCAGAGCTTCCCAGAGATCCAGGATCACACCCGTGGGGCTTGCTTTTGTGGCAAAGTAGTTCAGGTACCTGGCGGAGGGAAGGACACTGGGCTACCCAAAAGCTCAGCACCTCCCAGAAACCTGGGTGTGGAGGGAGCATGAGGAGGTGGTGGGAGTATGGACTCTGGGGTCCCACAATCCTGGGCCAGAGTCCCAGCTCTTCTGCTTACAGGCTGTGTGGCCCTGGGCAAGTCACTGCCCCTCTCTGAGCTTTATAGTCTCATCTCTAAAATGGAAACTGTCTTGCTCATCATTCTTCACCATCTTATTGTTATCATTGACAAACCCTGGCCCCAGGAGACCGTTGAAACCTAACACTCTGTTCTGTCTTCCTCCTACCTTTATCCCTTGCTGATCTTGCCCCAGCCTTAGACATCTCAGTAAATCCCACCCATTTCTAGTAAGATGTCTTAGACGTGGCATCTGCTCAATGCAGGTTTATTAAATGGTTTCTCAATGAGTATAACATCATAATAATGATTATTATTGCCATCGGATTTATCCAGCATTTCAAGTTCTCCAGAAAAGTTTCGACATTAAGATGTCTCCTGCCATTTAGCAAGTATTTCCAGAGCATCTGCTCTGCCCTGGGCTCTGGGGTGGTGGTGGCGCTCAAACCCAGCAGGTGTCTGGCTTTATCTGAATGTCACAGACCAGTGGTCTGAGCATGATGCTTCGCAAGCAACGGGCTTCTCAGACTTACCACACCCAAAAGGCCGATGGGAATGGGCTGTCGTTTGGGTGGGCCAGGCCTGTCCCAACACTCACCGGTCCATGGAGAGTTTCTTCGCCAACAGGCGCCAGTCATTGCCCCGGGAGTTGGGGGCGTCCAGGCTGTTGCATATTTTCTGGCGGATGGACAGCGGGATCTTGAAGGCATAGGGTCCCAGCTGGGTGGTGACCGTGCTGCTGGGGGCAGAGCAAAGGGCATCCAGGGAGCCAGCAGGAGTCTGGAAGGGCAGGGGGCAAGGGTGAGAGGGGCAGAGGGCTCCCCATACCTGGTGCTGGGTATCTGCTTCTCCAGCCTTCCTGACTTAAAACTACGAACTCGTGGAGACTCCAGTCACTCCCCGCCCCCTATCCGGGGCAGGCTCTCACGGCTCAGTCAAAGAACTTCTCCCCTGGGGGGTCAGCTCCTGAGGGCCAGGGCTGCGTGCCCGAACCCCAGCCTTCAGGGGCTACACCATATTAATGGACTGCCCAGGGCGAACGCTAATACAGCCTCGGGATTACGAAGCCATGAGAAGCCTCAGCCCCAGTCTAATCCATAGGGACCCACTTTTACACCGTGGAAAACAAAGTGTAGCTCGGGGAAGTGACTTGCCCATGGTCACGTGCCAAGTTAGTGGCAGGGCTGGGGCCAGACCTATATCCAGCGCTCTTTACACTGCATGGCCAGCAGGGTGTAGCACTGTCCCCGATGGCTTGGCTTTCATGAGCCTCAATCCGGATGTCCAGTGGTGGAGACCTGCACCCTTGGGCCATGCGATGACCTGATACAAGGGCAATGGTAACTGTCCTCCCTGAAACCTACTTTCTCATCATCCAGGTGGGGCTCACTGTCCCCCTGGCGGTCGTGAAGATTTAGTGAGAGAGTCTCTGTCGCCTGGCGCATAGTCCATGCCAAGCACAGGGTCGGCACTCAACAAATGGTACCTAGCTGTTACAGCAGAAAGTAACCCAGCCTCCACTCAGACTCGGGAGGTCTCTGTGGGAGAGGGCATTTCCACTCAGATAAGGAGGGAGCTTAGGGGCTCTGCCTGCCGTACCCCAAGCCCTCCAGCCCTCACCTCTGCCAGTGTGGTGTGCAGCTGGAATATCTGGCCTTCCCCTTCCACCTGCCGCACACAGATCTTGCAGGTGAACTCCGTGGAGGCCAGGCTATGCCTCTCCAGGGTAAAGGTGCAGTGCAGGGCCTTCTGGCTGCCACTCCAGACGTGATAGAAGGGGATCTCCTGGGGAAGGAGGGGCGTCAGGGTCAAGGAGGTGAGGCCAGCCTGCCCCGGCCTCAGGGAATGGAGGCAGAGGCAGGGGGTGGGGCCTGAGGCAGGCAGGTCAGGCATCTCCACCCAGACAGGCAGAGCAAGACCTGGTCAAGGGCCTTTCAGCTGAGAAAGGGCAGCAGGAGGCACAAGTCTGAACGTGTGTGTGCGCCTGGGGCTGCGGAGCTTATAGACGCAGTGGTGTCATGGATGGGTGGGGGCCCCAGGACGCGACCATCAGAGATAAGTCTGGACAGTCTGCCAGGCGTGGACGCTCTTAGAGATGGTAAGGCCCTTTTGAAGGTGATGTGGGCAGACGTTTGTGCGTGGGACTGTGTGACAGGAGTGGGGGTGTGAGCGTGGCATCAATGGCACCAAATGTGGGGCTGTGCCTAAGGAGGACTGGGAGGGAGTGTGGGGTGGGCGGAAGACAGACAAAGATGGAGGGGCAAGGCTGCAGGGCCGCGGGAGCAGCAGGGCCTGTGTCTGGGAGGGGGAATTGCTCTTCCCTGAGCGGACCCCCAAGTGTGCCCCCATCTCAGCCCCAGCCCTCCCCGCCTTTGGCCCAGCCCTCACCTGGTACTTGGCCAGCAGCTTGCTCCTCCAGTGGGCATGGGGAATGTCATGGAGGGAGAGGCGCAGGTTATGGTAACTGTCTTTAAACAACAGAGGTTTGGGCTCCTCCACGAGGTAGCCGCCCAGGGTCCGCTCCAGCTCCAGCACCTCCTGTGGACCACGGGACAACGGGAAGTGGGAGTCCATCATACTTGGCCAATGGGCCCTTTCCTACTACAAGCTTGGGGGTTGGGACAGACATGGGCAGAGGGAACCAGGCTATAACACTGAGGGCAGGGGCCCATCTGAGCACAGGGCTGGGCATTTGGTAAGTGCTCATAGAAGGCTTACTTGAGGATACATGGATGAACGGATGGATGGATGGATGGATGGATGGATGGATGGATGGATGGATTGGATGGATGGATGGATGGATGGATGGATGGATGGATGGATGGATGAACAGATGGACGGGTGTATGAATAGATCTATAGAGGAATGGGTGGAGAGATGGACTGATAGATGGATGGATAGATGAATGGATAAACAGATGGATAGAGACGGACAGATAGAGCGATAAATATAAAGATGGATATACACATGGATGGCTGTAAGATAGAAGGACAGATGGAAGGAAAGGTAAATGGATAGATGTGTAAAGCTTGGGTGCACAGATGGACTGCTGACTGAATGAGTACATAGATAGATAGGCAGCAGCTGGATGGAGAGCTGGAGACGGACTGGGGCTGAGTAAACAAAGAATGCCATCGTGTCAAAACGTGGCAACTTCCCTCTTACTCTCTAGTCCATTCTCTGCCCAAACCTGGACATTAGTTAATGCCCCAGGATTAAGAGAGCTAGGCTACAAGGCCTTTTCCCAGGGGTCTCCAGCCCATTACGGGCCTCATGGAATTTCAGGCCAGTGTGGTCCCTGCAGAAGACACTCTCCCATGAGGCCTTTTCACCTGTTACATCAGTCGTCAGCTTGGAGTTTGAGACAAGTCACATGCGACTGGGAGAGAAAGGAGCTGGAAAAGAGCACCCGGAACAGGCATCCTCCAGGTCAATGCCCCTGCCCAGTAGACAGGTTCTGACTTCCTTGGCATGGCCCCAGGGATGCTGGGAAGCTCAGCTCCATCTCTCTCCATCACACACTCACATCCCTGCATGCTGTGATCACGTGGATGACACAACTGCCTTTGCGTAAGCTGCTGTCTCCTGGAACGCCAGTCACCCTTCTCTGTCCAGGATGCCCACTTGTCCTTTGGAGCCCATCAGCTCTGCTGTGAAGCCTTCTCAGACTCTTCCCCAACAAGCCGGGCCCTGCAAGCCCCTTCTAGGCTGGTGCACCCTCAGCCCTCTGGAAGGCCATTGTCAGTGACCCCGTCTATCTACCGCCTCTAGCCAGGAGCTTGGTGAGGGCAGGACTTGTGCCCGATTCATCCCTGTATCTTGAGAATCTGATGCCACTTCAATGTTTGAGGAATGAATAAATGAATGAATGAATGAATGAATGAATGAATGAATGAATGCAGGAGGCTGATGGTGGTGGAGAGGTGCCTGGAAAGTACATTATCCTGGCAGGGGGAGGGGGAGAAATACTAGAAGGTACCATATAGCTGGCGAGCCGGGGGTAATACACCACCGACAGTGTGCCAGGGTTTGTGGGTACCTGAGGCCTGGCCTTACCTTCAAAGCTGCAGGTGTGTCCTCCAGGCAGTAGACCCTCAGGCTGTACTCCAGGGAGGTACAGAGGGCTGGGGCACAGACAGCCAGCTGGAGCCGCTTGATTGCAGAGCGGGAATAGGACTCACCCGTGAACACGTAGGTGCCCAGCTGGTCTAACAGGATGTGGCAGGACCTGGCCTCCAGCTGGCAGTAGCAGGGGGTGTCCAGGGTCTCCTCATCCAGGGTCACCACCTCCTGCAGGATGAGAGTGGGGGTGGGGCAGACAGCTCACAGCCAACTGGAGGGGTCAATCCAGGCTGGGCCCGGTGGAAAGGAGGCAGGTTCAGGGAGTGGGCCCCGCCCCCAGCCGTGGCGCCTCACCTCCCAGTGGCCCTGGTGGGCCTGGGTCTTGAGCTGGAAGATCCAGTTGCCAGCACTGACTTCGGCACAGTGGGGCACCGTGAGGATGACGGGGCGGCAAAGCAGGAGGCCCGTGGGCCCACAGGTCACCGAGGGGCTCAACACTGTCTGGGTCCCTTCTGCAAGGGGGCTGGGGGCAGGAGGGAGGCAGTGAGGGGCTGCCCGAAGAGCTTCGCTGGGGCTCGGATGGGTGCCGGGCACCCACCTCTGCCCCCACTCCGGGGGTGACAGAGGGCAGGTCTCCTCGCCTGGGGCTCCCAGGAGTCAGCGGAGAGGCAGAGAAACGGCATAGACCTTCAGACTGCTTCCAGAATCTGGCTATCACATGAGGACATTCTCACAGGCAAATATTTGTTCATGTTTTTAAAGGTTCTGCACTCGTGGAATGTTTGTGATAGATGTTGCTAAGCTGTCCTTTGGAAAGCTGGTACCGCTCTATGCTCCACCAGCGAGCATGCCATGGAGGGCTGTGTGCTCCGCTTTTGTCTGTATGAGGTATGATCATATGAATTACTATTTATTTGACTACAAATTAGGCTGAATATTTTCTCAAAACCTATCAGCCAGGGTGTGTGTGTGTGTATCACTTGTTCATATCCTTTGCCCATTTTTGTACTGAGCTGTTCAATTTTTCTTATTGGTCTCTAAAACCTCCCTACCTAGTAAGGCTATTAGCCTTTGGTCATATTATAGCCAGTTTGTCCATTGCTTTTCAAGTTACGTGACTTGTTGTGCTGGTTCTGCATGTTTGAGATGTGGACAGAAGATCTATCAATGTTTTCCCTGGAGGACGAACTCTGGCCTTAGAATCAGGCTTAGAAGGGGAGAAGGTGATATTTGACCCCAAGGTGGGAGGGCAGTAGGGAAAGAGGAGGTGAAGGCGGGCAGCCGCGGCCGGGCTGGGGTTTTTCTACTCACAGGGTGTTCTCCGCCTTGTTCAGAAGAAGGTACATCTCGTAGAACTTGCCCTGGGGGATGGCTCCATTGGGCACCAGCAGGCTGACCCCTAAGGGGAGAGGGAGGTCAGCACGGGCTGCGGGGAGTCCAGGAACTCAGAACAGGGGATGGAGGGGGTGGCCCCAGCTTGGGGCAGGCAGAGAGAGACATCTCCTGAGCTCCAGGTGGTCACCAGCAAGGGGTGGGGAGAGGTCTTGGGACTAGGTGTAAGGAGAGGCCAGGCCACTGACCACAGAGGCTTGTTGCTAACACAGGGGCCTTTGGCATTGAGATGGGGTATAAAGATGGGGCAAAGGCCTGGAGTCTGAAGGTCCCAGTGCTGTCTCCAGCCTTGGGTATGACACTGCGGAACTGCTAACTGCTGGCTTTGTAACCTGAGATGGGCACCCCTGCCCTTTCTGCTGCTAGAACCTAGGACAGCACTACAGGTTTGTTGAACTACATGGGGTATTCTTCACCCCTAAACAGAGAAACTGAGGTTTAGAAAGTGCCTGGGCCAAGGTTCCCCTGCCCTCGTGAGGCAGAGGCAGACCTGGATCCCAGGCCTTCGATTTTATAGTCACATCTACCCCTGGGCCTCACTTTCCCCACCTGTGAAATGGGATCAGGGAAGACCTATCTTCTGCTGGGTGGTGTTGGGCTGTCCAGAGAGGATGTGCTCAGTTCAGGCTGACAGGCAAGCAGAGAGGGACCCACCTGTACCGGGGATGCTGAGCCTCCCGCCCAGGCAACCAAACGTGCCGCTGACGCTGCTCCCTGGGTCACGCGGCAGGCTCAGGAGCTGCTGGGAGCCGAGGCTGGCGCTGCGCAGGTGCAGGAAGTGGGTATCCCGGGAGAAATCGCCAGGGTACGTGCCTGGCGGCAGGACCCCCAGCAGGTCAGCCCTATCTGGCAGGCCTGACCCGGAGCCGGTGGTGCTGGAGCTGTAGACCTTGATCTTAAGGCTGGGCAGGGGGTCCAGCAGGGGCGAGTTGGTCATGGGGATCTTATCGGCCGAGTCCTGCAGGGCATACACAGGCCCGCGGTAGATGCCGGCACTGGCTGTGAGGTCCGGGGGCACAGAGGGGTGCAGGAGCTGCGGATGGTCTGCAGGGGTGGGGGGCGACAGTCAGAGCCAGCAGTGCCTCACCGGCCCAGTGACACATTCTCCTCTTGCCAGGGGCCCTCCCGTGGCAAAAGCCCACCCAAACGTCCAGCTGCGAAAGGCTTAGGTGGCTTATCAGCCTCAGTTACTCCTTTCCTTTTCTGGATCTCTCTAATCCATACCAATCTACATAGTTATCGCTAGAACAAACTCTGGAAAAACCCTGGGAGGGAGTCAAGAGCCCCCACTCTGATGGGGCGGTCTGGCGGGCTGCCAACCCTGCTGGGGGCCCTGCCCACCCCCACACCGACTCAGGTGTCCCCAGCTCCTTACTGGGCCTTGCTGTCTTGAAGTTGACTGGGTGGAAGCCTCCAGTGAGGGCGGCGGACGAGTCAGTGATGTCGGTGTCTGAGCCTTGGCAGCTGCGGCGGTACACCACCACGGCCACCACCATGAGGACGGCCACCACCACGAGGATGGACACCACGAGGCCAGCGTACAGCGCCACATCCCCTGAGGACTCCAGGACTGCAGGACAGGAGGGCCGTGTGAGGGGCAGGTGCAGAGACCCAGGCCTGGGGAGAGCCAGGGAGACTGGGGGTACCTGAGGGGGGGCAGTGCTGGGTTCTAGTCTGAGCCCTGCCGTGGCTCCCTGGGCTGGTGACCTCAGGCAAGCCTTGAGCCTCTCTGAGCACCAGTCTCTATAAGTAAAAGGGTCTCAAAACTTCTGTCCTACTCCCCTCTCAGTGTGGCAAGGACGAGCAAAGGGACGCGTAGTCTCACGCCCAAGAGTAACGCGGTGCTCACGGCTGAGAAGGAGACAGGGTCTGTGGTTCAGTCACCAGGGCCACAGATTGTCCTGTCAGAGCTGGGATTAAACCCAGCCTCGCACTTGCAGCCTGCAGCAATCTCCAGGGGACCAGAGGGCCCACCTCTGCAAGGGGCTGCTCAGACCCGCCCATCTCCCATTCTGTGCTGAGGGTGGGAGGTGGAAGCAGAGGGAGGGAGTGGATGGGGAGCAGGAGCAGGGGAATGAGGTGGAGAGGAGGTGAGCAGGTGGAGGGGAAGGAGGGGGCTCAGGGAGGCAACCCTCGGCTACAAACCCCCCCCCCCACAGGCAGGCTACTGGGCTGGAGGACACCCAGTTCTGGTGGGGGGGCGGGCGGGCTGCTACACAGCTGGAAATAACTCTACGAGGCCAGGCAGGAAGGGATCAGAGTCAAGACTCCGGATCTAAAGTAGGGCTGTCCAAGACGACTTCCTACTGTGATGGAAACATGCGATGTCTGTGGCTGTCCCCCAATGGTGACCAGCCACACATGGTTATTAAACAACCAAAATATGGCTGGTGAGACTTAGGAACTAAATTGTAAAATGTATTTCATTTTAATTTAGGTAAATATGAGTTTGAGCAGCCACACGGGACACACAGGTAGAGCCAAGGCAGCTGCTCTTTCTTCCCTTTGCGTCCTTGGGAGCTCCAGGTAGTACCTGCCCACGCTCTCCCCTCCCTGGGCCCTCAGGGAGATAGGCCTGCTTTCCCTACCTGGACCCCTGCAAGCCCCTGGGGAAGGCCCAAGTCTCAGCAAGGCAGGGCAAGATGCCTGCCCGTTTCTGCTACCTTCCGGCCCCCGTCTTGCCTCAGCAGCCCTCAGGGCTGGGCTCCCACCGCTCTGGCTCCCCAGGTTGGGCTCCGCCTCCTGATGTCCTCACTCACCAATGGGGGCCACTGATCTGGTGATTTACAATTTCTAATCAGTCACCAGCCTGATCCCCCAGGGAGCTAGGCCAAGGGCCTGGCTGCTGATTTTATGAGTCCAGAATTATTTGGAATTGTGGTTTAATTACCACAGGCCAATCTGCCCAAGCAGCTTTACTGCTCTAGTGTTAGTGCAAAGCAGCCTCTGGGGCTGAAGGCTGAGCCCCTCGGGACTCATGCGGGGCAGTGGGTGACCCAGAGAACTTTGGAAGCTTTGGCCCAGCTGCTGGGGTACAGTGAGGGGCACCGGGATGGCCTCCCACTGTCCCTGTCCCAGAGAGGAAGGTCAAGGGGCTAAGAGCAACAGCTTTGGCCACAAAACCGTTTCAGTTCAAACCCTAGCTGGATCCTTGGATAAGTCCCTTCTCTCTGACACTAGTTTTCTTCTCTTATCACGGGAGGGTCAGAATAATGCCCTAGGGCCTTTCTGTCAGCCCAGGGTCTGCCTGTGTGTACGTGATGGAGGCTGTGACACAGTGTCAGGTCCTAGAAATCTCACGGACGGTTGGCGGGGAGGCACTTTCAATTCCCCCTGCGCTGCCCCCCCCCCCCGGAAAAGCCAGCCAAGGAGAACCCCAGAGGAAAGAAGACAGCCATGAAATGGGACTTACGGTGGCTTTTGGGGTCACTTAGAGTTTTCTTATCTGTCGAGGGAAATAAAGGGAAAGACAATGACACAGGTGGTAGAGAAGGTGACGGGGAATGGTGCGGATGAAATGATAAATATGGTGGGTGGGCACAGGCCCCAAGGGGCTGCTCCACTGCAGGCTGGGCACAGAGTGAGGCCTGGGGGGTATTTCCTTATCTGGCTCCAGAGCCCCTCCTTCCCAGGCCCCGCCTTCCTGAGTACTCACTTTGCATGCACAGCCCATCGGTGCAGTTCTTGGAGTCAAGCAGAGTCCCACTGCAGTCTCGGCCTCCGTTCTGGGGCGGGGGTGCCATGCACTCACGGCTGCGCCAATGGGCACACTCGGTGCTACAGGCCGACCATTTGCTCCACTCCGTCCATGCTCCGTCCACTGTAGGAGCACAGCACTTAGCACATGGGAACACACACGTGCAGACACATACACACGCAGGTATGTGCACGGAACACAGCAATGTACCACGCAGACCACACAGAGAACCCCACACCATATCCAAGAACCCCACACAAATGCAGAGTCAAGTGTTCCAGGGAGGCAAAGAGAACACAGGGAGATGCATAAGGTCACTCATGCAGATGCAACCCCATGCACAAATGTACACACCACGACACAAACCCAGGGTGAAAACTCCACACTGCCCCCACAAACACGTAACCAAAGAGCGAGCACACAGCCAGACGTGCAAGGACACAGAGGCAGAGATGCAGACTCAGACAAAGACAAAAGGAGAAGGGGCCTGCTGTAGGATCAGGGTCAGCGGCCAAGGTGCGCCTGACAGTCAAGTGCAGGAGCGCAGACGCCCTGACCCCAGGCAGCTCTGCGACCCTGGTTCAGGGAGCTGGCAATGAGAACCCTCGGCTTGGAAGGCAGAAGAGCCCAGCCCTCAGACCGCAGCTCAAAGCCTCTGTCTCCAGGTCTCCAGCCGCCCAGGCAAGAACAGGAGGTCACAGGTCATGGCATCTACTCCAGCCTGCTCGGCCAGCTATGGGGGCCCCGGGATAAACACCTGCTGCTTCCCATTGGGGCACAGAATGGCTGCCCTGGCTCTGGTCGACACCACAGCACAGAAGGGAGGGCGGGGGACTGGGTGTGGCATGGACTTGGACAGGGTGCCACGTGGCCAACAGCCTTACCTGGGCACACGGTGGTGCAAGCCGTTTTCTGGAAGGCCTGGCCCTCGCAGAACGCTCCTCCGTTGAGTGGGGTGGGGTTGGTGCAGGTCCGTGTGCGCTTCTGCCAGCCACGGCCACAGCGGTTGGAGCAGGGCGACCACTCTGCCCAGCTGGACCAGCCGCCGTTCACTGCAAGGGCAGCGGGTGTCACCCAGCTCGCCTGGCTCTGCAACTCATGGGTCCCCCAAACCCCATCCCCCACCCGACGGGGCCTCTCCGCTGAAGCCTGGCCATTCCTAGGTGGACCCCTCCTGCCTGCAGGGCTGGGGACTCACATACCAACGGGCAGAACTGGGCTCTCACCATCGGCACCTGAAAAGACCCTCAAGGTCATTGTCTATTCCCCACCCCATTGTATAATGGCAGATGAGGGTGTGGAGAGGGCTAGCACTTACCCAGGGTCACCCCGTGAGTGATGGAGGACCTGGGACTGGAACCCATTACAAGGCTCTTTCTACAACATTGCAGTCATCTCAGCTGTGGCTCTGCCCCTCCTCCCACCCAAGGGGATAGCAGGGGACAACAAGGAACAGCCCACAGGCCTGGCCAGCCGTTCCCTAACTCTGCTAGGACAACAGGCTTGGGTATGGGGATGCCCACCAGGCCTTGCCCCAGCGCTGACTCCGAGAGAACTGGGTCCTTCTCCTTCAGAGACAGGCAAAGGGCCTGAGAAGGGACGAGTGCTCCTGGCTGGGGACCCAGGGGTGCCTGACTTGCCCACGACCTTTGCTAGGTGACCTCGGGGAAGGCACCTCCCCTTTCTGGGCCTCTCTCCCCCACTCCCCGGTTCACCAGGGTCCCACTGGCCTCCTGGGTAGGGCAGGTGAGGTGGGTCACCTAGCCCTGGGCGCTCTCCACTCCCTCGGCCATGCCCGCCCCACGCAGGCCTTACCATAGACAATGATTGTGGCCGTGGTGCTGCGGCGCTTGGCCACGATATTCTTGGCCACGCAGGTGTAGTTGGCGGTGTCGGACAGGCGGGCCTGGCGAATGATGAGGTTGTGGTCAATGGTGATCAGGAAGTTGGTGTCCTGTGCGGGGTCGATGACGTCCTCGTTCTTGAGCCATTCCACCTGCAGGAACATGGGCGAGGGGCATGAGGACCCAGGGGCATGCCGGGAAGCGGGCCCTCACTGGAGGGGCAGGGAGGTCTGACCATAAACAGGACAGCAACTATCCATGTCCACCCACAGTGGTGACACAGTGAGGCAGGACATCCACAGGCCTGGACACAACAGTCACAGTGGTCAAGACCACCACTCACCATGTAAGAGCATCTACCCCATCGGGCTGTTGTGAGGGCTGAATGAGGGAGCACATGGCAAGCGCGGAGCACAGGCCTGGCTCACAGTGAGCACACAGTGGGAGCTAGTAGCGCAGGCCTTCATCACCACTCTTTAAACTGCCTCCCTCAGCTTGGGTAACAGGCCTGGCACGTGATGAAGAACATGGTCGCTGGGTTCCAATCCCAGCTCTGCCACGCACTAGCTGGGTGACTGCTTTACCCCTCCCAGCACTATTTTCCCAGCCATAAGATGGGATGACGACACCCCACTGCAGGGTTACTATGAAGACCAGCGTGCCGAGTGCCCAATGACAGGTAGCTATCACACAGGGTGTCTGTCTGGGCGCATTTTGCAGATGAGGGCATCGGCTGGGGGAGGCTGGGTGGTTAGAGCAAGGTTTTAGGGCCAGGTGGGCTGACCCCAGAACAAGAACTCAGAGTCACAGCATCTATTCCAGCCTGTTCAGCCAGCTATGGGATCCCTGGGATAAGCATCTGTTGCTCCCTACTATGGGGACAGAATGGCTGCCCTGGCTCTGGGAGATACCGCAGCACAGAAGGGAGGAAATGCGGGATCCCGTCTTCCGCAATCCCTGTGCTGCTGGCATCCCTGGTAGCAAAGCTGAGCTGTCTGCCACGCCCTGCTCTAATTCCTGGGCCACCACTGCAGCGAGTGGGAAAGGCAGCATGTCTGAAACACAGCAGAGGTGGTGAGGGGACAGGTGGGCATTGCCCAGGGATGCAAAGGCCAGCCAGCTTGCGGGGTGAATATACACTCAGACACATGCATTGTGAGACCCTTTGTTGTCCGTAAAGCTGGGCTTTGAGTTTTGCACGGGGCGGGCGGAGACGGTGTGTGCGGCCACTTCCCTTGAAGCAGACTGAGGCTGGAGTCTACCCAAGGAGCCTTCGGAGTTCCTGCCTCAGCTCTGCCCCATCTCACGGGGTTATGCCTGCAGAGGGCTCAGCTGGGGTCTGGCGTGTGTTGAGTTTTGAGAGGTCACAGTTCCTTTTACTGTGAAACAGGAGGCTTTGGGAGGCTGAGGCATCATGCCTGGCTGGCCTCCGCCATGCCTGCCGTTCCCCGTGTCCCCACTCACCTCAGCCACAGGCACCCCCTCTGGTGGGCGGCACTGCAGGAGAACCTCGTGGTCCAGGGCTACTTCCTTGCCTAGCGGCTCCTGATCGAAGTTCTTGCGCAGGTCTGGAGAAGAGAGAGGGTCCCAAGGCACAGACAGGGAGGAGGCCAGTGAGGCAGAGCTGGAGACTGAAGTCACCCATTCTCGCCACTAGGTGGAAGTGTACACCAAGAGAACCTTCACGGGGCCGCCTGGCCCTTACCTGGGGAATACCCTTTTCTCCAAAGTGGGGGCCTCACCTGGTGGACTTGTGGAAACAGGGTTCCCTCTCTGACTTTGGGATCCTAAGCTCATGGTGGCCTGGGCTGGTGAGGAAGCTGGCAACTTCCCTTATATATACATAGAAACAGGCCATTGGAAATCTGGTGGCCCTGGTTCTGGGTCTAGAAGCCCGCTCTGAGCTGGCATCCGTGGGCTCAATGTCTCTGTGATGGGCACCTTCAGCCAGATGCCCCCAAAGACGTGGAGTTCCCTCTCCAGGATCCATGGGGTGGGGGTGGCGGGTCACGGGCCTGGGGAATGGACTTGGGGTGTCAGGGTGACGTACATGCAATGCGGACGTAGGCCCGGAGACTCTTGGTGGTGCCCGCAGAGCTCCAGGCCACACACTGGCACCAGTAATCCTCCAGCCCGAACAGCTCCTCCACCTGCTGCCGAGACACCTCAATCTGCACCTCTTGCACTTGCATGCCTGGGAGAAGGAGAGAGACACCCGTCAGGGGGCATGTGTGAGGGCAAGAGACATAGCAGGGGGTACCATGACAGCTCTCTGCTTTCCAACCCCCAGCTCCTGCTGGCTCTTCGGCCAAGGGCCTCTCATGTCCATCTATCCATTTTTCTCCTCTCTTCTGTCTTCACCCCGCCCCCAGCCACCACCGCCGCTCACCTGGAAACTGCAATGACTAACACAAGCCCTCTGCCCCTACCCAATCCACTTTTCACCCTACAGCCAGTGTGGGCTCTTCAAAACACACAAATGGCATGTCATTCCCTGGTTATGCCCTCAGAACTCTCAGCATAAAGACCCAATCCCTGCGCCTGGGCCTCAGGCCCAGCACGTTCCCCCTGCCCCTCTAGCCACAGGGCCTTTGCACATGCAGTCCCCTGCTTGGAAGCCTCTTCTGCCCTTTCTGTGTCCAGTGAATTCCCAGTCACTTTGAGCTGGGCTTCCTGTCCAAAGGGAAGGATCCCCTGACCCTGGCCCACTCTCCTCAGCCCTCAAGGACCACTCAGTGCTCCCGCCACTGCACCAGACATGGGTCTGAGCACTTATCACTCCTGCCCACCCTGATTTCCTCACTGACCATTTGAGCACTGACCGTTATCTGAAACTGTACTATTTATTGATAGATTCATGTGTTCATTGTCTATCTTGTGCAGGAGAATGAGGAAGGGCTTTGCCCTGTTTACTGCTGTAGCCCAGAGAAGCTCAGCAATGTATCTGAAGAGAGCATACGGCTTCTCCCTGGTCACGGCTCATGGGGCTGGAGCTGGGGGAGGCCGGCCCCTCACTTCTCAGTGGTACCCTGCCAGGGCCTGGGGGCCTCCCTGGATAACTGCATCCACTAGCCTAGAGAAGGAAGCACGCACTCTTCTGCCAACTCTCCCTTGACAAAACCTACGTTCAGGAGGAGAGTGAGCCCTCCTGAATCAGGGCATTCATCCTAAGCTCCTCCCCAAAGCTTGTGGGAGGACTATGAGGCCTCCTCTTCCAGGAAGCCCTCCCTGACTCCTCTGTCTCAGAATTCCTAAAACTGCTCCTCCTTGCCATGACGTGTCCCAGCACACCTTTTCAGGGTTGCACGTGGGTTCTGATAAGCCCCTTGAGGGCAGGATTGTCCACTATAAACACTGTGGTACCATAGCATGGTGGTTAAGCATGTGGCCAGGCAGATGGACAGGCTTGAATCCTGGCCTCACTCTCACTCCCTAGCTGTGTGACCTTCACTAACTACTTAATCTCTCTGAGCCTCAGTTCCCTCATTAGAGTAGGACACTCAGGGCAAACTCTAAATGAGCCATGGCAGTTACTCTGCCATCGCACGTAGCTCAAGCTGGACACAAATCAACTCTGGCAGGTCATTTGGACCTCATCCAGCCCCCCCTCCCATTGACATTTGGAGAAACTGAGACTCAGAGAGGGTAAGTGGCAGATCCCAAGTCCCACAACAAGTTGCCAGCAAAGCCGCGATCAGCTCTGTTGGTGTCTTGCCCAGGTTAGAACTCTGTCCCTTACCACACGATGCCTCTCTGGACCTCTTCCAATGACCTCATTGCTTTACTTCTCGGGCATCATGGTGTGTGTGGGGACAGGTGGGGGCTTTTGCCCTGGGAGCCTAGGCAATGAGAAGCCCGTCCTGATGGCCAGGGATCTAAACAGGAGGGGTCTGGGGTCTGCTGTTTGGAGGCCCCAGGAGGGAAGAGGCTGCTTCATGGACGGGGGGGTGGAGGGGTGGGGGGGTTTGCCTGCTCGCAGTGGCTCCCTGGAGTGCTCGCCCAACAGGCAATGCTGCATGGCCCGGCCAGCAGAGCAGGGTCCCTGCCCCTGATTTTCCAGGCAGTTGCCTGGAAGAGTGGTTCCTCTCAAGGGGTCAGCCATACAGAAGGTTTCAAAGCACTCACCCGGCAGACAGAGGGAAAGGATCAGCCTGGGGGCTTGACGCTTGGCAATGGTCCCAGGAGGCAGAGATGAGGATGGGGCCCTGGGTCCCACAGACGTGGGCCCCAGCACCAGGTGTCCGCCCCTGCATGTGACCATGTGGCAGGCAGTGCCTAGGCCAGGACACAGGGCTTGGCTGCCCACCTCAACCTGGTATGAGCTGGTGGGCTGGCTGTCCCACCTCTCCTAGCCCAAAGCTGGCATCCTCTTTGTTTTCAGGGTCTGGAGAGTGCCAGGGAGGGCCAGGGGTGGGGGGGCAGGAGGCTTGGGAGGAGCCAGCCATACTGCTGCCAAGGGAATGGTCCATAGGACCACTGTCCATTCTCTGTAGCTAATGGGGACGGCAGTGCCCCAATTTCTAGGACTGGCAGGGCTAGTGTGCATAGGAGCAGGGGTGTAAGAGCCCCACTGTTACTACTGCTAATAATTGTAGGGGCTGTGAGAGTCCCTAGCAGGGTACACTGTCCCCTTGCTCTGCGGACCCACATGGCTAACCGCTGATCCAGGCCAGAGGGACTCAGGGGGACAGATAGGTAAGGCCAAGTTTCCAGAGAAAGAGGATAAGAAAAAGCCAGAAAGAGGATGGAGGAAACAGCATTTATTGGGCACCCGCCGAGTCCTGGCACCATGTTCAGCGCCACCTTGTTCCCTCACCAGGACCTTCTGTCAACATCCCAGTTTACAAAGAGAGGTGCGAGCTCAGAGAGGATGAGTAAATTCCCCAGAGTCACACAGCTAGAGACTGGGGTATAGACATTTTCTTGTAAAACTTCTTTTCTAAATTTTGGATTTGGGATGAGAATGAGCCTCCAAATCTACTTTTAAAAGTTTGGTAAAATAGCCATAACGTAAAACTTACCAATCTAACCATGTTTGGTTCAGTGGCATTCAGTACATTATGGGGTATAGTTTTAAGCCTGGGTGGTTCTAAAAGGTGTGAGTTTTCATAGCGAAACAGAAGTTGGAAGAGGGAGAAAGGAGGGAGGGAGAGAGAATGTCAGGGGAGAGACACAGAGAGTGAGGCTGAGAGAAGAGAGGAGAAAGAAAAAGAATAAAAGTGGGAGAGATGGGGAGAGAAGGGGAGTGGGAAACATAAAGAGACAGACACAAAAAAAGACAGGGACGAGCAGGGAGAGGCAGGAGACAGAAGGAAAGAAGAGAGGGCTGGAAAAGCAGGAGAAGATAAAGGACCAAGGGAGAGATGGGCAAAAACAAAACCAACGCAGACACTGGGGCCAGGGAGCTGCCCAGTGCTGGCTGCCTGGTGGTGACCGGCAGTGGGTCGCCCACTTTCCTGTCCTGAGCTCTGGGAAAGGCTTTCTACTTCCAAGCATTCCTTTATTGCAAACAGGGGCCTAGGGACACACAAGGCCCCCCACTTAGTCTCAGGGGAGAGACCAGCCTCTAGGAGTTGTGAGGAGGCTGGGGGTCTGCCTCCTGCCCCCCCCACCTCCCTGGAGACGCCCAGGGCCCTGCACATGTGTCAGAAGGAAGGGGCCTTAGTTTCAGCCACTTTCCTCTCTCCCTCAGGGTTTGGGCTACATCTTTGCACCACCTCTGTAATTATTTACATAACATTATTAACCTTTTAAAAATGAAAATGAAAATGATTTCTGTGAAGGAAACATTGCATCATTACTGTGAATGGAAACAGTATCGCTTCCCACAAACAGAGAAGATCTGCAAAACGAATGATGATCTAGAATCCTGGCCAGGTGCTGCCAAAGCCAGGGCACAGAGCAGGTGCTGGGGTGCTGGTGAAAGAACCCTGGTCCCGACTGGACTTGCTGCCTGATATGAGCAGGATGGAAAGAAACTGGAATAGGCAACATGCAAGTCAGCAAAGGAGTCGGTGCTATTGCATTTGGTCACCCAAAGTCAAGCTGGGACATGTAGCCGACGCTTAGAGAAACACTGATCCGGGGTGAACCCAGATGGGAAACTGAGATTCAGAGGGGCCCCATGGCTGTGTGAAGTCTCCCATGGAGCCTAGGCTGTCCCAGGTGTCCTGGGGGTGACCAAGTAAGGAGGGAAGCTCACCAGTGGCCTCATCCCAGCCCTCCTGTGTGACGTGGTCGTTCTGGCTGACCCACTCGCCGTTGCACTTGAAGTAGATCTGCGTGGCGGGGAAGGCACGGCAGCTCAGCTCCACGGGCTTGTTCTTCACTATGTAGGCGTCTTGCGGCTCCTGCAGGAAGTGGGGCAGCGGCTCGGCCGGCACCGACGGGAAGGAGTCAGGGAGCACCTCGCCGCCTGAATCAGTGCCTGTGGAGGGAGGGCGGGCTCTGGTGAGGCCAGAGGCTGGGAGGCTGGGGGCACCCCTCAGTCCCCTGGAAACCCATGGCAGAGAGAGGGGACAGCCAGAGGAGATACGCTGGAAACTCCTCTACGGCTTGGGCAAGGTCTGGCTCTCCTGGTCCTCAGTTTCTCCATCGCGCCCTGCTGTTAAGGGCTTGTGCTATGGAGCCACTGCCAGCTCTAGGATGCTGTGAGTGATTCTGCTTCTTTACAGATGGAAAAATGAGGGTGGCCCGGGGCGGTGAGGGGACCCATCAGGGTAAGGACACCCCTTTAGCCCTCCCCAATGTCCCCTGCACTAGCCCTGCGCGGCCGCCCTCCAGTATCCTATGGTGACACCACAGTACAAGAAGGGCTGGAAATGGGACTGAGGCTGGAGCTCAAACCAGGCCAGTGCTGCCTTGAAGCCACAGCTGCCCTTTGCAGCCAGTCTGATGGAAGCGGGGACAGGAGCCAAGGCCGGCAGGGCCATGGGATGGGGTGACGTGGGGCGGCTGCACCAGGCCTGGGCTCCCTGGTGTAGCTGGGGGGGCTTCATCCTCCAGGAAAGCCCAAGGCAGGCGGCAGCTTGGAGGGGAGACAACCTTTCTAGCAGCCTCCACCCTGGTGGGGGCTCCGACCCACCCCTGAGCCTTTCCCACCTCAGCCAAGTCCATACCCTCTGCCTTAAGGATGAGGAAACTTCAGAGGCTGGGAACACAGTGAAGCTGTTAATTTCCCCGGCAAAGGGGCCCAAAGGAAACCCTGGCTGCCCGCCTCCCTGGAAAGAACAGCACCTCAGGAGGTGAGACAAACAGGAAAGGAGAGCGCCAGCTACTGCCAGCACTAGGAGGGGGAAACCAGGCCAGGCCAGGCTATTGGTTCGCAATCCACTTAGGAAAATTGTCTTTCCAATGCCAAATGCCAAACGATCAGGTGGCTGGGGACAAGCGGCAGGGGGCTTGTCCTCCTCTGCTCGCTGCTCCAGAGGAAGCAACAAATTAAGCTGCAGGGGTGCACATGTCTACCTGGCCCTTCCCAGCCAAGCAAGGCCCTGTCAATCCCAGCACTTCAGTGCCTCAAGTGGGGCTCGGGGTCCCGGAGGGAGGCCAGAGCCGTCCCTGGGATCATGCACTTGTCCTCCAGAGCAGAAGGAACAAAACGTGCCTGACGTGCCCAAGCCGCGCTGTCTCTCTGTGCACCAGCAGCCAGAGCTAAGACTGGGGGGCTTCAGAGCTCTGAGAAAATGCAGGGTGGTCACTGGCTCCAAGTTGTGTGTGTGTGTGTGTGTGTGTGTGTGTGTGTGAGAGAGAGAGAGAGAGAGAGAGAGAGAGAGAGAGAGACCCCGACCAGCAAGAAGGGGTGAGACTCCAGCTCCATCCAGCATGTTCTGTGACCCAGGGAGAGCCCCTAAACTCCGACCTCATTACTTGGCCTCTGAGGAAGGCAGGATGACATGAGACAAACATGTCTGAGTGCCTAGGAAGGGTCTAGCATATACGTACAAGTTCCTGTATTCAAATAGCAACTAATGCTCACCTCACATTAGACGCTGTTTCCAGTTCTTTGGTACTTTACGTAATTCTTGTAACAATTTGTTAGGTATGTTGTATTAGTCCCCAGTTTATAGATGGGTAAACTGAGGCCAGAGAGGTTAAGCAACTTGCCCAAGGGCACACAGACAGCAAGAGGAAGAACCAAAGTTTGAGGCCAAGAAACAGACTTCAGCGTTTGGGATGTCGCCCGGGGGTTATCACTGGAGGGGCTGCACACATTGTGGGTGTCCTCACACCTGGGAATCCTGACAGACCCTGACAATGGTCGGGACTCTGCAATTACAAGGGCTCTCTCACAAAGGTCCAGCAAGGCTGGGACCATCTTTGCTGTTTCAAAGCTAAGAAAACTGAATAATCCAAGTGGGGCAAATGACTGACCCAAGGCCAGCTAATTAGTGGGGAGCTAAACTGGGAATTGTACCGAGGATTCCTGAGGCCCAGCCAAGGCTCCCCCATATCCGCTTCCCTCTACCAGGCAGGGAGACACCTTCTCCGTAGGTAAACTGACAGCCTCTAGGGCCTGGGAGCTTGGGCAGTTGGTCTCCCATTGGCTTGACAGCTGGTCACTGTGGCCTCTCCGCCAGGTCGGGCAGCTCCAGGGAAAGCAGGTGGAGCCCAAAGGGCATGAGGGCAGTGGGGAATCTACCAGGCTCCATGCCCACCTCCCAACATCAGTCTCAGACTCAATGGGTGTAAGGCAGGGCTCAGGCTTCAGAGTCAGACACCCCTGGGCCTGAACCATCCCACTGGACTCAGGCACCTCATCTGTGAAATAAGGGGACTGACAGCCATGAGAGAAGGTATGTGGGAGCCCCTGGGTGCAGCTCGCTGTATGCTCACCCTACCTTCTAACCGCGTACCCGCCGGCCCCCAGGGGGTGGCACTTTGGGCTGTATTTATGACTTTGTTGTATAACCCTAATGCGGCTCATTTATAAAGCAGGTACAGACGTGACTGAGGAAAGTAAACATGAGGCCCCCATTAACACAGCAGGCCCTACCCTCCCTGCCCCACCCCTCCTCTCAGCCCTGGCACAGAGTCATCTCTGCCCTTGGCAGGAATATGGTTGGGTGTCCTCATCAGTGCCTCTCCGTCATGGCAGCGCTGGGGGCCTCTTGATGTAGCTATTGCCCTCTTGCCAACATGCCCACCCCCAGGCATCCTGGAAGCAGGCACTTCCAGGAGACAAGGAAGAACTAAGGGCTGACCTGAGGTTCCTCCCCAGAGGGACCAGTGGCGGACTGCAGGCTGGCTGGCATGCAGTAGGCACTCGGTGACTGCAAGTTAAAGGGGGGCTGGGCTGCTGCCAGGGCCCGGGTAGCAGCTGAGTTGGGCCCCTGTCCTAACCACTGGCCACTTCCCCGCCTCCTTGGCCCTGGCTTGGGCCCTAGTGCCTGGGGGAGGTCCCTGAGCCTGCCCGGTACAGGGCTGCTTGGAGAGAGAAGAAAGATGGAGTCTTGGGGCTTCTGGGTGCTTATTCTGTCAGATACTTTTCGAGAGTGTTTCATATTAACACGCTGACCCCACAACAACCCTAGATAGAGGTTCCCAAACTTTTGGTCTTTAATGTCTTGGTAATTTTTACCACGTAATGTTTTCTCTTTTTTTGGTAATTTTTACCCCAAGGTCAAAATAAATTCCTAGTGGTTCTGTTTATTAAGTAGTTAGACCCAAACAACGTGTGTGTGTGTGTGTGTGTGTGTGTGTGTGTATCCTAACACCTTAGTAGCCATTTGAAAAAATAATACACGTAATTTGAAAGAAAAAATATTTGTATTCCATTCCTAAACAGCCACCATGACTTACTAATATGGATGTGTGCACCTGTTGGGCGCTGAATAAGTTCTCAAGTCTTGGAATCAGAGTGTCTCCCTCATTATTTGTCTCCCAAATGCCCAAATCCCAGCTTTGCAGAAGATACGATGCCATCTAAAGAAAAGAAATGTGATGTAATGTTGACGCGGTGAGCTATATTGAGCTAGCAGTTGTCGCGGTATCTGGCAGCTGTTCAGTACTGCTACGCTATGTTTCTTGGAAGATTAAAAGTATCTCACAGCACCCGTGTATTTGTTGTGGCACCTTGGGGTGCCTTGGTACACAGTCTGAGAACCACCGGTCTATGCATTAGGTACTATTACTACCCCCATACTACAGATGAGGATGCTGAGACCGTGACAGTTTTAAGTAACTGGCACAGGCTATAAATCCAGTAAGTAGCAGAGCTGGGGAGCAAATTCAGGTAGTCTGATACCCGAATCTAACTTCTGACCTGGGACTGGTATATACGCCCACTGTATGTGAGGTGCGGAAAATATTTCAGCAAATTTACCTCTTACAACCCCCAAGGTGAGGATTTTCTTCCCATTTCACAGATGAAGACATGGGGCTTCCAGGGACTTGTCTGAGGTCACCTGGTCAGTGGGAGGAGGCCAGGCTTGGTGTCATCTCTCCGCCCCTGGGAGGAGACCTTGCCTCTGCCAGGCCAGATCTGGATTTCCTGCTGGCGGGAAAATGTCCCACGTCACGTGTGTTTTGCTAATAGCAGAACTCATATGGACCCGTGGTTGCAAAATTGCAACCTGCCTTTAGAGCCACAAACACGAATGGCCCAGCTATCCCAAGATGAAGGTATGGGAGAGGACACCTCCCTGCACAGACATACTCGGACAGTCAACACACAGGAAAAGAAGCACCACTGAAGTCAGGAGCCCTGGGTTTGCACCAGGGCTGGGCACTGCCATTGCTGTGTGGCCTTCCTCTCAGGCCGCAGAGCCCCCGGCTATAAAATGAGGAAGTTGGTGCAGCCAATCTCTCAAGCCCTTCTAGCACTATGAAATGTGAAGATGCCTTGTGGGGAACCTGTTAATGTATGACAGTGTCCCATTGAGTACATTTTTTCTTCAGGAAGTTAGTTTGCTGAAAGTGGGGTCACCTTTCTTGCCATTGTTATTCGTGGCTCAGAGACCCAGCACATATTGTGGTCCTCGGGCACAGGGTGGGCGGAGCCTGGGGAGGGAGGAGGACGAGCTATGTGCAGCTGGGCTCCCCCCATCATGCCCCAGCCTGCCCACCCCAGGCCTCAGATCAAAATGACCACCCGCGCCTCGGGCTGGGACCTCTTGTGGGCACCACGCAAACCCACGCTTTGAATTCGCCTATACCTGCCTATAGGAGGTCTCTTGTCAGCTAGTCCCCCTTAGGAGGCAGAGATTCACGGGGACAGAGGTTACTTCCAGGGCCAACTCGCGCAACATCTCCCATCATCTCCTATCCAACCTTGACTCACACACCTCCAGGGATGGGCGCTCCCTACTGCCTTTCTCCACCATGTTCGCCTTTGGACAGATCTAACAGAAAAGTCTTCCTTACGTTCAGCTGGATTTGCTGTCTGAAGTTCCAGCCATGGCTATCATTGTAACCCAAGGTGACACAGAACAGGGTGCTTCCTCCTCCCCTGACAGCTTCCCAGCCTCCGCAGGCTGCAGCCTGTCCTCCCTGGCCTTCTTTCGAATATTCACGACACGGTTTTGCATTCTCACCACTCACCTGGCTTCCTCATGAACAAGTTCAATTTTGCTCACAGACCACTTAAAATGTGGGGAGGGGAGGCGAACAAGGTGGGGTCTGGCAGGCGGGCACCTCCCTGCTTCTGGCACTTTGAAGGCTCCTTAGCCTTCTGGCAGCTGCTCCTGGAGGGCAGGGAGCACACCACACCCCCTTCTTGGTGTCCTCCGTGGGGTCCAGGACAAGGTAATGGTGCCCCGGAAGGGGAGTGGAGCTTGCAGGATAGAGCTAGGAGCCGAAGCACAGGGACCACCAGGCCGCACAGTGCTTTCCAGAGGCTGGGCCTGGGCAGTGCCCAACGGGCTGCCATCCAGCGGGTGGGAGGCCCCGATGGGGAGAAAGTTGAGGCCACAGGCTAGTTTGAGAAGTATTAGAATCTAAGCCACTAGAATAAGCAGGAGTCAGGGACCTTGGAGGTGAAGGAAGTAGTTTCAGGACTAAGGTAAAGAAACTGTATTCCCCCTGAGGAGAGGCTAAAAGTACAGTGTTCAGACATTCCTGCATGGGAGACTGTCCCCAGCTGCTAGGGGAAGCCAGAGGGACTCTGCTTCCTAGTGGTGACCCTGAGCCTGGGCGAGGCTGGAAGGGCATGTGGTGGAACAGGCTGGCCTGAGAGCCAGCGGACGCGGTTCAAATCCTCACCCTGCCACTGAGAGCTGCGGAAGGTCGTGTTACCTCTTATTTCCTCCATTCATAAAAAAGGGGTGACAGGGAGTGCCCCGTCAATTCTGAGGTGTTGTTGTGAAGGTCAGCTGAGAAAACAAATGTAAACGTGCTCTATTGACTGGGTGCAGCTGGAAGAGGCACCAGGCAGGAAATCTGTCTGCGCTGTGTGTGGGGAGCCCTACAACCCCACTCGGGCAGGCCTCTCAGCCCATCTCATGAGCCCCAGCAGGCCAGAAGCATACCGTGGAAAGAGTACTCTCAGAGGGACCTGGGGCCCTGCATTCTACTACCAGCCCAGAGAGGCGAAGTGACTAATGCAACATTACACAGCAAATTAGCAGCCACGTTGGACCAGGGCCCAGTTTCTGCTTCCAGGCCCAGGATGGCAGGGCTGTGGGTAAAGGCGTGAGCTCTGTCTTCCCCGTGCCTGGGACAGAAACTCACCACCACCTATCTCAGCCAGGTCCACTTCTGGGCAGCCCTGTTGCCCAGGGCAGAGACGTCTGCACGAGGCCGCGGTGGTTTGGTACGGAGGTCCTTGACACCCCTGCCCCTGGTTTTTGTCCCAGGGGGGTGACAAGACCAGGCCTGGGACCCCAGACTCAGCACCAGGGGTGGGCATCTGCCATTCAGAAGGGGCTTGTGTCTCCAGGGCTGGCTGGCATGAGGCGGTATGCACGCTAACGGGCAGGACTGGGAGGGGAGAATGGGGCGGGTGGGAGGTGAGGGCGAGAGGAACGCCCCACGCTGGGCACATTTATCATCAGCAATCACAGTCTTTCTCTAGCCCCTGGACACTGGCTAATTCTCGCCAGACTTGACCTCCCACTGCATGGAAAATCTCTTCCATTCACTGTGAGGCTGATGTGCTCAGTGGGGAGTGGGGAGAGTGGGGGGAGAGGAGCCTATTTATTATTATGCTTTAAAAACACACAAACCCCACATGGACGGACCCCTCCCTGGACACAAAGCCCTTCTTCCATCTGGCTCTGGCTACTGGCGGCTGTGGGGTTCAGGCTGGGGCCCCCCTCAGAGGTGGTTACAATGGCCGTTACTGATGACAAATGGGGGCTGGCAGGCTTGGGGGAGGCTGTTATTCCTAACAAAGGAGGCCCCTAGCACAGCCCTTTTCCCATACCCTCTGCAGACCTGCCGTGCCCATGACATCACTTCCTGTGCAGGAAGTGGGCTCACTACGATGGCCTGGGCAGTGTCTTGCATCCTAAAGGGGGTGTCTGGCTGAACCTGAGAAATCTCTCCCTTGGAAAGACTCAGGGGCAAGTGAAGGAGCTGATGGGAGGCTGGGGATGAGGCCCCAAGTTAGGCACGGAGCCCTAAAATGAAGCCCGGGCCCCATTTTTAAGGGGCCACACTACTTA
This sequence comes from Rhinolophus sinicus, assembly GCF_036562045.2. Taxonomy (NCBI): domain Eukaryota; kingdom Metazoa; phylum Chordata; class Mammalia; order Chiroptera; family Rhinolophidae; genus Rhinolophus; species Rhinolophus sinicus. Next base: position 48,752,734 of record NC_133757.1, on the reverse strand, counting down.
CTAAGTAGGAGGGGCATTTGGTTCTCGGCTCACTGGTCTACCCTCAGGCTCTCGGAGGTGCCTGTGGAGGTCGATTCCACATCCACCGGCCTGGCCGCTCCTCTGGTCCCTCTTCTAGACACTTCCTCTGGTCACTGCGCCCCCTCAGCCTGAGCAGGGATCCCTCTACAGCATATTTTTGGTTCCCCTTCAAAGTCGCAGGGCCTGGGGTGTCACCGTGCTTGGAGGCACGTGAGGACAGGGCATTCTGCTTCCCCTTCCTCTCCCAAACATGGGGCTCAAAGCCCTGTCGTCTGTCAAACTCCAGGTAATACTTATCCAACACACAATGTAGCATTATCATCAATACAACAATCCTGCGAAGTAGGTGTCCCATTTCACAGGTGAGGTAACTGAGGCTCAAAGAAGTGAAAAGACATGCTCAGGCTCCTTTGGCCCAGAAGGCCCCTGGGGGATCAGTAGGAGGCAGCTATTTTTCTACTCATTTTGCAGATGAGCAAATGGAATCTCTCAGAGTTCACTAGTTTGCGGGAGGGGAAAGACAGACTCAGCTTTCTACTCCCAGCAGGTGGCGTCCCTTTTCTGTGGGCCTGATAAGTCCTGGACTTGTTTGGGATGCCCCAAACAGATCCATCTCAGCCTGGAAGGGCCTGCACGAGCCTGCAGAGCCCCCAAGACATCACACTCAGACACACGTGCTCACACCAACAGACCCACCCACACCCAACCCAAGGTCACGATCCACAACCGTCTCCCCTGGACACCGAGAGAGCCCCAACCAGGCTGGGACAGTGGCTCCTTTCTTAGGGCTGCTTAAGTCAAAGCTCTAAGACAACAGCAGTGACTCAGGCCCGAGGGGGACCTGCTGTTTTATTTGGTCATCTCTCCCCCATCCAGAGTTGGGATGGGGGCAAGTCTGAGTTGCAATTTTAGACTCCACCACACACCCAGTTGCTTGGGTCCTACATGGAGAGGCCTTCGTTTCCCTGCCCCGCACCCAACCCAGGATGTTGATGGACCTGGATGCTGCCAGGTAAACCTTGAAGATGTTCCTCAAAGGGCACAATCACCCACCACCACCTCCTACAGTCTCCAAGGCCTACAGTCTCCTTCTGCCCAGACCCCTCCTCACCATGCTCCCTCCTTCCCCTCCTGCCCCCTCAAATCCACTCTCTCACAGCAGCCAGGGCAAGCTTGCAAAATAGAAATAAATCACTCTTTTGCTCACGCCCTCCAATGGCTTCCATTTGCACCTGGAATGAAGTCCTAACCCCCACCAATCCTCAGACTTCAGATGCTCACCCACCATTCACTGTGACCCAAGCCACCAGCCATGTTTCCTGGCCCTTGAACAAGACCATGTCTTCTTGTTCCCACCTCAGGGCCTTTGCTGCTCTCTCCTTTTGGAATGCGACCCCCCCCCACCCCCCTTTCTCCCTGTATCCTTGTGGCTGACTCTGCCATTGAGAGCTCAAGAGCCACCTGCCACCTCCCCAGGGAGGCCTTCCCAGACCACCAAATGCAAATTCATCATCCCCTACCTTCTCTGGCGCTGCCTATCTCTGCATTATCCTGTTTTTCGGTTTTTGTTTGTTTGTTTTTATTTTTGACAGTGCTCATCTCGCTCTGGAATTACCGTCTTCCTGTATTGGATTGTTTGCTGCCTGTGTCTGGATAGGTCTGTTCTTTGGAACGCAAACTCCTCGAGGGCCTGAAAATAACTGGTTGCTTGTTTATCGGGGCCTACTGGGGACATAAGACTTTCTCCAGCTCTACCACCCAGCCTCTCTGGAAATACCTGGGGTGGCAGGCAGGGGTGGGAGGAAGCAGCCAGAGGTGGTGGGCACAGGCTGGGCGGACCTGGCTCATGGGACCCAGTTTTGGAAACCCCAGAGAGTAGCTAATAGGATGTAGTCCTCTAGGATGGAGACCAGAGAGAGTGTGGCCTGCCCTTAGATCACACAGCACCTGAGCAGCAGAGCCAGTAAGAGAAACTGGGCTCTAGATTTCCAGGGGAGGTGGGGGGACTTTCGTTTTAAAAATCTACCTCTTTCTTCTAATGAAACACTTCTTTTTCCCTTGGCCTTTTCTGATTACAGTTTAAGAAAAATTAAGGATGAAAATAAATTCATCCATTTCCATCCCCAGTTTACCAGAATTAACACTGGACATTGGTCTTCTCTGCCTTTTTTAGACACATACATGTTTTGTTGCTTAAAGGGGCCTCACTATATATAGGTTCCGTGCCCTATGTTTTCCTTCTGAGGCTGTTAACTGAAGACTTTTAAACCACAGCAAAACACACCAGGCACCTCTCTCTCTCTCTCTCTCTCTCTCTCTCTCTCTCTCTCTCTCTCTCAGCATAGTCACACACGGCAGACAGCGCAGGCCAGCTGGGCCAACTCCCCTGGTGAGGTATTCGGGTCACTGGAGGAGCTGGAGGATGCAGAGCTGGTTCAGGGAGCCACTCAGCAATGACATCAAGTTGTCTTTGCACGTTTGGGCACTGGACAGAAAGATGACCAATGTCTTCTTGTCCCTGTGCCCCAGAAAAGTCAAAACGCACGTGGGTAGAGCCTCTGGCCCAGGGACTGCCTGCCAGGCCAGTGGTTACATCCCTGCTGCCCTTCAAGGTGAGCTGTCCCCAGGCCGCCCTGGGAAGTCAGGTCTGTTCTTACAGCACCACAAGGTACCATTTTCCCTGCCTTCCCAGCATCAGGCTCTAGGGCTGAACAAGCCCTCCTTGCAAAGGGGAGACAACTGCCAACACATTGCGAAGTGGGAAACCTGTGATCCTCGCCCGCTGCCATCAGCACCGTCACCATGCCTGCCCGGACCCTGCCCTGGTGCTGGCTGTGGGCCACCAGGCAGGCACTCGGAGGCAGCTCAGACCCTTTAGACTCAAATCCAGCCCCTCACTTCCAGAGGGGGACCCTGAGGCCAGAGAGGGCCAGTGACTTGTCCAAGGTCACACAGTCAGTCGTGGCTGCAGCCCCCCTGGTATATTGGTGTCCCGCTGGCAGAGAGAAGCACAGCAGGGAGAGAGAGAAAGAGGTGCCCAGATGGGCCTTTGCCAATCTGTGAAACGAGGCATGGGACAAATGGGGACAGATGAACAGAGCGGTAGAGATGGAGTCCCCGGGAAAGGGACAGAGAGAAACCTGAGCGCACCCAGCCGCGAGTGGTGAGTGATGTTGTGTGAGGCCTTCTCCTTGTATGTTCCGACCCTGGAATCCGTGGGCTCCTGCTCAGGCCCTGGGGGCAAGGGAAGAAGGCAGCCGTCCATCTCTGGCCTTCATCCACCCTGCTGCTCTGCCTCTTCCACAAGGCCAACCTGGGACCGGGGGGCAGACCTTGTACACTCAGGCTCCCAGGACTACCCTGGGGACCAAAGGTGTGGAGTCACTGGTCTCAGGTCACAGAGCAAGTTGGAAGCAAAGCTAGGACTGGCATGGGGGCATCTTGGCACTCAGCCCACTGCTCTTCCCTGGACTCTCTGGTTCCAACAGTGGGGAAGACCCTGGCACAGAGCGTGAGTGAGCAGATGAGTTGTTGGGGATGGAGATGGGGGGAGACCGGTGGCACCGGCCAAGGGGATGGCATAGACGGCTGCTCAGGTGTGCCGGGGGAGGCAGGGTGGTCGGCAGGGACTCATCCGCATTCTTTCACCGAGCACTCCCTGAGTGCTTGCGCTTGATCATGGCCGAGGCACGGCCTCTGCTCACAGCAAGCATCAAAGTTACGGATCCAGACGTCTTGACTCTGACTCATGCTCAGTGTGCCTCCGGCCCAGTCACACAGTTATGTGATCCCTCTGCCTGCTGACCTACCGTCAGCGCAGAGATCAGTCTGCAGCTTTGTCTGTAGCTCCCTCCTTCTCAGTCAAGGAGCCAGCCTACTCCCTCCAGTCAAAGCTGCTTCCACCCAGGCTGCTGCAGGGATGTCTCATACGAGGCTCCGATAAGCCCTCCTATTTCTTGGGCAGAAACACATTGCTGTCATTGGCTCCTGAGGTGAACTTTGGTAAACCACTTACTTCCCCTGAGCCTCACTCTTCCCTTTTGGGAAATGGGGTCACTTTTACCTGCTTCACCCCCAGGATTGTAGGGAACATCAAGGTCAGAAGTGTGAAACTAGTTTGCCAGCGAGGCTACCCTGTGCTAATTTTGACGATTGCCTTTTGCAGTACGAAACAGTGGGTGTGCTCTCCTTAGGCTGCCAGGGGCTCTGGCTGACATCCTGACCACCAGCTACCACGGTTCTCCTCTGGGTTCCAGGTGCTGTCCAGGTGGCCCACTCCCCACTCCCGCCCTGCCCCAGACTCTCAGCCACGACCCCGGCCCACTCCGTGGTGACACGGAGCTGCAAAAGGCTGATGCAAGCTGGAAGGAAGGAATGAAACAGATTCGAGTGGGGCGGATGGAGCTTCACTCTCAGCCCCGGGGGACGATGGTTCTGCCCCTGCTGGCTTGTTCTACCTGCTGATGTAATTGCTGGGCTTCCTTGGCTCAGGGTTCCACCTGCTCACTCGCCAGAGGAAGGTACAAGGGCAGGAGGGCAGGCACACAGCCACATGTACTATGACAGGGTTCATCTCCAGGGAGCGGTGGCAGAGGGGAGGAAGGAGCTTAGAAAGTGGCATGAAGAGGAGCATGCGCCCTCCTGGCAAGCAGGACCTGGTCAACCCCAGCATGGTCACCATGTCACTTCAGGGGAGCTGTCCCATGTCTCTAAGCCTGGCACATAACAGGCATTCAATGGTCACTCTCTCCATTGATTCCTCGAGGAGAATACGAAAGCCTGAGAGGGGAAAAGAAAAAGGATGGAAGCGTGGCTCTGCGGAAGGAAAACAACAGAATAGTCCTGGGCCAGCCACC